>NC_045956.1:27728882-28053929 GCF_010909765.2 Amblyraja radiata
AATGCCAATGAATACAAGCCCACTCTTTCCAATCTTTCCTGATATGACAGTCCCACCATCCCAGGGATTAACCTTGTGAACCTATGCTGCACTGCCTCAATAGCAAGGGTGTCCTTCCTCAAATTAAGAGACCAAACTGCACACAATACTCCAGATGTGGTCTCACTAGGGCCCAGTACAACTGCAGAAGGACCTCTTTACTCCTGTACTCAAATCCTCTTGTTATGAAGGCTAACATGCCATTAGCTTTCTTCACTGCCAGCTGTACCTGCATGCTTACTTTCAGTGATTGGTGTACAAGGACGCCCAGATCTCATTGCACTTCCCTTTTTCCTAATCTGACACCATTGAGATAATAATCTGCCTCCTTGTTCTTGCCGTCAAAGTGGACAACCTAACATTTATCTACATTATACTGCATCTGCCATGCATCTGTCCACTCACTCAACCTGTCCAAGTCATCCTGAAACCTCTTAGCATCCTCTACACAGTTCACACTGCCACCCAGCTTTGTGTCATCTGCAAATTTCTGAGTGTTACTTTTACACCCATCATCTAAATCATTAATATATATTGTAAATAGTTGCGGCCCCAGCACCGAGCCTTGCGGCACTCCACTCGCCGCTGCCTGCCATTCTGACAGGGACCAGTTTATTCCTACTCTTTGTCTCCTGTCTCCCAACCAATTTTCTATCCACGTCAATATCCTACCCTCAATACCATGTGAATCATTTCATAGATTCATAGAGTTGCACAGTAGAGTCTTTGGATCCAACTCATCCATGTTGATCAAGATGCCTTATCTATGCTCAAATCTATTTACCTGTATTTGGCCCAAATCCTTCTAATATTTTCCTCTCCATGTACATTCAACTTTCTTTTACATGTTCCTCCGAGAGCTTGCTGCATATACCTCCACCCCCGGTGGAAAAGCCTATCCCACAGATACCCTTTACATTTTTCGCAACTCAGCCTAAAACTATGCTCTGTAGTTGTAGATTGTGAAACCAAGACTACTCTGGGAAAAATACTTTATATTATATATTGTGTATTACATAATATAATTGTATATTAATGATTTTGATGAGGGGATTCACTTCTCCAATTTCAGATAGTCCTTGCATTCTCCCTCCTTCCCCTCCCCTTCCCAGGTCTCCAACAAGCCTACTGTCTCCGCCTCTTCCTTTCTTTTTCACGCCCCCCCCCCCCCCCCGATATCAGTCTGAAGAAGGGTCTTGACCCGAAACGTCGCATATTCCTTCTCTCCATAGATGCTGCCTCACCCGCTGAGTTTCTCCAGCATGTTTGTCTACCTTTGACGAGGGGATTGAAGGCTTTGTGGCCAAGTTTGCGGATGATACGAAAATAGGTGGAGAGGCAGGTAGTGTAGAGAGGCCAGGGAATCTGCAGAAGGACTTGGACATGTTGGTAGAGTGGGCAGAGGAGTGGCAAAATGGAACATAGTGTAGCAAAGTGTGGAGTCATGCATTTTGGTAGAAGGAATATAGGCGTAGACTTTTTTGTAAATGGAGAGAGAATCCAAAAATCGGAGGTGCAAAGGGACTTGGGAATGCTGGTACAGGATTCACAAAAAGTTAATTTGCAAGTCGAATTGGTAGTAAAGAAAGCAAACACAATGCTACCATTTATTTCAAGAGGGCTTGTTTACAAAAACAGGGATGTAATGCTGAGGCTCTAGAAGGTGCTGGTAAGGCCACATTTGGAATATTGGGAGGAATTTTCGGCACCATATCTAAGGACAGATGTGCTGGCTCTGGAGATGGTCCAGAGGAGGTTTACAGGAATGATCCCAGGAATATGGGGGTTAACTTATGATGTGCGTTTGACGGCACTGGGCCCATACTCGCTGGAGTTTAGAAGACTGAGAGGGGACCTCTGAAACATTTAGAATAGTTAAAATCTTGGATAGATTGGATGTGGAGAAGATATTTCCACGTGGGAGTGTCTAGAACTGGAGGTCATAGCCTTAGAATTAAAGGACGTTCCATTAATAAGATGAGGAGAAACTTCTTTAGTCGGAGGGTGGTGAATCTGCAAAATTCTTTGCCACAGAAGTCTGTGGAGGGCGTCAGTGGATATTTTTAAGGCAGAGATAGATTCTTGATTAGAACGAGTGTCAGAGGTTATGGGGAGAAGGCAGGAGAATCTGATTATTCGGAGTAAGAAATAGATCAGCCATGATTAAATGGTGGAGTAGACTTGATGGGCCGAATGGCCTAATTCTACTCCTATCACATGACCTTATGACCTTGACTATTTAATTTATCTATCACTCTCATTATGTTAGATGCTAAGGTCACCCATCAGCCTCTTTCATTCTTTTTTTTTTTTGTTTTTTTTTTTTTTTTTTTTTTATTTTATTAGAAGTTAATACAATACAAAACAATACAGTGGCACCTAATTTTAGGTGCCAACTATGTCATACCGTAATCCATTCTATGTACAACCTCTAGTTTTATGTTATGAGTAGGCAAGACAAGAAAAAGAAAACAATAGAAAGGGGAAAGAGTGGAAAATAGATGGTAGAGAGTAGAAAAATGTGAAGTGTGGATATAAAAAATGAAAATAAAAAAATAAAATAAAAAAGAAAAGGTGGAAAGTAGAAATAGAAGAAAAGGCCCCTTAAAAGAGAATTTTTCAAATCTATATTCGGAGATGTAGATCTATCCACGTCATGAACTGAAATCAGCAATCCTTATGGTACCGCTGCATCACATGATTCCAAAAAGTCGATGAAAGGAGACCAACTCCTTAAGAATTGGTCATATTTATCTATTAGTCGGAGTCTCATTTCTTCAAGGCGTGCTATGTCCATCATATTCCTAATCCACATTTTAACAGTTGGTATGGTTGCATTTTTCCAAAATTTAAGTATCAATTTCTTTCCAATTATTAACCCATAATTAAAAAAAACATTTTGGTCTTTATTTAAATTGGTATCTTCTCCTATTATTCCAAATATAATCCATTCCATTTTGGGTTCTATTCTTGACTTGAAGAGCTTTGTAAATATATCAAATATATCACTCCAAAATTTATTCAACTTTGTACATCCTACAAATGAATGTGTTAAATTAGCGATTTGAAACAAACATTTATCGCATCTGGGAGAGACGTTTGGATAAAATTTATTCAACCTCGTTTTTGAATAATATAGTCTATGTAATAATTTGAATTGAATTAAATTATGTCTTGTATTAATAGAACAGTTATGTGTATTCATCAAATACTTTTCCCATCTATCCTTCGAGATCTTTATCATTAGCTCATGTTCCCAATCTTCCCTTAGTGCTTCTGTTGAGGGTGATTCTCTATATAATATATTATTATAAAAGTATGATATTAATTTTTGTGAATCAGCCTTAATATTCATTGCTTCTTCTAAAGGGTCTAAAAATATAGTTTGAAATCTATGTATATATTTCTTCATAAAGTCACATACCTGTATATATTTAAAATATTGATTATCCTTCAAATTAAATTTTAATTTTAATTGTTGAAATGATAACAGTTTACCCAATTCATACATATCCCCTACCTTCCTAATCCCCAGTCTATCCCATTGTTGATATGTGTTTTCGATGAGAGAAGGTTTGAATGCGGGGTTGTTCAATAGTGGGGTTAGTACTGATAAATTATTTAATTTCAAGGATACTTTTATTTGTTTCCAAATTCTTATTATATTGTGAATAATTGGGTTCTTCTTATATATTATACTATTCAATTTTATGGGTGAGAGCAGGATCGTTCCTATATCGTGCGGATAGCACTCCTCTTTCTCCATTCTTATCCACTCCAACTGCTGAGTGGAACTATCCAGCCAGTACATTATGTTCTTAATATGCACTGCCCAGTAGTAATACATAAAGTTAGGTAATGATAAACCCCCATCTTCTTTAGATTTGCACAAATGCTTTCGTTGAATTCTATGTGTTCTGTAATCCCATATAAAATTAGTGATAGTGGAATCTAGTTTTTTGAAAAAATATTTTGGAATATATATTGGGATCGCTTGAAACAAATATATTAATTGTGGTAAGAAAGTCATTTTTATAGCGTTAATTCTACCTATCAATGAGAGCGGAAGTGTTTTCCAAAATTTAATCATATCATTCAGTTTATTTAATAGTGGTATAAAATTGGCACTAAATAATGATTTGTGTCTTCTCGTAATTTGAATACCCAGATACTTGAATTTTTCTGTTGCAATTTTGAAGGGGAATTTTAGTAAGTATCTCGAATCCTGTGGTTTTAAAGACATAATTTCGCTTTTATCCCAATTTATTCTATATCCTGAAAAAGAGCCGAATTCCTCAATTAGTGTTAATAAGGTGGGTATACTCGTTTGTGTATTAGTAATATATAAAAGAATATCATCAGCATATAGTGAAATTTTATTCTTTGAATCCTTAGTGTTATATCCGTGAATATTCGGGTGATTTCTAATCCTTTCGGCCAACGGTTCTATCATAAGGGCAAATAGCAATGGTGATAAGGCACACCCTTGCCTATTACCCCTTGATAAGTAAAATTTTGGAGATAGCGTATTGTTAGTTAATATTCTTGCCGTAGGTCTATCGTAAAGTAGTTTAACCCATCTAATAAAATTCTCTCCCATATTGAATTTTTGAAGTACCTTGTATAAATACTGCCATTCTACTTGATCAAATGCCTTCTCTGCATCCAGTGTGATAACTGAAATATCTTCATTGTCCTCATTATGAGAGTACATTATATTGAAAAGCCTTCTCAAATTATTAAATGATTGCCTTTTGGGTATAAATCCCGTTTGATCCGTATTTATTAAATTGTTAATATAAATATTTAGCCTTCTGGCTAGAATCTTTGCTAAAATTTTCTGATCCGTATTTAGTAGTGAAATAGCTCTATAAGAACCCGGTTCATCTAAATCTTTATCTTTTTTTGGTATAAGTGTTATTGTTGCTTCTGCTAGGGTTTCTGGTAGTTTATTTTCGGTATAAGCCTGCGTGTATAAATTGAATAATCTTGGTATAATTGACTCCTGAAATCTTTTATAAAATTCATTACTAAAACCGTCTGGTCCTGGGGTCTTCCCATTTTTCAGTGAGTTTATTATTTGTTTTATTTTTTCACTAGTAATCCGTGCTCCTAATTGCTCTTGTTCTAAACTATCCAATTTTGGGAGCTTGCAATTATCTAAAAAATTTGTAATTTTACTTACATCTGTATTTATTTTAGATGTATATAAATTGTGATAAAATTGGGCAAACCTCTTGTTAATATCCTTAGGCAGTGTTAAAAACTCACCCTTATCCGATTTAATTTTAGTAATAGTTTTTTCCTTTTCTCGTCGCTTCAGTTGCCTCGCAAGTAGTTTATGTGGCTTATCCCCAAATTCGAAGTGTGCTTGTTTTGTAATTTGGAATAATTTTATTACTCTAGCCGATAGTATTCTATTGACTTTATATTTCAATAAAGTTATCTTATTATGTTTATTTATGGTTGGGTCAGTTGCATTTTCCAGTTCTAGTAGTTTTATTTCCTGTTCTATCCGCTGAAGTTCTCTTTTATTTTCCTTATTTTGAAAACTTTGGTAAGAAATTATGACGCCGCGAATATATGCCTTGAAGGTTTCCCATAATAGCGGTGCAGAAATACCTGGCGTGTCATTTATTTTGAAAAAAAGTTTTATTTGTTCTTTTATATACTCATAACCCTGCGGGTTATTTAATATATGTACATTGAATCTCCAAAAAGGTTTTATACTCGGCATTCCCTAAATTTTAAGTATAAAAGTCAATGGTGAATGATCAGAAATAATACTATTATGATATGATGGTTTATTCATATACGGGATTAATTTTGTGTCCAATAAAAAATAGTCAATTCGCGAATAAGTTTTGTGAACTGATGAATAAAATGAGTATTCCCTACCACTTGGATTTGCTATTCTCCAAATATCAGCTATGTTATTATTTTTTATATAAGTATTTAAAAATTCACAGGTCTTAGTTTTAACAAGACGCTTCCCTAGCTTTATTGATTTATCTAAGTATGGATCTATAACACAGTTAAAATCTCCCCCCATTATTATATTTTGATAATTATGTTCTGCGATTAAATCTATTATTTTCCTAAAAAATTGTGGGTTATCAAAATTAGGCGCGTAAATATTTATCATAGTTAATGGTGTATTATAAATTTCTCCCGTGACTATAACATATCTTCCCTCTTTATCAGATATAGATTTCTTTAATTTAAAAGGTATACCCTTCCGAATTATAATAGCCGTGCCTCTTGCTTTAGAGGTGAATGAGGAGTAATAGGTTTGACCTATCCAATTTGCCCTTAATCTGATCTGAGTTTGTTGTTTCAGATGTGTCTCTTGTAGGAAAGCAATATCCATATTTAATGATTTTAATTGTGCCAGAATTTTACCCCTCTTAATTGGCTCATTCGCACCTCTGATGTTCCAACTACAGAAGGTGAGACCTCCGATATTTATTCGACTATTATCTTGCATTGGCTATTATTACCAGACTGTATGATTCATGTGATGCAGCCAAGTACCTCGGAATCCCGAATCCAGAGTTGTTCTTCATAATTTCTACAGTAGTTCTACATCTCCTGACACTATTAAACATAATTAAGGGAAAGAGAAAAACATAAAATAAAGTGTACATAAAAATTATTAAGTCACACAACAAATAATTGTGAATAAACAAAAAAAGTGAATGTAATTTATCAAAAAAGCGATAAATTACAAAAAAGCCACCTAAGGTAGCTAGATTTGTTTTTAAATTGACCTCCGTCGATGAGATTATGCACTGGGCCTTGTCCCCCTATTAGAATTTGACCCAACGTTAGTCGGTTCCCTCTAATTGTTACCAAAATTATCATATCAGGTCAATTAATCGCTGAACAGCTTAAAATAGAATAAAATAAAAGGGAAGGTAGAAGATTTGGATTAAAATTATGGGTTAAAGTACCTCGTCAATAATGACACTTTCATTTACCTGTATGTTAAGTAATTCATAATTAGTATTTAGTATTTAAAATATATGTCTAACCTCCCCCATCCTTCCTGCTATATAGTTAGTCGTGTTAGTATAGTACATTGCGCCTTTAACGTTAGTCTCACGTGACTCCGAAGTAAAATCTATGGTTAATTCCAGGGAATATATAACAAAGAATTCCTTTGTCAACTCCTAAGCAATCAGATAACCTCTTTGAAAACTTGGTTACATCTGCTGCATTAATAGATATATTTAACATCTCCTACAGATAGTTTATGGTTTCTTTGGAATCTATGATTATAGCATTTGCTTGCAGGATTGTTTGATTTCTAAGGAATTACTCTCAGCCCCAGTTGATGACTAATCTTTGCAGTTAGTTGCAAAGAATTTCTGGCATCATTAAGCATCAGCCTTTCAAATCATGGTGCAGATTTATAATGCATTTAAATCATAGATGAGGAGAAGGACAACTGATGTATTGAAGGACTCTTTTATGGACTGAATGTACTTTACTATCCTGACATGTTGAGTGATGGTGGTGACGTTTCTGTGTGCAACCAGTTCACAATCGGTGTAGAATTAGGCTATTCGGGCCTATCAATGTCTACTCCGCCATTCAATCATGCCTGATCTATCTCTCCCTCCTAACCCCATTCTTCTGCCTTCTCCCCATAACCCCTGTCACCTGTACTAATCAAGAACTATCTCTGCCTTAAAAATATCCATTGACTTGGCCTCCACAGCTTTCTGTGGCAAAGTATGCCACAGATTTACCACCCTCTGACTAAAGAAATTCCTCCTCATCTCCTTCTGAAAGGAACGTCCTTTAATTGTGAGGTTATGTCCTCGTCTTGGACTCTCCCACCAGCGGAAATATCCTCCCCACATCCACTCTATCTATGCCTTTCATTATTCTGAAAGTTTCAATGAGGTCCCCCCTCAACCTTCTAAACTCCAGCAAGTAGAGGCCTAGTGGTGTCACTTGCTCATCATATGCTAAACCACTCATTCCTGGAAACATGCTTGTAAACCTCCTCTGGACCCTCCCCAGAGCCAGCACACCCTCACTCAGATATGGGGCTGATTGTGATGATGCTGTTGATTAGCTACACGGGTCAATAAGGACCAGAATAGAAACATAGAATATAGGTGCAGGAGGAGGCCATATAGTCCTTCGAGCCTGCACCACCATTCATTGTGATCATGGCTGATCATCCACAATCAGTAACCCGTGCCTTCCTTCTCCCCAATCCCTTGATTCCGCTAGCCCCTGGAGCTCTATCTAACTCTCTTCTAAATTCATCCAGTGAATTGGCCTCCACTGCCTTCTGTGGCAGAGAATTCCACAAATTCACAACTCTCTGGGTAAAAAAGTTTTTTCTCATCTCAGTTTTAAATGGCCTCACATTTATTCTTAGACTGTGGCCCTTGGTTCTGGACTCCCCCATCATTGCGAACATTTTTCCTGCATCTAGCTTGTCCAGTCCTTTTATAATTTTACACATTTCTATAAATTTCCTCTCATCCTTCTAAATGCCAATGAATACAAGCCCACTCTTTCCAATCTTTCCTGATATGACAGTCCCACCATCCCAGGGATTAACCTTGTGAACCTATGCTGCACTGCCTCAATAGCAAGGGTGTCCTTCCTCAAATTAAGAGACCAAACTGCACACAATACTCCAGATGTGGTCTCACTAGGGCCCAGTACAACTGCAGAAGGACCTCTTTACTCCTGTACTCAAATCCTCTTGTTATGAAGGCTAACATGCCATTAGCTTTCTTCACTGCCAGCTGTACCTGCATGCTTACTTTCAGTGATTGGTGTACAAGGACGCCCAGATCTCATTGCACTTCCCTTTTTCCTAATCTGACACCATTGAGATAATAATCTGCCTCCTTGTTCTTGCCGTCAAAGTGGACAACCTAACATTTATCTACATTATACTGCATCTGCCATGCATCTGTCCACTCACTCAACCTGTCCAAGTCATCCTGAAACCTCTTAGCATCCTCTACACAGTTCACACTGCCACCCAGCTTTGTGTCATCTGCAAATTTCTGAGTGTTACTTTTACACCCATCATCTAAATCATTAATATATATTGTAAATAGTTGCGGCCCCAGCACCGAGCCTTGCGGCACTCCACTCGCCGCTGCCTGCCATTCTGACAGGGACCAGTTTATTCCTACTCTTTGTCTCCTGTCTCCCAACCAATTTTCTATCCACGTCAATATCCTACCCTCAATACCATGTGAATCATTTCATAGATTCATAGAGTTGCACAGTAGAGTCTTTGGATCCAACTCATCCATGTTGATCAAGATGCCTTATCTATGCTCAAATCTATTTACCTGTATTTGGCCCAAATCCTTCTAATATTTTCCTCTCCATGTACATTCAACTTTCTTTTACATGTTCCTCCGAGAGCTTGCTGCATATACCTCCACCCCCGGTGGAAAAGCCTATCCCACAGATACCCTTTACATTTTTCGCAACTCAGCCTAAAACTATGCTCTGTAGTTGTAGATTGTGAAACCAAGACTACTCTGGGAAAAATACTTTATATTATATATTGTGTATTACATAATATAATTGTATATTAATGATTTTGATGAGGGGATTCACTTCTCCAATTTCAGATAGTCCTTGCATTCTCCCTCCTTCCCCTCCCCTTCCCAGGTCTCCAACAAGCCTACTGTCTCCGCCTCTTCCTTTCTTTTTCACGCCCCCCCCCGATATCAGTCTGAAGAAGGGTCTTGACCCGAAACGTCGCATATTCCTTCTCTCCATAGATGCTGCCTCACCCGCTGAGTTTCTCCAGCATGTTTGTCTACCTTTGACGAGGGGATTGAAGGCTTTGTGGCCAAGTTTGCGGATGATACGAAAATAGGTGGAGGGGCAGGTAGTGTAGAGAGGCCAGGGAATCTGCAGAAGGACTTGGACATGTTGGTAGAGTGGGCAGAGGAGTGGCAAAATGGAACATAGTGTAGCAAAGTGTGGAGTCATGCATTTTGGTAGAAGGAATATAGGCGTAGACTTTTTTGTAAATGGAAAGAGAATCCAAAAATCGGAGGTGCAAAGGGACTTGAGAATGCTGGTACAGGATTCACAAAAAGTTAATTTGCAAGTCGAATTGGTAGTAAAGAAAGCAAACACAATGCTACCATTTATTTCAAGAGGGCTTGTTTACAAAAACAGGGATGTAATGCTGAGGCTCTAGAAGGTGCTGGTAAGGCCACATTTGGAATATTGGGAGAAATTTTCGGCACCATATCTAAGGACAGATGTGCTGGCTCTGGAGATGGTCCAGAGGAGGTTTACAGGAATGATCCCAGGAATATGGGGGTTAACCTATGATGTGCGTTTGACGGCACTGGGCCCGTACTCGCTGGAGTTTAGAAGACTGAGAGGGGACCTCTGAAACATTTAGAATAGTTAAAATCTTGGATAGATTGGATGTGGAGAAGATATTTCCACGTGGGAGTGTCTAGAACTGGAGGTCATAGCCTTAGAATTAAAGGACGTTCCATTAATAAGATGAGGAGAAACTTCTTTAGTCGGAGGGTGGTGAATCTGCAACATTCTTTGCCACAGAAGTCTGTGGAGGGCGTCAGTGGATATTTTTAAGGCATAGATAGATTCTTGATTAGAACGAGTGTCAGAGGTTATGGGGAGAAGGCAGGAGAATCTGATTCGGAGTAAGAAATAGATCAGCCATGATTAAATGGTGGAGTAGACTTGATGGGCCGAATGGCCTAATTCTACTCCTATCACATGACCTTATGACCTTGACTATTTAATTTATCTATCACTCTCATTATGTTAGATGCTAAGGTCACCCATCAGCCTCTTTCATTCTTTAGAAAACAGTCCCAGCCAATATAGCTCAAGCCCTCGAAACCAAGCACCATCCTTGTGAATCTTTTCTGTACCCTCTGTAGCTTAATCACATCCTTCCTATAATGTGGCAACCAGAACCGGGCCACATTCCTCTTAAATCTTTTTCCCTTCACCTTAAACCTATGTCCTCTGGTCCTCAATTCACCTAATCTGGGCAAGAGACGGTGCATCCACCCAATCTATTCTTCTCATGATCTTATACACCTCTGTAAGATCACCCCTCATTCTCCTGCACTCCAAGGAATAGAGTCCCAGCCTACTCAGCCTCTGCCTATAGCTCAGACCCTCTAGTCCTGGCAACATCATCGTAAACCTAAAGTCATATGATGAACGTGTACAATGAAACCACACAATTACCACCAAGCAGGAGTGAGTCTGAGGAAGGGTCTCGACCCGAAACGTCACCCATTCCTATTCTCCAGAGATAATAGACAGTAGGCAATAGACAATAGACAATAGGTGCAGGTGTCGGCCATTCGGCCCTTCGCGTCAGCACCGCCATTCACTGTAATCATGGCTGATCATCCACAATCAGTACCCCGTTCCTGCCTTCTCCCCATATCCACTATCTTTAAGAGTTCTATCTAACTCTCTCTTGAAAGCATCCTGAGAATTGGCCTCCTTTATCTTCTGAGGCAGAGAATTCCACAGACTCACAACTCTCTGGGTGAAAACGTTTTTCCTCATCTCCTTTCTAAATGGCCTCCCCCTATTCTTAAACTGTGGTCCCTGGTTCTGGACTCCCCCAACACCGGGAACATGTTTCCTGCCTCCAGTCTGTCCAAACCCTTAATAATCTTATATGTTTCAATAAGATATCCTCTCATCCTTCTGAATTCCAGAGTATACAAGCCCAGCCACTCCTTCCAGAGTACACAAGCCCAGATGCTGTCTGTCCTGCTGAGTCACTCCAGCTTTTTGTGTCTATATTCGTGAGAAATTCCAGCTTGACTCAATATCCAATCTATTTGTGGAAATGTGTAGAAAGTGATTTAAATATATTACAAAAGGTTTATGAAGTATTCACAACATTCAAGTTACTTGTAACAATTGTATCTACATAACACATATTCTGAAAGTTTAAATTAATCTAAATATTTTGAACTCAATTTCATATTTTCTTTTGCAAATGGCTCATAAAAGACTGCTGAAACAGTAACAATGGGCAAGTCTTGTTGTAACTATGCATGAATCTCAGAATAATCAAGGACATGCAATCTGTGTTATCCTGTAGATGGTATTAAGAGAATGCTTCTTTTCATTAATGTTTAGTTTACCTGCATAAACCTGTCAAAGAAGAACCCAAATCTTTGGAAATAATGAATTAATTCCTCAAATCTTTAATAAAAGCTCACCAGTAAATTCCAGCACGGATGCTCCTTAGAGTATTCCAATTTTGAAAATAGACAATAGATGCAGCAGTAGGCTATTTGGCCCTTCGAGCCAGCACCGCCATTCAATGTGATCATGGCTGATCATCCACAATCAATACCCCGTTCCTGCCTTCTCCCCATATCTCCTGATTCCATTATCTTTAAGAGCCCTATCTTGCTCTCTCTTGAAAGTATCCAGAGAACCGGCCTCCACCGCCCTTTGAGGCAGAGAATTACACAGACTCACAACTCTGTGAGAAAGTGTATCCTCATCTCCGTTCTAAATGGCCTACCCCTTATTCTTAAACTGTGGTCCCGGGTTTTGGACTCCCCCAACGTCGGGAATATGTTTCCCTTACAATTCCTCAGTTCTTTCCATAGTGACTCTGCATCTCCTGATTCTATGTCACTCCTCTCAAGGGACTGAATTTCATTCCTCACCAACTAAGCTACCCCACCCCCTCTGCCCACCTGCCTGTCTTTGCGATAGGACGTATACTCTTGAATCTTCAGTTCCCAGCCCTGGTCCTCTTGCAGCGATGTCTCTGTAATTCCCACAACATCATACTTGCCAATTTCTAACCGAGCCTCAAGCTCATCCACTTTATTTCTTATACTTCGCGCATTCATATAAAACACTTTGACTTTGGTATTCACCTCCCCTCTCACACTATTGGCCATGACATTACTCTCTTATCCCTTCTCGAACTCTCCTTCCCATACTCCCAATTTGTTAATCCTTCCCCCCACCCCACTATTTCGTTTAAATCCACAAGTGCAGCACTAGCAAACCTGCCTGTCAGAATGTTGGTCCCGTCCAGTTAAGGTGTAACCCGTCCCTATTGTACAGGTCAACCCTACCCTAGAAGAGGTCCCAGTGGTCTATAAAGCTAAATCTTTGCTCCCTGCACCAACCCCCAGCCACCCATTCAGGTCCCCTATCTCCCTGTTCCTGTCCTCACTAGCATGAGGTACTGGAAGCAATTCAGAGATAAATACCCTAGAAATTCTGCTTTCAGTCTCCTTCCTAACTCTCTAAATTCGCGTTGCAGAACCTCCTCCCTCTTCTTCCCGATGTTGTTTGTGCCCACGTGCACAACTACTGCCGGCTGTTCACCTTCTCTCTCGAGGATGTTCCGAAGTCGGTCTGTGATACCTTTAACCCTGGCACCAGGGTGGCAACAGGCCATCCTCGAGTCTCGGCTGCCGCCACAGAATCTCCAGTCCGTACTTCGGACAATGGAGTCACCCACCACTATAACTCTGCCTGACGTCGGTCTCTTCGGTCGATTCTCATCACTTGCGTTGGAGCCACCGACCCGTCCACCTGTCAGGCTGGATGCGTCGTCTGCCCCGACAGCTCCCAAAAGGGTGTACCTGCTTTCATTAGGTACAGCCACCAGGTCTCCTGCACTCCACGCTTACTCCTCATTCACAAAATGATCCAATTTCTCTCATGATAAAGGATTATATAAACATTTCATCCATTCTGTTGAGAGTTTTGTTCAACTTAAGCTGCCGGAAAGTTATTTTTGTCAACTCAGAGATAGAGTATAAAATTTTCCATAGCAGTTTTAAAAAGAAACACCATTAGTAGCTGGGTCGACTTTTCAATGTATTTTTGTAGAATCGAGGCATGATTGTGAAATGGTTCTTTACTTACTGTATGATGATGTCTAGTTGTCGGCACATTCATGTCGTGCAATCTGCTGCAGGACAGCTGCTGTTTTGGATCCTTCCCCATTCAGCACAGGGAGACGCCTAGGATTAAAACATTTGTTGCTGGTACTTGCGTGTTACCCATGATCAGCACATTGAAGGCAGAGACGGATAGATTCTTGATTAGTACGGGTGTCAGTGGTTTATGGGGAGAAGGCAGGAGAATGGGGTTAGGAGGGAGAGATAGACCAGCCATGATTGAATGGCAGAGTAGACTTGATGGATCGAAATGCCTTACTCTGCTCCTATCACAATACAATAATACTTTATTAGCCAAGTATGTTTTGCAACATATACGAGGAATTTCATTTGCCAAGTCAGTCATACAAATAAAATGAAACAGAACACACAAAACACATTCTAACATAAACATCCACCACAGTGACTCCTCCACATTCTTCACTGTGATGGAAGGTGAAAAAAAGTTCAATCTCTTCCCTTCTTTGTTCTCCCATGGTCGGGGGCTTCAGGCCTTCCATTGATGGGACGATCTGACTCCTGTAGCCAGTGGCGGGCCTTCCTCGACGGGACGATCAGCTCCTGCATCGGCAGGGAATCTCAGCTCCCCCGCGCCAGCGATCTGATCTCGGGTCGGATTTGTCAAAAGTCGTGCGGCTTCCAGAGCTACCCGACTCGACCTCTGCCGAGACCGTGAACCCTTGATGTTCACTTATGACCTTATGAGCATATGTAACATAAACTTATCAAAATTACGCCCCATATTCTTGCAAAGAAATGAACAGCAAATTCATGACTGTAGTAATAACAAATGCAAAGTAAAATTAGACTACATTGTGTCAGAAGGAACTGCAGATGCTGGTTTATTCAGGTCAGTTCAGTTTATTATTGTCACGTATACCAAGGTACAGGGGAAAGCTTTTTGTTGTGTGCTAACCAAAGACTTACCAACAGTTCGGTTTGTACCCAAGATAGACACAAAATGCTGGAGCAACGCAGCGGGTCAGGCAGCATCTCTGGAGAAAAAGAATTGGTGACGTTTTGGGCTGGAGCTCTCTCTCAGATGACATGGACCTGATACCACATGTTTTAGTTCAGAACTAAAAGTTACAAACATTTCCCACATCCTGAGTGAATGCTTTGAATCTCCATCTCTACAATCTTCACAGTACTGGTTAACTGCAGCAATTAATCGCCACGTGATCACCATAGTTGGAGTAATTTTGCTGCCTTTGGCAATTCTGAAGTTTTCATGAGCTCCGACTTAAATTAGTTAATGCAACCAACATGGCATTTTAAAAATGTTTCCAAATGTCTAGTTTTAGACAACCACAATGAAATTGATCATTAATAAGTTCATTCTTTGAGCAAACTTGCTAAATTCAATTCAGATGTGGGGAATGTAATGAAATCCATCCAAGGATCATCCAGCATATGAATGTTCCATTTACCTCAGAATACTCGAGTGTATTTTATATGTTGACTGTACACTTGGCTGCTTTTATTGATTATCCTACAATGTATGACAATAGCAACAAAGAGAATGTTGTTATTCTCCAAGTCCCCATTTAGAATATGGACTGGAACTAGACACAAAAAGCTGGAGTAACTCAACGGGAGTCGAGACCTTTCTTCACCCGAAACGTCACCCATTCCTTCTCTCCAGAGATGCTGCCTGTCCTGCTGAGTTACCCCAGCTTTTTGTGTCTTTCTTTGGTTTAAACCAGCATCTGCAGTTCCTTCTTACACATGGACTGAAGCTCTTGGTACTCACTGCTGCCACTGTCACCTTGAGTATTGGGTTTTACAACAGCCCACAAACGGAAGAATTTTTCTTTGAATTTTCTTTCAGCTTTGGTATCATTTGGATAACACACAGAGGTTTTATCATGCAGTGCAGGATTTTAAACGCAGGGAATCATTTGAGAGCATAGGAGGCAGAACCATCCATAACAGGGAAAGGCCCTTCGTTCCACAATGTCCATGTCCAACCATGATGCCGAGTTAAACCAATTTAGCTGACTCAGACCAGTGTAGATGACATGCAGTAATCTGGTATGTAACAAAGACCTTCAACTCAGCCAAACCACCACTCAGTAGTGAAACTGCTGTAATCCTGCATCAGCAAAAGTAAAATGAAGTGCACATTATGTTGGCGGCGCGACTCACCCGTTGCAGCGGCCCCTACAGCCTGTCTGTCTTTTTTTTTTTTTGTCTAGTTAAATGTAGTGTTTGGTGTTTTTTAATACTGGTTTTAAATGTGTATATGTGGGGGGCGGGGGGGGGGGGGGGCAGGGGGAAACCGTTTGAAATCTCTTTCCTGTCTGGGAGACCCGACCATTTCCCTGTCGGGTCTCTGTTGTCGTTGGGGCCTAGCACCGTGGAGCGGCCTCCAACCTGAACGACCCGGGGGCTCGGGAGACTGCGGAGCTGCGGAGCTGCGGACCTGCGGAGCTGCGGAGCTGCGGACTACTCACCATCGTGGGGCTGGCCGGCCTCGGAGCGTGGGGAGCGGTGGTGACTCGCTGCTGCGACTCGACTCCTGGGGCTCGGAGGCTCCAGCAACGCAGCCGCAGGTCCGGTGGACTGGGACATCGGGAGCTCACGGGTCCGGGGGGAGAGACCGCTTCCCGGAGCTTCCGCAACGCGGCTTCTCCAGCCCGTGTCGCGGGGTTGGAATGACCTGGAGCGGGGTCATACATCGCCCAGCACGGCTTCATGGCCGTGGGACATTCCAGCGCCCGCCGGGAGCTCCAACTTCGAGACTTCTAGACCGGGAGCGGGGCCGTAAATCACCCGGCACGGCCTAAAATGGCCGTGGGACTTATCATCGCCCGCCTGGGGCTTCGACATCGGGAGAGACATGGAGAACAGGGGAGAGAAAAGACTTTGCCTTCCATCACAGTGGGTTCACTGTGATGGATGTTTGTGTGAACTAAATTGTGTGTATGTCTAGGAATTGTCTTTGTTTGTATGGCTGTGGAAACAGAATTTCATTTGAGCCTCACTGAGGCTCAAATGACAATAAATTGTATTGTATTGTATTGTATTGTATTGTATTAAGTTTCTGCTCTTAAACTACAGATTCAATGATAATAAAGTCAAACAACAGGAAAACAAACTCTTCAGCCCAACTTGTCCATGCGGACCAAGATGCCCCGACTTCGCTAGTCAAATTTGCCTGCGTTTGGCTAATCAACCAAGTGCCTTTTAAAAGCTGTTTTTGCATCTGCCTCAATTGCTTCTTTTTGTAGCTCATTCCATATACCTTATGAGTGAAAAAGATACCCTCCGGTTCCCATTCTTTCTGCACTTCTCATCCTAAACCCATGTTGTCTGGTTCTCAGATACAAAAGGCCAGAGTAACTCAGCGGGACAGGTAGCATCTGTGGAGAGAAGGAATGAATGATGCTTTGGGTCGAGACCCTCTTCAGACTTAGTCAGGGGAGGGTGAGATACGGAGATGAGGAAGTGTAAGGTGTGAGAAGGAGACATCAAAGGGGGTACAGATCAAAGAAAATGTCGAATAGACCATTGTTTGCTAGGAGAAGGTAACAACAAAGCAAACAGAGATAAAATGTAATCGGGGACAGTCAGATATTTTGTCAGACAGTCAGAGCTACACATTTTGCCTGTTTCTTGATTCTCCTATGGTGAGTAAATGTGCAATCCCCCTACGTATTCCCCTGTGATGTTATGTTAATCAACCCTCGTGCTTGTAGTAACAAACTAGTTAAATTACTGTAGAACATTGATTAGTAAACAACATGGGGAAGAAAGCAGGCAACATCCAAATACAGACAAAGGAAAACAGAAGTTGGTAAATACCTGCTTATAACCATATAACAATTACAGCACGGAAACAGGCCATCTCGACCCTTCTAGTCCGTGCCGAACTTTGTGACAAACAACGCCACAAGCTGGCTCTTGTACACCTGCCCATCTTCATCAGATCAAGCTCCCCGTATCCACCACTAATGACAAGCCAACATATCCATGATGAACAGAGGCAGGATCTGCCAATGATTCACACTTAGTCCAGTAAATGCCACCTCATTGCCTCGACTATAGACACAAAATGCTGGAGTAACTCAGCAGGACAGGCAGCATCTCTGGAGAAAAGGAATGGGTGACTTTTTCGGGTCGAGACCCTTCTTCCCTCCTACACACCCGTGGGCGGCACGGTGGCACAGTGGTAGAGTTGCTGCCTTACAGCGACAGAGACCCAGGTTTGGTCCCGACTACGGGTGCTGTCTGTACGGAGTTTGTACGTTCTGGATAGACTCGGCTTGTACTCGCTAGAATTTAGAAGATTGAGGGGGATCTTATAGAAACTTACAAATTTCTCAAGGGGTTGGACAGGCTAGATGCAGGAAGATTGTTCCCAATGTTGGGGAAGTCCAGGACAAGGGGTCACAGTTTAAGGACAAAGGGGAAATCCTTTAGGACCGAGATGAGAAAAAAAAAATTCACACAGAGAGTGGTGAATCTCTGGAACTCTCTGCCACAGAAGGTAGTTGAGGCCAGTTCATTGGCTATATTTAAGAGGGAGTTAGATGTGGCCCTTGTGGCTAAAGGGATCAGGGGGTATGGAGAGGAGGCAGGTACAGGATACTGAGTTGGATGATCAGCCATGATCATATTGAAAGGCGGTGCAGGCTCGAAGGGTCGAATGGCCTACTCCTGCACCTATTTTCTATGTTTCTATGTTCTCCTACGTGACTTGCGCGGGTTGGCTCCGAGATCTTCGGTTTCCTCCCACACTCCAAAGATGTACTGGTTTGTAGGTTAATTGGCTTGGGACAAATATAAATTGTCCCCTAGTGTGTGTAGGATAGTGTTACTGTGTGGGGATAGCTGGTCTGTGCAGACCCGGTGGGCCGAAGGGCCTGTTTCCGCGCTGTATCTCTAAACTAAACTAAACCTCATTGCCTCCTTCAGCATGAGAACTGATCAATCAGCCTCCCTGCTAGATATTGTTTAATACTGATCCATCAAACTCCAGGAATGTGAGAAACTGTGCTGCCCTAAACTGCGGATCATTGTCAGTAACCTGCTCAACCAGGAGTCCATGTGATGCAAAATTTGATCTCATGGTTTTCAACAGAATGATTTGCAGAGGCACTTACTTCACTACTAACAACAATATCTATGGCCATTTTCAAGTTGCTGCCTGCCAGTATCTGTAGGGCAAATTTGCAGATGCTGTGAAACTGAAATAGAAATAGATTAAATGCTGGAAATGCAAGGGTCGATGGATGTGGAGAAGACGCTTCCACTAGTGGGAGAGTCTAGGACTAGAGATCATAGCCTCAGAATTAAAGGACGTTCTTTTAGGAAGGAGATGAGGAGAATTTTCTTTCACCAGAAGGGGGAGAATCTGTGGAATTCTTTGCCACAGAAGGCTGTGGAGGCCGTCAATGGATATTTTTAAGGCAGAGATAGATAGATTCTTGATTGGTACTGGTGTCAAGGATTATGAGGAGAAGGCAGGACAATGAGATTAAGAGGGAGCGATAGATCAGCCATGATTGAATGGCAGAGTGGACTTGTTGGGCCGAATGGCCTAATTCTGCTCCTATCAGTTATGACCTTATGATGATTCACACAGACTGGAATTGCTGAGGAAAGCAGGAAAAGTGTAGAAAAACTTCAGAAAATTAAATTTAAAAAAAAAATGCATGGCCTAATGCTACTCCCTTCTGACCTTGTGACCATATGACTTTATGAAATGCTCAGCAGGTCAGGTTGCATCCGTGGGATTAACGGTGTTAACATTTTAGGTTGAAGACCTAAACTCGTATCATAACTCATATCCTATAAGGAGCCCCAATGCCAGATGAAAGAGGGGGGGGAAAGCAGGCCAGGCCATCTCCGTCTCCCTGTGTGGAGAAGTGGGCACTTGTAGCCTGCCATCTTGGAACATAGAATAGCGCAGCACAGGAGCAGACCCTTTATTCCTTACTCTGCCAAACATAATGCCAAGATAAGCTAATCTCAGCCATAGCATCCAAAAGCCACTTGCACTATCATTCTTGCCTCTATCACTACCTCTCCGCTACCTACCACTCTGCATAAATACTTGCCCCACAGCGCACATCTATTTTAAACTCCTGCCCCTCTCACCTTAATTCTCAGCCCTCTAGTCTTTAACAATTTTACCCTGGGAAGTAGGTTCTGACTGATCTCATCCATGACTCTCAATCTTGACATACTCAGCAGGATTTTGCTGGATGCTGCCTTCATATATACTATGACCATCTGCTGAGCATGATTCTGTTCTGACAACGTCATAGAGTCAAAGAGTGATTCAGTGTGGAAACAGGCCCTGCGGCCCAACTCGCCCACACCGGCCAACAAGTCCCAGCTACACTTGTCCCACCTGCCTGCACTTGCTCCATATCCCTCCAAACTTGTCCTATCCATGTACCTGTCTATTACTGTTCCATAAACGTTGGAATAGTCCCAGCCTCAACTACCTCCTCTGGCAGCTTGTTCAACACGCCCACCACCCTTTGTGTGAAAAAGTTACCCCTCAGATTCCTATTAAATATTTTCCCCCTCACCTTGAACCTATGTCCTCTGGTGACTTGCAAGCCTGAAGTACCTTCTCAACCTCTCCTCTGGCCACACTTGAAGCAACTCCAACACACCAACAGCTCATGCTATCTTCTCCAGACATATCTCATCTCATCACTCACTTCCAATCCCATTTCAATGCATCGCAACATCCCGCGTTCAAAGACCTGCTACAAAGCAACATCTGCATATATGAGTAGAAAATCAACACCAATATTTCAAAGTTGAAAATTCTCCTGTTTCATATTAGCTGTTGCCTCCTTATGTAGCACCTGTGCCAAAACATCTGCATGAGACAGTCTTCAATGTAGTCATCCAGATGTGTCTTTTACAAAGGGTAAGGGACTCAAGAACAACAGGATTTATGTTTGAGGTGAGAGCAGCAAGATGGGCAACTGTTTCACGCAGAGGGTGCTGGGTATATGGAATGAGTTGCCAGAGGAGGTAGTTAAGGCAAGTACAATAACACCATTTAAAAGACACGTAGATAGTTCCTTGGTGAGAAAGGTTTAGAGGGATATGGGAAAGGCTGGTATTTGGGACTAACTTAGATGGGACATCTTGGTCGGCAATGGACGAGTTGGGCCAAAGGGCCTGTTTCCATGTTGTATAACTCTATGTCTTCTCCGTGGATTGTCACCTTGTCGTGGTGGAGAAACCTGTGTGGTCCTGAGATCCTGAGAGCGATGCCGTCTGGAGCTATGCTCCTGGTAGGGCCACCCATGGCGGTAAGGTCGAGGGGGAGGACAATGACAAAGAGCAATCCAACCAAGACCTCATCAGTGGAACAGGCGGAGGACGATGGCTGACCTTAGTGTAGCGTCACAACGGCTGGGAAGGTGGATGAAGGCTGCAGCAGAAAAGGGTCTCCGGTCGTCTTGGACTCCATGCCACTGGATCCTGATCCAGATCTGCTCCTCTAATTCCCACTGGCTCGTTCATACAGTCACATCAAAGTGATCATTCTCTTCCTGTTTCTATCCGTCTAGCCCCACTGGATGATCCCACTATATTCTCCTGAAGCACTGTAGTTTATGTCCTCCATGATCAAAATGGCAACCACCTCTCCTCCCTGACCTGCATCTCTACCATGCCCGTAGTACCAGCACCCTGGGACATTGAGCTGTACGCCCTGCCTTTCTCTCATCCACATCTTTGTTATGGCTGTAATATTTCAGTCGCTCGGGCAGATTCATGCCGTGTGATCATCTCCCTTAACTGCCATGCCTCTAGCATCAAAATAAATGCATTTTAAACCATCGGTCTTTCACTTCTCTTTGCTGTGCGGCTGCCTATCCTAGGTTCTCAACTTGTTCTCTTTGACAATGGTATTAGACGTCAACTTGTCATCTGCCTCCTTTCCGCTCTAGGACCCCCCCCCCCCCCCCCACTCCCCCCCCCCCCCCCCCCCCCCCCCCCCCCCCCCCCACTCCCCCCCCCCCCCCCCCCCCCCCCCCACCTCCCCATCTAGTTGAAAGCTTCCCAAATTACACTAACAAGTCTCCCTGCAAACAGTTTGGTTCCCCTCCAGTTCAGGGGCAACCCTAACCTTTTGTCTTCACTGCCCCACAAGACATCCCAATGAGCCACAAACCTGAATTCCCTGCCCCTGCTCCGACTCTTCAGCCATGCATTCATCTTGCCTATCCTTTTATTCCTGCACTCACCAGCTCATGGTATTGGGAGTAAAGCGGAGATTGTCATCTTTGATGTCTTGCCTTTAAATTTAATTCCTAACTCCATAACCACTTCAGTTTAGTTTATTGTCACGTGTACCGAGGCACAGTGAAAAGCTTTTGCTGCGTGCTATCCAGTCAGCGGAAAGACAATAAATGATTACAATCAAGCCATTCACAATGTACAGATACATGATACGGTAAAAACGTTTAGTGCAAGGTAAAGCCAGCAAAGTCCAATCAAGAAAAGCCCAAGGGTCACCAATGAAGCAGATCTTAGTTCAGGACTGCTCTCTGATTAGTTTAGCGTAGTTTAGATACACAGTGCAGAAATAAGCCCTTTGGCTCACTGAGTCCACACCAACTAGCGATCCCCACACACTGACACCATCCTACACACACTTGGGACAATTTACACTTACATCAAGCAAATTTACCTACAAACCTGCACGTCTTTGGAGTGTGGGAGGAAACCGAAGATCTCGAACATAAACACCCTGTACAGACAGTGCCTGTAGTCGGGATTGAACCTGGATCTGCAGTACTGAAAGAGGCAGAACCTCTACCAATGTGTAACATTGCCGTCCTTAACATGGTTGTGGTAGGATGGTTCAGTTGCCTGATAACAGCTGGGAAGAAACTGTCCCTGAATCTGGAGGTGTGCGTTTTCACACTTCTATACCTTTTACCCGATGGGAGAGGGGAGAAGAGGGAGTGGCCATGGTGCGACTCATCCTTGATTATGCTGCTGGCCTTGCCAAGGCAGCGTGAGGTATAAATGGAGACAATGGAAGGGAGGTTGGTTTGTGTGATAGTCTGGGCTACGTCCACAATTCGTACATTTGCACAATTGCTCAGGAACTCATCCATGTTCCTAAAATATGTCCTTGTCGATGGTATCATCAGAGACCTCTCATGTCAATGTTCTGCAATCGCTCCGCGCTATCCCAGACCCTGGCACCAAAGATGCAACGCACCATTCTGGAGTCCAGTTTGTGGCCACAGAATCTCCTTTCTCATCCCCTTTGATACCACTTAGATGTGGGAGGGGGGGGGGGGGGGGGGATTGAAGCAAGGGAGATTCTCCATCCCACCAAGTACAAGTATCAGCAACCTTCTCTGTTGCGTAGTAACAAAGGATCAGAAAGAGATTTCTGATCATGGCTCCAGTTACATGGCAAATGCATCTTGATTCCCTGTCAGAGAAGACCACGGTGGCACAGCGGTAGAGTTGCTGCCTTACAGCGAATACAGCGCCGGAGGCCCGGGTTCGATCCCGACTACGGGTGCTGTTTGTACGGAGTTTGTACGTTCTCCCCGTGACCTGCGTGGGTTTTCTCCGAAATCTTCGGTTTCCTCCCACATTCCAAAGACATACGGGTATGTAGGTTAATTGGCTTGGTAAATGTAAAAAATTGTCCCTAGTGGGTATAGGACAGGGTTAATGTGCGGGGATCGCTGGTCAGCGCAGACTCGATGGGCAGAAGGGCATGTTTCTGCGCTGAATCTCTAAACTAAACTTCTTTATCGAGCTCCTTCCGATTCTTGGCATCAAATGCCAGCTCCCTCCATGTGGACTGGCTGAGAACCTATTCCCAGCCCTCTCTCAACTTGTCTCATGGAGCACATATTAGCAAAATGCCTGTACTACAGTTCCTGGCCTCTGACCAACTTCTTCTCATGAGAGTGCAGCTGACATTGGGAGTTTACTCAGTTCATAATGCGCACACTACACCATAATTATTTCCATTTGTTTTCAGTCGCTTCGCATTGCTTAGATGATCTGCACCCCTAATCAAATCATCAGGTTGAATGACCTGCTGGTGATTCCCCAGCAGGTTTAGTACACACAGTTATTGTCTCCTTGCATTGCGTTAAAACCTATGCTGCATGACGTCCCTCCCTCTAGATTTCCCTAAATGCTCCTGCCAACCATGTGTCATCCGCCCACTGTGCTTCATTCCAAAGTTCCTCTTTTCACACAGAACCAAAATTATAAATCTTCCTGGAAGTGCTGCGGTCTCCACAGATGCAGTCATAGATTTCTGTCTCAGTTAATGCTGAGAGTCCCCGAGAAGCAGACCAAAATGTTCACCACTGTGTTCTATGTATTCTGGGCAATATACATTTGGTTAGATTTACTGCCGGTAAGTTGCATTTATTCTTTTATTTTTTTATCGTTTACTGTCTTTATCATTTGTACAAATGATCCACTTTCTGGAAATGGGTGGATTAACAAGTCAGGAACCCTTCTTCTGATACAGTGCTCGAATACAGTTTGCATGGTTTAGGTGTAGGAAGTAACTGCAGATGCTGGTTTAAACCGAAGATACTGTAGACCACAAAAAGCTGGAGTAACTCAGCGGGACAGGCAGCATCTCTGGAGAGAAGGAATGGGTGACGTTTCGGGTCGAGACCCTTCTTCAGACTAGATTGTTAAGGGTTCCATTTCTCTGCTCATTTCTCCGGTATCATCATGCCAACTCTGGTATTAACTGATCTCAACAATCGTGACTATATTTCAGTTCAGGATATTAACAGAGTTTTCAGTAAATTGCACAGAATCTGCGGATTTGCTTAAAAAAAGTCCTACTATGAAATAACACAGGTCGACAATGATCAGACATGTTTTAGCTGACCTAATAATGAATGCACACTGATAGATTCATTTTAGGATTAAGGAACATTTTTATAAGTTTCCTTCAGGAGATTAAAAAGTCGAGGCAAAAGTAGTGAAAAGAACTGAGTTTAATTTATCAAAACACAAAGTGTTGGATGAACTCAGCCTGACATACAGCATCTGTGAAGGGAATGGACAGGCTTCAGCTTTGGACTCTTCTTACTTCTGATGGTCGTTGGGGGGGGGGGGTATTGGTGGGAAGGTCAGTAGGGTCCCCTTCCACCCATTTCCCTCCCTCCGTCTTTACATTTCACTTTTCCTCTCCTTTTCTGAGATTCTTTAGTCTCCTTTTCACCACTAGTAAGCTTCAAGCATCTGCAAAAGCTGCCGTAGATCGCAGCCTCTGCAATTCCTTGCGTCTCCAGAGTCTCCCTAGTGTTTTATAGCATTATCAAATAAATACTGGACCAGATCAGTGTATGTTTAGAAGCCTTTCCATCCTCAAACTAATTTCTTTCCATTTATAAGTGAATATTGGGCATTGCTACCAAGGCTTTATTTAATACCCATCATTAATTGAAATTTATTGAAGATGATGACCTGCCTTCTTCCCAGGAGTCTAGCTTCAGCTCTCTACAATCAGTCTGAAGAAAGGTCCTGATCCAAAGAGTTACCTATCCACATTCTTCAGAGATGCTGCCCGATCTGCTGAGTTACTCCAGCACTATGTATATTTTTTAGTAAACCAGCTTCTGCAGTTGCTTGCATCTAGGTTCAGCTGGTGTTGGTGGGGGTTGGGTGCTTTGGCTTATTTCAGATGACAGCTGAAAGTCACCTAGATTGCCAGAGATCCGGAATCACATTTTGGTCAAGGGAGGCGAAGATGCCAACTGCTTCCTGTAACTGCACCGGCGACACGGTGGAGCAGCGGTAGAGTTGCTGCCTTACAGCACTTGCAGCCCCAGAGACCCGGGTTCAATCCTGACTACGGGTGCTGTCTGTACAGAGTTTGTACGTACTCACCGTGACCTGCGTGGGTTTTCTCCGGGATCTCCGGTTTCCTCCCACACTCCAAAGACATACAGGGTTGTAGGTTGATTGGCTTGGTATAAGTGTAAATTGTCCCTAATGTGTGTAGGATAGTGTTAAAGTGCGGGGATCGCTGGCCGTTGCGGCCTTGGTGGGCCAAAGGGCCTGTTTCCGTGCTGTATCTCTAAACTAAGCTAAATTAAACTAAAAACATTGGGGCAATGGATGGCCATTTCATGGCCAACGTTGTTTAACTTAGTTTAGAGATACAGCATGGAAACAGGTCCTTCAGCTCACCGAGTCCACGCCGACCAGCAAGCACCCATAGACTAGTTCTATCCTACACACAAGGGACAACTTACAGGAGTCCATTAACCTACAAACCTGCACGGCTTTGCAATGCGGGTGGAAACTGGAGCACCCGGAGAAAACCCACTTGGTCACGGGGAGAACATATCAACTCCGTACAGACAGCACCCGTAGTCAGGATCGAACCCGGGTCTCTGGCACTCTAAGGCAGCAACTCTACCGCTGCGCCACCGTGCCGTCCTGGAACTAGCTTTCCATTTCCAGATTTATTTAATTAAGTGAATTTACATTCCCAGCTGCCACAATGGAATTTGAACAGTTGTTTCGAGATATTTAGTCTGTGCTTCTGCGTTCTAGACCATTAAGTTAACCACTATATACAGTATATTACTGTTCTCACTTAACATTTAACTGAAAGAATACAAACTGATTTGGAGAAATTTATGCTTATGATTAAGCTAGATTATCAGTCACTGAAATGTCTGCAAATGCAAATAGAGATCTTCAGATTGGTTCATGAGAAGATACTTTCCCAAATTAATGATAGAGTAGAAGGAGATTTATTCTGCTGCTAGAAATATTGGTTCTGAGATACAAATTGAATTCTGATGCCTCAGAATGCTTTATTTTCATCAATGCAGTGTTTGGTTAACTTGGTTAGAATTCCGCAGTGATTGTTTTTACTGAGTAGATTTTAAGTATTTTTTGAGATCCCTGTGTAATACAGGCCTGTAGTAGTTTCAAATGTTACCTTGGATATGGTTCAATTAAATTTTAATCTATGACAGAGTGATTTTGAATAGGTATTTACTGATCGGCATTGTAGAGATTTGTATAGTAGGTCAGAAGTTCCTTATAATTTTGCACTTTTAATCAGTTGTCACCTTTACTGAAACTACTTCCCTACAGTAACAATAGAGGGAAATACTTGGTTCTCTTTGAAATAATGCACATATATGATTTATTTATTTATTCGTAACTCTGGATTGAATGTAACACAGAGCATTTTTGGCATCTATCAATGGTTGTATTGGCTGGATTTCACAATTAACATTTAACAATTACCAGTGGCGCAGTGGGATAGTTTCTGTCCTACAGCTGAATACAGAGGTGTAGTCAACAACTTAGTTGAGTGATGTGGGCTGAATCACCTGCAGCTCAACACCGGCAAGACTAAGGAGTTAATAGTAGACTTCTGGAGGAGAGGAACACCCTTGTCCTCTGTCTCCATCAATGGTGTGGATGTGCAGTTTACCAGGAAGTACAAATACCTTGGAGTGTACCTGGACAGTAAACTGGACTGGTCCAGGAACGTTGAGGCCCTGAACAAGAAGAGACAGAGCCGCCTGCACTTTTTGAGAAGGCTCCGTTCCTTCAACGTCTGCAGCAAGATGCTGCAGATGTTCTACCAATCGGTTGTAGCCAGTGCCATCTTCTTCACTGTAGTGTGCTGGGGCAGCAGGGCGAAGGCCGCAGATGCCAATAGCATCAACAAATTCATCAGGAAGGCTGGCTCCGTACTGGGGGAGGAGTTGGATTCATAGGAGATGGTCTTGGAGGGGAGGATGCTCCACAAGCTTTGGTGCATCTTGGGCAATACAGCTCACCCCCTCCATGACACACTGGTCAACCTGAGGAGTACCTTCAGCAACAGACTGATTCCACCAACATGCAGGACAGAACGCCACAGGAGATCCTTCTTCCCTGTGGCTATCAAACTATACAACTCCTCCCCCTTCTGTCGTGGGGTAGACTCAGATTCAGATTCAGATTCAATTTTAATTGTCATTGTCAGTGTACAGTACAGAGACAACGAAATGCATTTAGCATCTCCCTGGAAGAGCGACATAGCAAATGATTTAAATAAATAATAATAAGTGATAATAAGTGTCCGGGGGGTGGGGGGGTGATTGGCAGTCACCGAGGTACGTTGTTGAGTAGAGTGACAGCCGCCGGGAAGAAGCTGTTCCTGGACCTGCTGGTTCGGCAACGGAGAGACCTGTAGCGCCTCCCGGATGGTAGGAGGGTAAACAGTCCATGGTTGGGGTGAGAGCAGTCCTTGGCGATGCTGAGCGCCCTCCGCAGACAACGCTTGCTTTGGACAGACTCAATGGAGGGGAGCGAGGAACGGTGATGCGTTGGGCAATTTTCACCACCCTCTGCAATGCCTTCCGGTCGGAGACAGAGCAGTTGCCATACCATACTGTGATGCAGTTGGTAAGGATGCTCTCGATGGTGCAGCGGTAGAAGTTCACCAGGATCTGAGGAGACAGATGGACCTTCTTCAGTCTCCTCAGGAAGAAGAGACGCTGGTGAGCCTTCTTGATCAGAGTTGAGGTATTGTGGGTCCAAGAGAGGTCATCGGAGATGTTGACTCCCAGGAACCTGAAGCTGAAGACTGAGACTGAGACTGACCCCTCCCCCACCCCCACCTAAATCTTTGCACATCCTCAAAGCCTTCCCATTTGTCACTTTATTTTCATGTTTCATGGATTTTGTGTTTTTTTATGACCGTTGGCAAATTTAATTAATTTCCCTTCTGGGATAAATAAAGTTCTATCGTATCATATAGTATCATATTATTTTTATTAACAATTGTACAAGAATAAAATATTCGTAATGTAAAATTATACAATTATTGTACAGCTTCAATTTTGACCTTTTAACCTGAAAATGAGAGAAAAGAAGAGAGAAAGAAGGAAAAGGTGAAAAGTGAAAAGATAGGACCCCTAAACTAACAAAGTAGTGTGGCCAAAGTGAGTAAAGGTATAAGAGAGGAAAAGGAAAAGGAAAAAAAGAAAAAAGTGGAGTTATACCTGCCCCTCGTTCCCCCCCTCTCCACCCACCTCCCCCTCCCCCCCCCCCCCCACCCACCTAACCCAACCCATACTTGGATTTAAATCCAAATTTGTGTTGCGCCATACTATCCTTGTATAGTATCATATCATTACAGCGCTTTCAGCACCAGACTCGGTGGGCCGAAGGGCCTGATTCCGCACTGTATTTCTAAATTCTAAACAAAACTAAAAATGACAGTTGTGTTATCAATGTTCACAATTGTTGTTTAAATTAAATATCCAATTCAAGAAACTGTGTATCTACCATTAAATGGATGAATTGGGAGATTCTCAGATTATAGAAAAGCTGCATTAGAATAATTTCTCTGCAAAAACACAAATTTCCGGAAGGACTCAGAAGGTCAAGCAGCATCAGTGGGGAGAGAAACATATGACATTTTGGATACAGGACCATCCATCAGAACTAGAAAAATGAAAAAATAATGTGTGTTTGTTGTAGATATGAGGAGGATGGAGAAAACAATAGGATATGTTTGTGATAGGGTGTGTGGTACCCGGACGTTGCGTCGAAGGACGAGAAGCCGAAGTAAAGAAGTCGAAGCCAAATAACCGAATGGAAACTAAGCCAAAACGCCAAATAACCGAAAGCGTACGAAGCTGAAACGCCAACTAACCGACAGGGTGGGAACGCCTAAAAGCCTAAAAGCCAACTAACCGAAAGGCTGCGTCGCGTCGCTTTACTGAGTGTGGAGGGACCAAGAATGAGGAGGGAATGAGAGAGGAGGGATTGTGAGGAGGGACCAAGAATGAGGAGGGACTGTGAGGAGGGACCAAGAATGAGGAGGGGCTGAGTGTGGAGGGTCTGAGTGTGGAGGGACCAAGAATGAGGAGGGGCTGAGTGTGGAGGGACCAAGAATGAGGAGGGACCAAGAATGAGGAGGGGCTGAGTGAGGAGGGACCAAGAGTGAGAGCAATGTGTGGACCTGGCAGAGGGCCGCCGAGAACAAAGGGGGCCTGGAATGGGTAGGGTGTGGCGTCGTGAACGAAGGGGAACTGGCGAGGCGAGGAGCGGATAGGACTGTTCATTACATTTCTGACTTTGTCAGCGCCAACACGTGGAGACACTTGTTTATCGCCCAGGTTGTAGACAAAAGCAAAGCTTTTCACAGTAGTTAGTTACATGTAATAATAATGTATAAAGTAAAAAGTACTCCTCAAGTTTATATTCGGCATAATTGGAGTGAATGGTGGAAGGGAGGTCAGAATGGATGTGGAAGAAGAATTAAAGTGGCAATAAACTGGAAGCTCATGGTCACCCTTGTGAACTAAATGGGGGAAAGTACTTTGAAAGTACAAACCCAATCTGCATTTGGTTTCTCCAATGTAGAGGAAATGCCATTGTGAGCACTGTTACATACACCAGTTTACAAGGAGTGTCAAGGAGAAGAACGTGGTGGACAGTGAGATTAGTGTGGAGGATACCAATAAGCAAGCGCAGTTTGAGATCGCAAGGACGATGATGCTGGGGCTCTTGAAAAGCATTAAGGTGGATACATCCCCAGGGCCTGATGGAATCTATCCCAGGATATTAACGGAGGCAAGAAAGGAGATTGCAGGAGCATTGACGACGATCTTTGCACCTTCTCTCACCATAGGGGAGGTCTCAGAGGACTGGATAGTCCCCAATATTATTCCTTTCTTTAAGAAGGGAAGTAGAAACAAATCATGGAATTGTAGGCCTGTAAGCCTCACTTCAGTGATAGGGCAGCTAATAGGGGCGATTCTTCAGAATAGGATTTACTCCATTGTGGGAGGGAATGAAGTAAATAGGGACAGTCAGCAAGGTTTTGTATGCGGCAGGTCACGTCTTACTAACAATCAAGTTTTTTGAGGAGGTGATGAAGGTGGTTGACGAGAATGGGGCAGTGGATTATAGTAAGACATGGATTATAGCAAGACATTTGATAAAGTTCCACGTAGGCTGATCAAGAAGTTTAAGATACACAGTCACTTGGTTGAATGAATTCAGAACTAACCTACTAAGTGACTTACTACAGGGGGTTCTGGTGGAAGGGTGTTATTTAGTTACCCGTACGTGGCGCCGACAGACGAGAAGCCGAAGCAAAGAAGTGGAAGCCAAACAACCGAATGGAAACGAAGCCGAAACGCCAAATAACTGAATGGAAACAAAGCCAAAACGCCAACTAACCGAAAGGGTGGGACGCCTGAATGCAAACTAACCGAAAGGGCGGGACGCCTAAAAGCCAACTAACTGAAAGGCTGCGTCAGCTAAAAGCAAACTCACCGAATGGACGCTCTGCCGAAATGCCATCTACCCGAAAGGCGGTGTCGCCTACAAACCAACTAACCGAATGCCGGTGGAGATGGGAAGGTGGGGTTCATTTTCCCACACAAGCTATAGGTAACTGGGCAATCTGAACCCAAGCACCAAGTTGTAAGCGGCCGAAGATGCGCATCCCTCGGAGCAGCCCCCACTCTCCCACGGCCACCCTCCGCAGGCTGCGGGTCGGGTGGAGCGGAGGTGTGGGACAATGTTCATCCCTCCACAGTGATGTGATGGACGTGGGGGTCTGGACCAATTGCTGACAAGTCCCGCCCGCTGGCAATGTTGTGTCCATTATTTAACTTTTCTGTTGAGCGGCATTCGGTTCGTTAGCTTGTAGGTGATGCTGCCTTTCAGCAGAGCGGCTATTCGGTGAGTTTGCTTTTAGGCGATGCAGTCTTTCGGTTAGTTGGCGTTTAGGCGTCCCGCCCTTTTGGTTAGTTTGCATTTAGGCGTCCCACCCTTTCGGTTAGTTGGCGTATCGGCTTTGTTCCCATTCGGTTATTTGACTTCCACTTCTTTGCTTCGACTTCTAATCCATCGGCGCCACATCCGCACACGGTTATTCACTCTGTATCGGATGTCTGTGACAAGTGGAGTTCCACAGAGATCTGTGCTGGGACCTCTGTTAGATATAAATAACATGGAAATAGATGTCCAGCACTTCAATCCCCCCTTCCATTCCGAATCTGACCTTTCTGTCCTGGACCTCCTTCATTGCCAGAGTGAGGTCCAGCGCAAACTGGAGGAACAGCACCTCATATTTCACTTGGGTAGTTTACACCCCAGCAGTATGAACATTGACCACCAATTTCAGATAGTCCTTGCTTTCTCCCGCCTTCCCTTCCCCTTCCCAGCTCTCCCACAAGCCTGCTGTCTCTGCCTCTTCCTTTCTTTTTCCCGACCCCCCCACCCCCGCCCCCGACTGGTCTGAAGAAGGCTCTCGACCCGAAACGTTGCATATTCCTTCTTTCCATGGATGCTGCTGCCTTACCTGCTGAGTTTCTCCAGCATTTTTGTCTACCTTGGACATGGATGTAAATCGGTTGATTGTTACGTTTGCAGGTGACATCAAGATTGCTAGAGTTGTGGACTGTGAGGAACACTGTAAAAGTATACAGTGGGGGGGAGATCAGCAGCAGAAATGGGCGGAGAAGTGGTAGACGGAAATTAATCCAAGGGGCGACAGTCGCTGCCTCACAGCATCAGAGACCTGGATTCGATCCTGACTATGGGTGCTGTATGTACGGAGTTTGTACGTTCTCCCTGTGACCGCGTGCGTTTTCTCCGAGATCTTCGGTTTCCTCCCACACTCCAAAGATGTGCAGGTTTGTAGGTTAATTGGCTTGGTATAAGTGTAAATTGTCCCTAGTGTGTGTAGGATAGGGTGAATGTGCGGGGATCGCTGATGGGCTGAAAAGCCTGTTTCCACGCTGTGTCTCTAAACTAAACTAAACTTAAGTGAACTGCTGCACTTTGGGAGGTTGGACGTTAGGGGAAAGTATACCATTAATGTAAAGATCCTTGACAGCATTAATATATAGAGATTTGGGGGTCTAAATCCACAGTTCTCTGAAAGTAGCAACACAAGTAGATAGAGTGGTTAAGAAGATGTCTGGGATACTTGCTTTCATGAGTTAGGGCATTTCATTATAGGAGCCAGGAAACCATATCTGAAGATGCTGCTGCACCCGCTGAGTTTCTCCAGCATTTTTGTGTACCTTCTGTAATTCTTTGCTTAGGCCGCATTTGGAATATTGTATATTGTTCTGGTCACCCCATTACAGGAAGGATATGAAGGCTTTGGAGAAGGTATAGAAAAGGTTTATCAGAATGATGCCTGGATTAGAGAGATTAGCTATAAAGAGGGATTGGACAAACTTGAATTATTATTTCTGATGCATCGGAGAATGAGGGGAGAAACATAGAAACTTCGAAAATAGGTGCAGGAGTAGGCCATTCGGCCCTTTGAGCCAGCACCACCATTCAATATGAGGTGGATCATCCTAAATCAGTACCCCGTTCCTGTTTTCTCCCCATATCCCTTGATTCCGTTAGCCCTAAGAGCTAAATCTAACTCTCTCTTGAAAACATCCATTGACCTCCACTACCTTCTGTGGCAGAGAATTCCACAGATTCACAACTCTCTGGGTGAAAAAGTTTTTCCTTATCTCAGTCCTAAATGTCCAACCCGTTATTCTTAATCTGATAGAGGTAAATAAAATAATGGGAGGCCTAGATAGGATAAGCAATGAGAACCTTTATTCCCCAGAATGGAAAATGTCAAAGACTGTAATGGGCCTGTCCCACTTAGGCGACTCTTTAGGGGACCGCAGGAGACTATGTGGTTGCCACATGGTCGCCACATGGTCGTGGATGGTTGCCGGGGAGTCGCCTTCATGGTCGTGAGGAGTTCCCGCATTCTGTGAACTAGTCGCGGCCTCATTATGGTCGCCACAAATTTTTCAACGTGTTGCAAAATTAGCAGCAACCAGAATGAAGCCGCCATGGTGAGTAGCGAGAATTCTCGTGCCATAGTTTGGTCGCCATGAGGTCCTAGTGGGTTGCCAGGAGGTCGAAGGTTCTCGTAGGTTGTAGCCGGTGCTGACCGGTGAATTTTATTGACTCATTGGGGAAAAAAAATGTAAGCAATAGTTTTCAGAACCAAGGTTAACCGACCAGTGCTGTTACTGTCCGCCGAGCTTCACAGCCGTGTATCTCTGGCTTCTTAATAGTTGTCTCCACTTCTTCTCCCTCCTTCTCCCCCCTACTCCTCCCTCTCCTCCCTCATTTAAAGGACTTACCGTACACTGTGCTTTAGCCATCTTAATTTCAATGCCAACCTTCCTGTTCATCGCGGTGTGTTTCCTTGTTCTCGGTCTCTACTACCCTTGGCTTTGCATCGTGTGAATTTCACTCAGACAGCGCTCCCCCCGCTTGCCCCAGCGCTCCCGCTGCCTGCATAACGGGCTTGTGAAAGAAGTGATGTGTGTGTGTGTGTGTGTGTATGTGTGTGTGTGTGTGTGTGTGTGTGTTCCATTCTGACAGTCGCCGCTCCAGTTGCCGGTTTATCAGGCGACTGCCGGCAACTTGACAGTCACCGGCAGTCGCCTGAAAAATCGCCTAAGTGGGACAGGCCCATAAGGCATAACAAAGATTAAAGGAGTAGTGTGGGGCAAGTTTTTTTGCAGAGAGGGTAGCGGATGTTCGGACGCGCTTGTGGAGGCAGATTTGATAGTGAAATTTATGACCCTCTTAGATGGGCACAATGATTTGCAGGGAATAGAAAGGGATACTGTAGATCATGTGCAGGCATACAAAATTAGTTCTGCTTGGCATCATGCTCTGTACATACACTGTGAGCTAAAGGCAGCATCTATGGAGAGAAGGAATGAGTGACGTTTCAGGTCGAGACCCTTCTTCAGACTAATTTTGGGGGGGGGGTGTGGGGGTGGGAAAAAGTAGGTGAAGACAGTAAGACTAGTATGAGAACTGGGAAGGGGGAGTGGAAAGGGGAAGGAGAAAGAAAGCAATACCTTCGATTTTATCCAGCATCTGCAGTTCATTCTCATACTTTTGTTCACTCCGCTGCGAAATCTCCTCATAGTAGGTCTACTTTGAAGAAGTTCTCCTCCTCTCTCCGACGAGTGTTCAGCAACATGCTCTCTCGCTGCTCCCTCGCTGTGATTCCTCCTTCCCTCCGACTCCTCAGATAGCCCTTGCTTTCTCCCTCCTTCCTCTTCCCAGTTCTCCTACTAGTTTTGCTCTCTCCGCCTACTTTTTATCTCCCCCCCCCCCCCCCCCCCTGACATCAGTCTGAAGAAGGGTCTCGGCCCTAAACGTCACCCATTCCTTCTCTCCATAGATGCTGCCTCACCCGCTGAGTTACTCCAGAAATTTGTGTCTACCTTGTGAGCTAAAGGGTGTATTCCTGTGCTGCACTTTTCTACGTTCCATGTTCTAAAACTGAAAAGGGTACGTGTGTTTCTGGATGTTGGGCCGTTGGATACCTTGACCTGCTATGTGCTTCCACCACCATTACTTTATTGATCCAAGGGTCGTCTCTTTGTCTGGTGCTCTATTTAAATGAATGAAATACCATCAATTATCAGCAACTTGTTTCCCTTCAGTAACAGCCCTGTGAAATATCATAGGATGTTTCTGCACTGTAAAAGGTACAATCTATATAACTAAAAGTCTCATCTTGACCACTTCCTGTCTGGACTGTATATTGATTTTAGAAAAAACGCTACCCTATATCGCTATGATTTTTGGCCATCTTACTCACAATCCTCCTCATATGAAGCAGCCGCGAGGAATTTTCCTATCGATGAAAAATAAAAAAGTTATGAGCGTTTTAAAAACCTTGAGTTCAGCTTATTGGTCCTCTTGCCTGTCAATCGCCATGGTGAAAGTAATGCCCCTTCTGGGGGGGGGGGGGGGGGGAGGTAGGACTATAAAACTTTGGATGCCTGGACATGAGTCAATCACTCTGGAAGATTGTGAGGGAGAGGCCACAACTGTCATTATAAGCTGTGAATCAACTGAACGGTGAGTCTGCAATGTACTTGCAATAAATGATTTGTTAGCCCTTAAAGACAATGCAATGAGTTGTTTGGCAATTTGGTAGTCTGCAACTCTGCTTGAAATGCTGTAAAATTGAATGTGGTGGCCTGCACTCAGCTTGAAATGCTGTAAAATGGAATGTGGTGGCCTGCACTCTGGTGAAATGCTGTGAAATTGAATGTGGTGGCCTGCACTCTGCTTGAAATGCTGTGAAATCAAATGTGGTGGCCTGCACTCTGCCTGAAATGCTGTGAAATCGAATGTGGTGGCCTGCACTCTGCCTGAAATGCTGTGAAATCGAATGTGGTGGCCTGCACTCTGCCTGAAATGCTGTGAAATCAAATGTGGTGGCCTGCAATCTGCTTGAAATGCTGAGAAATCGAATGTGGTGGCCTGCACTCTGCTTGAAAAGCTGTGAAATCGAATGTGATGGCTTGCACTGTGCTTGAAATGGAATTTCAAGGAATAGCCGTGAGTGAACTGCCAGCCCATCAGCCCTGAGTGACTGACCTGCCAGCCTACCAGTCCCGAGTGACTGAGCTGCCAGCCCACCAGCCCTGAGTGACTGAGCTGCCAGCCCACCAGCCCTGAGTGACTGAGCTGCCAGCCCACCAGGTCTGAGTGACTGAATTGCCAGCCCAAGAATCCATTTGGCCCACAATGTCCATACCAGCCCTCAGGAAACCAGACCCCCCCCCCCCCACTGGCCACCAATATTGGAATTGGTGGACAGGTGGAATATTGTGTTGGGGGACAAGCCCTCCCTTGTGAAAATGGGACCTAACGGGTCCCACTCAGTCCATTTACCACTAAAAGTTGTTCCCACGAACATAGGCCATTGCCAAAAATATCCAGCAGTTAAGGCAGCATTCGTTGAAAGATGACCGGTCAACATTTTAGCTTGGTAAACCCTAATAGGCTTTGATGAAGAGCACAAAACCAAAATGTGGTGAACAAAACCAATGGTATGAACATTGAATTCTCCAAGTCACAGGTTCTGCCTCCCCACCATCGAAGGGATTTACAGGAGTCTCTGCATTAAAAAGGCAGTCTGCATCATCACTGCCCTGGCCATACACTGTCATTGGGAAGGTACAGGAACCAAAAAAAACTATGTTGGCCAGGTTCAGGAACAGCTGCTTCCCCACAGCCATCAGGCTATTAAGCACAACAACCTCCAAATAAGCTCTGATTTACGTAGATTTGGGGGCATTGGTTTTGTCTATTTGCACTATTATTGATTGTTTTGTGTGTGTGTGTGTGTGTGTGTGTGTGTGTGTGTGTGTGTGTGTGTGTGTGTGTGTGTGTGTGTGTGTGTGTGTGTGTGTGTGTGTGTGTGTGTGTGTGTGTGTGTGTGTGTGTGTGTGTGTGTGTGTGTATGCGCACACTGAACTAGTTTTCCTCGTTTATTATATTGTTTGCAATGTACTATGTTTACATATTCAGTTGTGCTGCAGCAAATAAACATTTCACTGTAAGAATTTCCCACAATCCCCGTCCATCCCAGTGCGCGATGCAGTTAATTTCTTTCAATTTAAATTACTGAAAGTTGTGTTGTTTTGCTTAACTTGATCTGTAACCCCACCAGAATAAATTTGAGCTTGTCCTTTCCTTTTAACCGCAGATGATGTCTTAATTGCTGCCCATTAATGTCTATGGCATGGTTAATTGGCTGGTAAATGCGCAGATGGGTACTTAATGGTGGCCACAGATGTAATTGGTTGAGGAGCCTGGTCTATGCTATATACATTTCCATCTCCATAAGCAAATTTTACAAACTTCCTTCAAACCTAAATATTGAAGGAGAGAAGGACAATATGGCAGCTTCTTCCCAGCATCTGAATCATCCGACTGCAACCAGAGAGCAGTGCTGAGCAACTATCTACCTCATTGCTGACTCTCAGGCTATCCTTGATCAGACTTTACTGGCTTTACCTCGCACTAAACATTATTCCCTTATCATGTATCTATACGCTGTAAATGGCTCGATTGTAATCGTGGATTGTTTTTCTGCTGACTGATTAGCACGCAACAAAAGCTTTTCACTGTACCTCGGTACAAGTGACAACAAACTAAACTGAATTGTTGTTGATTTTCTAAATAAATAGTAATCGAGTTTTTAACTTCTATCTCTTTTTCTTCTTTTCATTGCTCCCATATTTCTATCAACCCTCCTGCTTTCTGTAACTGGATCGACATTTGATTGAAATCGCTTGCAGGCGGTTCCTGGTTCATATTCTAAATAATTAGCGATTCTGCAATGTTATTAAATAAAGAGACACTCGGTTGCTTTCCCTCTTTACATGGATGCCAGAAATACCCGCCAGCTTATGTCGTGATTTTGGACAGGAATTTCCACCAGTAAAATCCAAACAAAGTTAATGAATGGTTCTGCTTGTGTGTCTTTAGCCACAAAACTCAGCACACAAAAAATAATTTCAATCTGTACTTGATTTGGGGCAACTATCTTAGACATAACAGTATCCTTAGAAAAAACAATGTCAAGAATGACTTCCTCGTTTGTTCACTGTTTTGTTTTTGTTTGTGTAAGCACAAAATGACTGTTCTGATTAGTACCTCCACGTATAGTCACACCCACATACCCCCCTAACACTCCCACACATCACCCACGCTCCCCAACCACACATGCATGCTTACACAATTGCACATCCATTTGACTTTATTTTGAAATAGGGACATTTCTTTCAATTTTTTCCTGCTATCCACGGTTAAGATAATTAAAATGTTGCTATCAATGTTCCAAACGTTAATTGGAAGTCCAAATATTTAGCAAAATTAAATGAATGATAGAATCGCAATATTTTCTAATTTATGAGTAAGCAGCAGTTCGGCAAATTTATCTGTTCCTCTTCACATGAAAATGTTTTGACATAATGTACCGCAGAGAGGTATAAACAGCACATTCCATGACCGTGTTATTTCTTTAATGAAACTGGTAAATTGAACTCGTGAAACCATGGCAACATCAGTGAAACTCTCCACCACTAAACTATAACAAATCTGACTGAATGCCACGTCAAGACAGACTTGGAGTCCCTTCAGTCTTTGCCTCTGGGAATAGCCATCTGTTTCCAGGCAGGCAAGGACTTAAATAAACTTTCAGAGGGTGGATTTTTAACCCTACAAGATGGACCTTTATTTTTCTTTCCACTATAATTTTCTCATCTCCTCTCCCGAAGTTCTAAATCAAATTGGAGAGGTTTCACCGGCATTTTGCCCAAATGTCCCTTCGTTTTGGCAGTGCTTCCATGCAAGGCTTGGCAGGGAAATCACCCTGATGATCCTGCACTAATGTAATTCAGCTTAATTCTCTCCATATTAGTCACGGTGGTGCAGCGGTAGAGTTGCTGCCTTAGAGCGAATGCAGCACTGGAGACCCGGGTTTGATCCCGACTCCGGGTGCTGTCTGTACGGAGTTTGTACGTTCTCCCAGTGACCAGCGTGTGTTTTCTCCGAGATCTTCGGTTTCCTCCCACACTCCAAAGACGTACATGTTAGTAGGTTAATTGCCTTGTATACTTTGTATAAGCGTGCATTGTGTGTGTATATAGGTGTGTGTATTTGGCTAGGTAAATGTAAAAATTGTCCATAGTAGGTGTAAGATGGTGTTAATGAGCTGGGATCGCCGGTCGGCATGGACCCGGTGGGCCGAAGGGCCTGTTTCCGTGCTGTATCTCTAAACTAAACTAAAGTAAACAAATTAGCTTCCCACAGATTCTACTATCTACCTCCACTCAAAGGCCAATTTACAGCAGCCAATTAACCTACTAACCTATGTTGGGATGTGGTGGGGAGAAACTGGAAACCCACGTGATCACGGGGAGAATGTGCAAACTCCCCACAGGCAGCAGCCGAGGTTAGGATCGAAGCTGGGTCTCTGGCGCTGTGAGGCAAGAGCTCTATCAGCTGCCCCACTGCACTGTGATAGTTGTAACCAGATTGGGGAGGGGAAGAAAATACTGCAGGCAATGGAGGAAGTGCGTGGGAGGACTTCAATCAACCGAGAAAAAAAAACTTATTTTGTGAAGAAAGAAAGCATTTCAGAACAGAAGGTCTCATCTTGAGAACAGATTATAAATTGAGAAAAAGAAGATTGCATCCTTATAGGAAGCAGGGTGGTGAGTCTGTGGAATTCTTTGCCACAGAAGACTGTGGAGGCCAAGCCGATGGACCGTTTTAAGGCAGAGATAAATACGGGTGTCAGGGGTATGGGTGTCAGGGGTTATGGGGAGAAGGCAGGAGAATGGGGTTAGATCAGCCACGATTGAACGGCGGAGTAGACTCGATGGGCCGAATGGCCAAATTCTGCTGCTATCACTTAAAATCTTATGAATTCATTGTATGCTGTTCTCTGTCGCTTAGGCACTAATTTTCCAAGAGAGATTTCTGTGATTATTCCAAGAGAGGTGCTTGTTACAGTGAGGGAGGTAATGTCCACGAAGATGTGCTTGAAGTGCCCAGCAGTGAGGTCATGGACCAAGCACTGGATGGTGAAATCAGTTCTTCCCCAGCTGACAAACACATGGGAAATTAGATGTGCAGAAAGGAAAGTATATGAATCTAAATATACAAAACTGGGAGAAGTATAGATAGGGTAGACAGTCAGAACCTTTTTCCCAGGGTGGAGAAACACATCTTCTTCTTCTTGCGTTTGAAGCAGCAGAGGTTATGTAACACCCTCCAGGCGCTGTAGCCAGTTAGGTTTTCCGAATTCAGCCGCAGCAGGGAGATGCCATCCGGTTCGACAACCGTAGGTGCCCGCCCTGAAAACGGTGCATGCAAACGGATGGACACCAGGCCACGGCGACTGAGGTTGCATTAGGGCTGCAAGCTGCGGCGACTGAGGTTGCATTATTCCTGCTGCTGGCCCTGTTTGTTGTCGTCCGCCTGACTGAGGTCAGTTGACAGGGCTCTCATGTCTTTGACGGGGATGTTGACAACATGAGCCCCATCAAACACATGAGAGCATAGCTTTAAAGTGAGAGGCACAAATTTTAAAGAATATGTACAGGGCAAAAAAAAATAAATTACACAGGTGGTGGGTGCCTGGACCCCACTGCCAGGAGTTGTGGTGGAGGCAGATATTAAGAGACTTTTAGATAGGCACATGGATATGCAGGGAATGTACAAACAATGGACGATTGTGTTTCTCTCTCCAGATTTACTGTCCGTACCTGATAAGCGGTTGGTACAGGTATTGGTTTATTGTTGCCAAGTGTACCGAGATGCAGTGAAAAACTTCATCTTGCATGTTATCGAATCAAGTTTCGTTTAGTTTAGTTCAGGGAAACAGCACGGAAACAGGCCCTTCGGCCCACTAGGCCCACGCCAACCAGCGATCCCCACACATGAACACTATCCTACACCCGCTAGGGCCAAAGTTTACATTTACCAAGCCAATTAACCTACAAACCTGTACGTCTTTGGAGTGTGGGAGGAAACCGAAGATCTCGGAGAAAACCCACGCGGGTCACGGGGAGAACGTACAATCTCCGTACAGACAGCACCCGTAGTCAGGATCGAACCTGGGTCTCCGGTGCTGCATTCGCTGCAACTCTACCGCTGCGCCACCGTGACCACCCATATTATATTATACATGAGCACAATTAAACCATAATCAAGAAGAAAAGGTAGTGCAAGGAGAAAAGTAACCAGAGTGCAGAATATTGTGTTACAGCCCCAGAGAAAGTGCAGATAGAAAGCATGCAAGGGCCACAATGAGGTAGGCTGGGAGATCTGGGCCACACCCTTAGCTTATGAGGTCGTTCAGTGGTCTGATGAGAGTAGGGAAGAAGCTGTTCCTAAATTTGATGATCGAGCTTTGTATATTCTGCCTGACGGGAGAGAGGGGAAGAGGGAAAGACCCAGGGTGTATATGATCCTTTGTTATGTTTGTTGCTTTTCTGAGTGCAATTTAGAAGGATGAGAGAGGATCTTATAGAAACATATAAAATTCTTAAGGGATTGGACAGGGTAGATGCAGGAACAATGTTCCCCATGTTGGGGAAGTCCAGAACCAGTTTAAGAATAAGTGGTAGGCCATTTATAACTGAGATGAGGAAAAACCTTTTCACCCAGAGTTGTGAATCTGTGGAATTCTCTGTCATAGAAGGCAGTGGAGGCCAATTCACTGGATAACCTTGCTGTTCTTCCTTCGGCATCACCTCTTGTCTTCAGTTTGCACCATGTAACACATCAAAATGGAGTTGGCGTGTTAGCTTCACGTATACGGACGGAATAGTGGCATAGAGGTAGAGCTACTGCCTTTCAGCGCCAGAGACCCGGGTTCAATCCCGACTACGGGCGCTGTCTGTACGGAGTTTGTATGTTCTAACCATGACCTGTGTGAGTTTTCTCCGAGATCTTCGGTTTCCTCCCACACTCCAAAGACGTACAGGTTTGTAGGTTAATGGGCTTGGTGTAAATTGTAAATTGTGTGTAGGATAGTGCAAGTGTGTGGGGATCGCTGGTGGGCGTGGAAGTGGTGAGCCAAAGGGACTGTTTCTGTGCTGTATCTCTAAACGGAATTAAACTAAAATACTGTAGGGCATCCAGGCAATGGCATCTCATCTTGAGGGAAACATTTTTGTTCTTCACTATCGTGGTACGTGTAGCACTCATGGTAACTGAGCTCAGCAGCTGTGAATGGAGAGTACCAGCGATGTTTAGTTTAGTTCAGCGCGGAAACAGGCCCTTCAGCCCACCGGGTCCGTGCCGACCAGTGATCCCCGCACATTAACACTCTCCTACACCCACTAGGGACAATTTTTACATTTACCAAGCAAATTAACCTAGAAACCTGTACGTCTTTGGAGTGTGGAAGGAAACCGAAGATCTCGAAGAAAACCCACGCAGGTCACGTGGTGAACAAACAAACTCCGTACAGACAGCACCTGTAGTCGGGATCGAACCCGGGTCTCTGCATTCGCTGTAAGGCAGCAACTCTACTACTGCGCCACCGTGACTGCCCAGATGTAAAGAATACACTTGTCTCATAGGATTCATCCCTCCAGGCAGAGCTGAGACCTGAATTACAGCAGGATCTTGATTAGTTGAGCAAGTGGGCTGAGGACTGATCACTGGAGTTTTAATGCAGATAAGCGTGAGGTTGTATTTTTGCTGAAACCAGGGCAGGACCTTCACAATAAACGGCAAGGCTCTGGGGAGTGTTTTGGGGCCGAGGGATCTAGAAGTGCAGATACACGATTCCAAGAAGGTGGCATCAAAAGTAGATAGATGGTCGAGAAAGCTTTTGGTTCATTGGCCAGTCATGGTATTGAGTATAGAAGACGTGATGTTGTGTTGCAGTTGCACAAGACGTTGGTGAGGCCACATTGGAAGTATGTCTGAAGAAGGGTTTCGGCCCGAAACGCTGCCTATTTCCTTCGCTCCATAGATGCTGCTGCACCCGCTGAGTTTCCCCAGCAATTTTGTGTACCTTGGAAGTATTCTGTTCAGTTTTGGTCACCCTGCTGTTGAAAGGGGGTTGTTAAACTGGAAAGAATGCAGAGAAGATTCGCAAGGATGTTGCTGTAAATTGAGGGCCTGAGCTATATGAAAGGTTGGGAAGGCTAGGACCTTGGAGCGCAGGAGGCTGAGGGATGATCATGTAGAGGTGTATAAATATATGAGGAAAATAGATACGGTGAATGCACCTTATCTATCCAGAGTCCTGCCCAGGTCTTTTACCTGGAGTTGGGAAATCAAGAACCAGAGGACAAAGAGAGAGGTGAAAGATTGTCCATGTCATTGCCTGGATACTGTAGGGTGTCCAAGTAATGACATCTCATCTTGAGGGAAACATTTTTGTTCTTTGCTATCGTGGTACGTGTAGCACTCATGTACTGAGCTCAGTAGCTGTGAATGGAGAGCACCAGCGATGTTTAGTTTAGTTTAGTTTAGTTTAGATATACAGCGCGGAAACAGGCCCTTCGGCCCACCGAGGATGGTGGGTATATAGAATGAGTTGGCAGATGAAGTAATTGAGGCAGGTACCATTACAACACTTGAAAGACATTTGGATGGGTACATGACAGGAAGGTTTAGGGGGATATGGACCAAACGCAGGCCAGTGAGCCAATGTGTAGATGGGGCATCTTGTGTAGATGGGGCATCTGGGACAGCATGGCCAGTTGGGCCAAAGAGCCAATTTCCATGCTGTATAACTCTATGACTGTGAAAATGTCCTCTAATGATCTTCAACAAGCTGCACATTGAAAGAGTTTCTTGTTGATGAAATGTTCTGGGTAAGTAATGGAATCCCTTGAGCACATGAGTGCAATCTATGGCCACCTGCACCTTTGGAAAGCCAGCAAAGCTGGTGGATTCCTATTCCTGGGATCTCTGTCCTTCCGGTTCTCACTTTTCTCCTCAAAGCAACGAGATGAATTGATGTGTGCAAATGCAAAGGATGATGATTCCAATGCCAGAGTGAGGAGCAAATTGGAAGACATTGCAGAGATCTGCTACGACTACTTGGAAAGATCCTTTGGCAAGGACATTGAGAGTGAAAAGCTGCTGCATTCCCCTTGTGTTAGTTCTTCCAGCAGTTTACTTTTGTTCCAGATTCCAGCATCTGCAGTCTCTTGTGTTTCCAAAATAAAAGCTAACATGACCTTCTGCTCCAAAATGAGAGCAGTGCAGACAAGAGAATATGACTGACGGAATGTCAGGGAAGTCAGTAACTGCGCCTTTGATAAAGATAGACGAACTACATTATGAGAGAATAAGCAGCAAGAAACTTAAAAATAGACTGGAACGGCTTCCATGGGAATGCAGAAAGACAACTAGGTCCCTCTCAGTTAGTGAATGAGATTTTATCACGGTAAATAAGGAAATGGCAGAAAAATAAACTACTTTTGTGTCTGCCTTGACAGAAAAATTGTTTTAAAAAATGAGTCCAAAGAAGGATCCCGATCCGAAATGTCACATGTCCTTTTTCCCCAGAGAAGCTGCCTGACCCGCTGAGTTACTCCAGCACTTTGTGTCTATCTTCAGTATACACCAGCATCTCCAGTTCCTTTCAATACGTTCAATATATTGTTGGATGGGGTCTGGCTACAATGAGGAACTGAAGAAAATAAGTATGAGTTTTGAAAAGAATACCAAGGAACTAAAAGCCAATAAATCCCATGGATTTAACAATGTTCATATCAGAGTTTTCAAACACATGATAATAGAAACAGTGAACATTCTTGTTCAGTGGCGTGCAGTGAGGTCAATGGCTTGGGAGGCACTGGCTAGTATCAGAGCAGGAAGCAGGTCGCATTAATAAGGTCTTTTAAAATCTCACGGTTTTCCTTTACATTAGCATTGGGAATGCTGACATTTGATCGCTGCTGTTCATTCAAAACCAGATCTATCCTTGAAGTTCCAAAAGTTTTTAAAGCAATTTGGCTTTGATGTGAGTTGGCGATTTTTCATGTTTGTTGAGGCTCCTTGGTAGATTTTTCAAGTCACAAAATCCCGCTAACATGTAGTGTCAATTACGTGGGCTGAGCCAACGTAATTGACGCTCGCTCTCCCTCCACTGGGCTCAAGACACGCCCCCCTCAGTGAGGCAGATGTGATAGCTGCCTCCCCTGGTGCTTTTTCATTGCAGTTTTATAACGAGACCAGCGAGCCTAAATATCTTTATACGTGAAATAAGTTACCTGGTCTATGGAAGGCGAGGACATGTAATGAAGGGGTCTACAAACAATACATTAGTGACATACAGAGAGATAGCAATAGGCACATGCTTATTGCCCACGCTCCATCCAGTTTCTGAGGGGTTGCGCAATCAGAGGGGAGACTCAGCTCGTCGCTGCATCACCTCTCCCTGTATTTGCATCAGAGCTCCGCAAATTTGGCGATTTTTACTATAAAAAATGATTGGGTTCATACAGAAATGACATTTTTAACAGATCAGTGGAAAAATCTTTATATTTATTTTATTTTATTATTATTTTTCTTTACTTTTCGTAACAGCTAATTTCATTGGAGTATGACACGTGAGGCTCTGCCTCCCCTGACCGCACATCCCTGGTCTGGTTATTATGATTCAAAATTCTACCAATTCTAGGATTGTTGCTGTGGATAACAGGGTGGAATATATATTCCTGGTATTTAAGAAAAGAGGCAGAGAGAATAGTAAGATTGAACGACAACTTACCAGTTTGAAGTTTGATCTTTATTTTATGAGGAGTTACGTTGGTGATTACGTGAAGAAGTCCCACCTGTGCACATGTGCGTCAATCTTCAAAGCAGATCACAGATAACAAAATATGTGAAGTAACATAGGAAGATCAGCAACATGAGAACTGCCATATGACCTTTATGAGAGAGAGGGTTGGGCGTGGTGGTACACTTACATCCCAGATAGCCAAAAACCTGGGCCAGCTCGTCTCCCAGTGGCTCTCCAAACTCTGACGGGACAGCGAATAGTGCTGCCAGGCATGGGACCTCTGACAACTGGCGTTTTTTGCTAGAGTCATCGTCCCCGTCAGAGTCGGGGTCAGAACTTTGCTGACCTTCTGCACTCACCTCATCCCTGAGGGTGCTGTTTCACAGGTCTCTCATAGGTGCTGCTGGCACGGCACTTTGTGCAGCCTGGCGCCCACACATCTCCTCCCCACGGAGTGTGCCTTGCTGGAGCAACCTCTGCATAAGGTGCTCCATTTGCGATAGCCGTTCCGCAACTGTATCGCTCCCCGTAAGGGATTCCCGGCCCGACAGCTGAGTCCAAGGGTCTTGCAGACTTTTCCGTAGCCTTACGCCCGACTGGCGCTGGCTCAGTGCTTTCTAGCAGCAAGTCTGCAGTCGCCCCGCTCCCAGCCGGCGACTGTGTGGGGGTACCAGGTAGCCGCTCAACGACCGCACTCTCGCGGCTCTCGCTAGGCTTACCTGCGGCTCGCCTCTTCCCCTTAGTCGCCTTTTCCATGGTGCTTCTAGAAAAAATTAGAACAGAAAACACGGCACCACAGCAAAAAACGACTTCTTCCAGCTAAGTTTTCTGAACTTAACTGGGTTTTTAAACTACTTACCGCTGGAGGAGCTGTGTCCTCATGCTGGTCCGTGAACCAATGCGTCAGACGTAATGACGCACATGCGCACAAGTGGGACTTCTTCACGGAATCATTCACGTGACTCCGAAGTAAAATACAGGGTATTATGGACAAGTTAGCCTAATATCAGTGGCAGGAAAAAAACTGGAATCTAAAATGAAGGGCGTAATGAGATAATTCCTTGAAAAGGTTGCAATAACCTGCTCACCCAACCATTTATAAAAGACAACGGTGTGATATCTGCCTCACCAGGTAATGTTTGCAATGACCCTCACTCACTCACAACATCAGTGAATGACGGCACTGGGCCTGTACTCGCTGGAGTTTAGAAGAATGAGGGGTGACCTCATTGAAATTTACCGAATAGTGAAAGGCTTGGATAGAGTGGACGTGGAGAGGATGTTTCCACTGGTGGGAAAGTCCAGGACTAGAGGTCATAGCCTCAGAATTGAAGGACGTTCCTTTGGGATGGAGATGAGGAGGAATGTCTTTAGTCACAGGGTGATGAATCTGTGGAATTTATTGCCACAGAACGCTGTGGATGCCAAGTCAATAATATTTTCAAGGCAGAGATAAATAGATTCTTGATTAGTACGGGTGTCAGGGGTTATGGGGAGAAGACAGGAGAATGGGGTTAGGAGGGAGACACACACCAGCCATGTTTGAATGGCAGAGTACACTTGCTGGGCCCAATGGCCTAATTCTGCTCCTATGACACATGAATTTATGACAAGACACGAGTGCCTGTGCTCGCTGTCCGCTCAATGGTGCTCCAGTTTCTGCGCTCTCCGTCCAGATCACGGGACCCACCAGACCCCAGCTGTCACACTTCCTCACCACGCGCTGGCCCCTCAGTTCCTACATTCCCTGACACCGGGCGGCACGGTGGCGCAGCGGTAGAGTTGCTGACTTACAACGCTTGCAGCGCCGGAGACCAGGTTCAATCCCAGCTACGGGTGCGCTGTCTGTACAGAGATTGTACGTTCTCCCCGTGACCTGCGTGGCTTTTCTCCGAGATCTTCGGTTTCCACCCACACGTACAGGCTTGTAGGTAAATTGGCTTGGTAAATGTAAAAATTGTCACTAGCGTGTGTAGGAGAGTGTTAATAAGTGGGGATCGCTGGTCGGTGCGGATCCGGTGGGCTGAAGGGCCTGTTTCCGTCCTGTATCGCTAAACTGAACTAAACTAAACTCGACGGGTCCATGTTTCCCGCACTACTTGACTACGCAACAGGCCCCAAGTACCGGACCCACCATCCTCTTGCCTAGATTGTAGTTCCCACACTCCTCATCCACTGACCTGGGTCATGTTTCATGAGCTCTCCCCCATTTGGCCCCCGATCCCCATTCTCCTTGAAACTCACTCAGTTTTATTCCGATTAGCCACTTTAAATTTACTGAATTAACTGCAATTTTGCCATATAACTCCCTTAGAAGAAAGTGAATTAAAAGTATGTTGCATTATAAATAAAATAACATCCGCTAATCCAGAAAATCTCTTAGTCCACCACCAGCAACGCCAGATTAGTACATTTTCACTGTTATAAAATTGTGCAGAATCAACATGGATTTATGAAAGAAAAACTCTGTCTCACTGTAGGAGGGAACACTCACTAATCTGTGGAAGTTTCTTAATGATGTGACGAGTGGAATAGCTGTGTGCGACCTTGCGTATATGGACTTCAGTAGATGTTAGAAACATAGACAATAGGTGCAGGAGTAGGCCATTCGGCCCTTTGAGCCAGCACCACCATTCAATGTGATCATGGCTGATCATCCTAAATCAGTACCCCGTTCCTGCTTTCTCCCTATATCCCTTGATTCTATTAGCCAGAAGAGCTATGTCCAAACTCTCTCTTGCAAACATCGTTTAATAAGATCGCACACAGGAGGTTGATCAACCAGGTTAGACATGAGAAATTTAGGGTAATATATTGACTTAGATTGAGGTCGAGGTAATGGAAAGAAAGCAAAGAGTGGAAATAAACAGGCAGACTTCTAAATTAGGCACACAAAAATGCTGGAGAAACTCAGCGGGTGCAGCAGCATCTATGGAGCGAAGGAAATAGGTGACGTTTCGGGGCGAAACCCTTCTTCAGATTGCAGACTTGTTGGCAAGGCAGACTTGTTGGCAAGGAACCACAGTACCCTAGTTATTCATGGAATACATCAAAGACGCGTCCGAGGGGTCCGTATCGTACGTCCAAGTTTACTAATGCTGGAAAATTAGATGGGATTGCGTGAAGGGCAGAGGCAAGGAGATATGGACAAATGGTGTGCATGTGTATGAGCATGGCAGACAAAGTATACGTTTGGGAAAATGTGAAGGGAAAAGAAAAAGATCGATTTTTATCTGAGTATACGCCTCATCCACAAGTCACTGAAAGCCAATACGCACAGAAGGTTGTGGAGTCATGGATATTTTTAAGGCAGAGATAGACAGACGCACGTGCGCGTGCACACACGCGCACACACACACTTGCGTGCACGCGCGCGCACACACACACAAGCACGCGCACGCGCGCAGACCACTCACACACATGCGCACAAATGCACGCGCACACACACACATGCACACACACACACATGCACGTGCGCACACACACACACGCGCGCACACACACACGTGCACACACACACACCATGCACACACACACACACGTGCACACACACACAAGCGCATGCACACACACGCGCACACACGCCCCCACCTCCACTGCCACCTTCTCCCCCAGAGTCGTCGACATGCTTCACCTTGTAAAATGACGGCAACTGCGCGGAAACATAGAAACATCGAAACATAAATGCAGGAATAGACCATTCAGCCCTTCGAGCCAGCACCGCCATTCAAAATGATTATGGCTGATCATCCAAAATCAGTATCCCATTGCTGTTTTCTCTTCATATCCTTTGATTCCATTAGCCCTAAGAGCTACATTCAACTCTCTCTTGAAAACATCCAGTGAATTGCCCTCCACTGCCTTCTGTGGCAGAGAATTCCACAGATTCATAACTCTCTGCCAGTTCATAGCAAAAGGATTTGAGTATAGGAGCAGGGAGGTTCTACTGCAGTTGTACAGGGTCTTGGTGAGACCACACCTGGAGTATTGCGTACAGTTTTGGTCTCCAAATCTGAGGAAGGACATTATTGCCATAGAGAGAGTGCAGAGAAGGTTCACCAGACTGATTCCTGGGATGTCAGGACTGTCTTATGAAGAAAGACTGGATAGACTTGGTTTATACTCTCTAGAATTTAGGAGATTGAGAGGGGATCTTATAGAAACTTACAAAATTCTTAAGGGGTTGGACAGGCTAGATGCAGGAAGATTGCTCCCGATGTTGGGGAAGTCCAGGACAAGGGGTCACAGCTTAAGGATAAGGGGGAAATCCTTTAAAACCGAGATGAGAAGAACTTTTTTCACACAGAGAGTGGTGAATCTCTGGAACTCTCTGCCACAGAGGGTAGTCGAGGCCAGTTCATTGGCTATATTTAAGAGGGAGTTAGATGTGGCCCTTGTGGCTAAGGGGATCAGAGGGTATGGAGAGAAGGCAGGTACGGGATACTGAGTTGGATGATCAGCCATGATCATATTGAATGGCGGTGCAGGCTCGAAGGGCCGAATGGCCTACTCCTGCACCTAATTTCTATGTTTCTATGTTTCTATGTTTCTCTGGGTGAAAAGGTTTTTCCTCATCTCAGCCCCAAATGGCCTACCCCTTGTTCTTAAACTGTGACCCCCTGGTTCTGGACTCCCCCAACATGGGGAACATTGTTCCTGCATCTAGTCTGTCCAATCCCTTAAGAATTGTACATGAAGAAGGAGGTGGACGTGGAATTATTGGCAGTGGAGGGAGGAGTGGAGAGACCGACGATCGATAGGGAGAAGCCGCAGCTGGTGAGAGGGGAGGGCGGCTCTGTCAGTGGCGGCAGCCTGAAGAAAGCGCTGCTAACCAGAGGCTACAACCTGAGCCGCAACCATGGCCGTGTTAATCAGAGCATGAGGTGGGTGAAGAAGGGCTCGCTGGTGCAGCCCAGCAGCAGCGGCTACTGACTTTAAGGTGAAATGAGACAAAGTGCTGGAGTAACTTAACAGCCTGAAGAAGTGGACCATCCCAATGTTCAAGAAGCAGTTAGACAGGTACATGGCTAGGACAGGTTTGGAGGGATATGGACTAAACACGGGCAGGTGGGACCAGTGTAGCTGGGACATGTTGGTCAGTGTGGGCAAGTTGGGCCGAAGGGCCTGTTTTCTAACTGTATCACTCTATGACTCTAAGGGTTTCAACACCATCTATCCATGTTCTCCAGAGATGCTGCCTGACCCCCTGAGTTACTTCAGCATATAGTATATGGTAATATAGTGTAGAGTAAATACAGTAAATAATATAGTATACAGTAAACCCTCATTATAATGGACCATAGGTGACAGGGAATGGTGTTCATTATTGGCGATTATCTGTTATAAATGAGTAAGGCATTATCATTGTATGTATTTGAAAAAAAGAACTGCAGATGATGGTTAGTGGACAAAAGGGCACAAAGTGCCGGAGTAACTCAGCAGACTGAAGAAGGGCTCCAACCATGTCACCTATCCAAGTTCTCCATAGATGCTGTCTGACCCTCTGAGTTACTCCAGCACCTTGAGTCCTTTTGTCTCTTAACCATCATCTGTGTGTAGTAGGATAGTGTTAATATATGGGGGTCGCTCGTCGGTGCGGACTCGTTGGGCTGAAGGGCCTGTTTCCGCTCTGTGATGTATTCAAGAGAGTTAGATATAGCTCTTAGGAATCAAGGGATATGGGGAGAAAGCAGGGACAGGGCACTGATTTTGGATGATGACCCATGATCATATTGAATGGCGGTGCTGGCTCAAAGGGCTGAATGGCCTACCCCTGCACCTATTGTCTATGTTTCTGTGTTTCTCTGTTACCAACGCAAGAAGGACAGAACTCGACCACAAGTGTGTGCTTGGGTTGGGTCAGGATTGCAGATTCACATGTGATCAAGATGGTCATGTGCAAAAAATCTATCCAGATCAGGAAAAAAAACAGCACCATCTCTCATGAAAAGGGAATGAGAGACTGCCATAATCACGGCAATGTTCACAGAGTCACAGTAATACATAACATGGAAACCAGGCCATTCGGTCCACAATGTCCATGCTGACCAGGATCACTTCCAAATTAATCTCACACCCTGATCCCATCATCCTGAAACTTGATCAGCGATCCCCACTCATTAACACTATCCTACACACACTAGGGACAATTTTACATTTACACCAAGCCAATTAACCTACAAACCTGTACGTCTTTGGAGCGTAGGAGGAAACCGAAGATCTCGGAGAAAACCCACGCAGGTCACGGGGAGAACGTACAAACTCTGTACATACAAGCACCCGTGGTCAGGATTGAACCCAGGTCTCTGCACTGTAAGGCCAAAAGTAGCTGGGTGAACACCAAGAAGGTGATAATTGCTCGTTTCTGACCTTCCCTCCAGTCTAGTTTCAGTAAAACCACCGACTCAAGCACTTGAAAAGACTAAAGTTTATTTTACCAAAAGCGCATCGTAGATCAAACACTGTATCTACTATCCCCATCGTGGGTTTGATCCCTGCTTCCGTCTATTCAAACCCTCTAGGCCTCGCGTAAGACAGAGACACTCCAGAAGTTCTCCAGGACATCGACCACGAACCTCGTCATCACCGTTTTTATATGCCCCGCGAACTCAAGGGCCGAACCACACAGGGGATTGTCTTACAATTACCCAATAACAGATATCGATTATCCCCATACATAACTGACGTTTCCCTAACCCAATAATACAACAGCTCAATACATTGTATTGCTAACGAACTACAGGGTGAAGTCAACTATTGAAACATGTAAGGTACACAAAAATGCTGGAGAAACTCAACGGGCGCAGCAGCATCTATGGAGCGAAGGAGATAGGCAATGTTTCGGGCTGAAACCCTTCTTCAGACTGGTGGAGGGTGGGGGGGGGGGGAGGGTGAAGGCGGGGAGAAGAAAGGAAAAAGGAGGAGGAGGAGCCCAAGGGCTGAGGGAGAGGTAGGAAGGGGAGGAGACAGCAAGGCCTAACAGAATTGTGAGAATTCAACTGTCTGAAGAAGGGTTTCGGCCCGAAACGTCACCTATTTCCTTCGCTCCATAGATGCTGCTGCACCCGCTGAGTTTCTCCAGCATTTTTGTGTACCTGTGAGAATTCAATGTTCATCCAACCAGGATGCAGACTCCCCAAGCGGAATATGAGGTGCTGATCCTCCAATTTCCGGTGTTGCTCACTCTGGCCTATTGAAATATGTACCCTGATTTACAGGGTTTCCAGACGAAGCTTAACACTCCATCCAATAAACATCCAGCAGAGTCCGATTCTGCAACGTTATCTAGATCTGCAACACTATCTAGTTTGAAATCACCCAATCCATTCTATGCATTTGGAATCAGATTGACAAGGCTAGCAGGTTCCCAACCTTTTGCATATATCGAAGCTCCAGACTCTCTGGCACCTCTCGCAGCCTGTCCCAGCTCTGCAGAAATCATTCCCAATCTGACCAAATCTCCCAACAAGCCCTGAAATTTAGCCCCATTTTAGAAGTCCTGACTGGTCCAATTTAGCCAGGATTAACCAAGGCACACATCCAAATTAATCCCACATCCAGCACAATGGCTCACGGCCTTCAATGCCTAGACAATGCTAGTCGAAAAACTTCTTAAATGTTGTCAGTAACTCTGCTTCCCTCATTCTCTCAGGCAGTTTATTCCTGGTGCTCTGTGGGTGGAAAAGTTCCCCTTCAGATTTGCTATCACCCTTTTTCCTGCCCTACCTAATATGCCTCGTAAATTTATATACCTGTACCTCAATTATGCCTCGTAAATTTATATTCCTCAATTTTGTCCCCCTTGAGATCCTTCTCTCCAGAGGAAACAGACTTTAACCTCTCTTGTGTCTCCTAATCATTGAAATACTAGGGGCGGCACAGTGGCGCAGCGCTAGAGTTGCCGCCTTACAGCGAATGCAGCGCCAGAGACCCGGGTTCGATCCCGACTACGGGTGCTGTCTGTACGGAGTTTGTACATTCTCCCCGTGACCTGCATGGGTTTTCCCCGAGATCTCCGGTTTCCTCCCACATTCCAAAGACGTACAGGTTTGTAGGTTAATCGGCTTGGTATAAATATAAAAATTGTCCCTAGTGGGTGTAAGATAGTGTTAGTGTGCGGGGATCATTGGTCGGCGCGGACCCGGTGGGCCGAAGGGCCTGTTTCCATGCTATATCTTTAAACTAATCTAAACATGGGGACTCGAACTGACTGTGATACTTCAGCTGAGATCCATCCAATTTTTATAAATCTGAAGTATAACCTCTTGCGCTTGTATTGAATAACCCAGTGATGTTAGATGCACAGAGTCCTTTACAGAGGAGTAGGGGAATCAAAGACCAGATGACATAGGTTTAGGGTGAGAGGAGAAAGGTATAATAGGAATCCGAGGAGGAATTTATTCACAGATTGAGTGATGGATATATGATACAAATTGCCAGAGGAGGTAGTTGAGGTATACATTGTATCAACATTTAAAAAAACATTTGGACTGTTACATGGATAGGAAATGATTAGAGAGATATGGGCCAAACACAGGCAGGTGGGACTAGTGTAGATGAGGCATCTTGGTCGGCATAGGTAAGTTGGGCCAAAGGGCCTGTTTCCATGCTGTATCACTGTAACCCGACCAAAGAGCCTGTCCCACATCGGCTATTCTAAGGCGACTGCAGGCGACTGTCATAGTCGTAGCAGGTCGCCGAAAAACCGGTGTCTGGACCCCCCTTCGACATAAAATTTTAAATAGAATCATCACAAGCAAAACAAACAAAAGTCGGCACTGGCGACAGCCTATGTCACCAGGCGACAACCTACGACAGCACCTACATCAGGAGAAGTCAAGCTACGCTCATTGGCGTCAAACCCACATGTTGAAAATCCAGCAGCGACCAGAAAGACGCTACGACTCTTTGTGTGACTGAGGAGACGACTCACGACCATACAGGCGACACCACGGCGACCATGTGGTGACAGTCTAGTCACCTGTAGTCGCCTAAAAAATAGCCTAAGTGGGACAGGTCCTTAATGAAGGCCAACGGTCCATATGCCCTTAAAACTATTTGCTACCTGCACAGCCAGCTTCAAGGGTCATTGGTCTCAAATACCAAGGTCCCTCTGCTGCTCATGGCATATGTAGTAACCTCATTAGCACTCCCAAATTGCAACTCGTTGCATTTTAGTTTAGTTTAGAGGCACAACACAGACCCTCAGCCCACTGCGTCCGCACCGACCAGCGATCCACGCTCATTAATACTTCCCTACACACTCTAGGGAAAATATTATATTTATACAATTATACCAAGCCGATTAACCTGTGAACCTGCATGTCTTTGTAGTGTGGGAGGAAATCGAAGATCTCAGAGAAAACCCACGCAGATCACGGGGAGAACGTACAAACTCCGTACAGACACCATTGGTAAGCCCATTTCACCAACACTTTAGTCTCCCCTGAAGCCTGATCACCTTCCACACCATCAATAACATCACCAATTTTTGTGTCTTCCACGAGCTTACTGACCATGCCTCCTCCGTCTACATCAAAAATCATTCTCAAATATTACAGGCAACAAAAAATCCCAGCACCAATCCTTGTGGAACCGGAGCTGCAGCTGATGAACTCAGGATCATCCGGAAGCCAAGGGAGCCACAGATAGGAGCTTTAGTGAGGTGCAGAAAGTAGCTGGGTGACCACAAAGAAGGGTAAAGGAAGGCGGAAGAGAAAGCAAAGAAAAGGGGAACCATTCTTGCCATCCGCTGGTCCTCTGGCACCTTATTTGTGTCCATCAAAGATGTCAGCCAGAACCAAAGAAACATTTTTCCTTGCTCCCACAATAGCATGGGTTAAATCCCATCCAGTCCTGGGGATTTATCCACCTTTAATTCTACGAAGACCGGTATTACCATGCTGCCCAAGAAAAGCAGCAAACATAATCAAAGTCTTGTCCCACCCCGGTTATTCCTCTTCTCCACGCTCCCACCAGGCAGAAGATATAGAAGCTTGAAAGTGTGCATCACCACACTCGAGAACAGATTCTTCCTCTCTGATATTAAGCTTTGCAATGGTCCTTCAGAAGCTGGGGTACTGTGCAATTCATCTCCACCCCATTGTGAACATTGGACGTAGTCGACTAACTGATGCGCTACAATGCTGAGAATAATACTCTGCACTCTGTATCGTCCTCTTTCATCTACCTATTGCATGAGTGTGATGTTGTATTTGTGCATAGCATTACCTGATCTGAATGGATAGCACACAAAACTACATACAGGTATTTCACTGTATCTTGGTACACATGACATTAATAAACCTAAACCGATTAGGATTTCCCTTTGCTGTATCCTCCAAATAGTAAATCCATTTTCTTTGCGAATACAGGTGAAACGTGTTTGTTTAGGATAGTTTTAGATGTCCCAATGTGCCTTTCTCTTTACCTCGTCACTCTTTTCTCCTTTAATACTGCTTTCAGTGATATTTTTTAACCCAACTTCATCTTCCCAAGATTGTCAGGTTGGGCATGGAAAAAAATCTCAAGCTTGATGCCCACGCAGATCTCTATTGCACAAGACTTTGGAGAGAGTGCACCTGATAGGTCTTAAGGGCCTGTCCCACTTAGGCTATATTTAGGTGACTGTCGGCGATTGTCATAGTGTAGCAGGTTGCTGAAAAACCGGCGACTGGATCTCCCTTTGACATAAAATTTGAAATAGAATCATTACTTTAACAACAAATAAAACCCGGTCAGCACCGGCGACAACCTACGTCACCTGGCGACAACCTACGTTACCGTGGCAACAACTACGACAACACCTAAGTCAGGAGAAGTCAAGCTACGTACATTGGTGTCAAACCCACTGTCGCCGATTGCCTCCGACAAATTTTGAAAATTCAGCGGCAACCAGTAAGGCGCTACGACACTTTGGGCGACTGAGGATACTACTCCTGACCATACAGGCGACACCCTAGCCGCCTGTAGTCGCTTACAAAATAGCCTAAGTGGGACAGATCCTTTACTTGGTGCTTGAAAGTCAATTGGCACCTGATGCCATCCATTAGGAAGTTGGGCGCAGTGTTCATGAGTGTTATTTCACTCTAGACGAGCTGTCACATTTCTGGTGACGTTGGTGCACAGGATGATTAAATAGATTTAAGGGCAGCACGGTGGTGCAGCGGCAGAGTTGCTGCTCTACAGCGCCTGCAGCGCCGGAGACCCGGGTTCGATCCCGACTACGGGTGCTGTCTGTACGGAGTTTCTATGTTCTCCCCGTGACCCGCGTGGGTTTTCTCTGGGATCTTCGGTTTCCTCCCACACTCCAAAGACGTACAGGTCTGTAGATTAATTGGCCTGATATAAGTGTAAATTGTCCCACATGTGTGTTAGTGTGTGGGGATCATTGGTCGGTGCGGACTCAGTGGGCCGAAGGGCCTGTTTACGCGCTGTATCTCTGAACTAAACTAAATAAACAAAACTAAAGATAAGCCTGCAGCTTGTTATAGCCTGTTATTGTTAGAAACTGGAGGAATAATGTGTAACCTGTCAGCTTTAACTTCCAAGAGAATTAGAAGACATCAATTATACCGGTGCCCAAGAAGAGTAAGGTGACGTGCCTCAATGACTATCGACCAGTAGCACTAACGCCGGTGGTGATGAAGTGCTTTGAGAGGTTGATCATGGAGCAAATCAACTCCTACATCGACAAAAACCTGGACCCACTGCAGTTCGCATACCGCCACAACAGATCAACGGTGGATGCGATCTCGCTGGCCCTCCACTCCGCACTGGACCACTTGGACAACAAAAACTCATATGTCAGGCTGTTATTCATTGATTACAGCTCGGCATTTAACACAATCATCCCCTCCAAACTGGTTACCAAACTCGCAGAACTTGGTCTCTGCGCATCCCTCTGCAACTGGATCCTCGACTTCCTCGTCCACAGACCACAGTCTGTTCGTATTGGTGGAAATGTGTCAGCCTCAATAACAATCAGCACGGGAGCACCTCAAGGCTGCGTGCTCAGCCCCCTGCTGTACTCACTCTATACCCATGACTGCGTAGCGAACCACAGTGCGAACTCCATCATCAAGTTCGCTGACGACACCACTATTGTGGGGCGTATCACTGATGGGGATGAGTCAGAGTACAGAAGAGAGATCGAGCAACTGTCCATATGGTGCCAGCGCAATAACCTGGCCCTCAACACCAGCAAAACCAAGGAACTGATTGTGGACTTTGGAAGGAGTAGGAGGGGGACCCACAGCCCCATTTATATCAACGGGTCGATGGTTGAAAGGGTCAAGAACTTCAAATTCCTGGGGGTGCACATCTCTGAAGATCTCTCCTGGTCCGAGAACACTAACGCAATTATCAAAAAAGCTCATCAGCGCCTCTACTTCCTGAGAAGATTACGGAGAGTCGGATTGTCCAGGAAGACTCTCTCTAACTTCTACAGGTGCACAGTCGAGAGCATGCTGACCGGTTGCATCGTGGCTTGGTTCGGAAATTTGAGCGCCCTGGAGAGGAAAAGACTACAAAAAGTCGTAAACACTGCCCAGTCCATCATCGGCTCTGACCTTCCTTCCATCGAGGGGATTTATCGCAGTCGCTGCCTCAAAAAGGCTGGCAGTATCATCAAAGACCCTCACCATCCTGGCCACACACTCATCTCCCTGCTACCTTCAGGTAGAAGGTACAGGAGCCTGAAGACTGCAACAACCAGGTTCAGGAATAGCTACTTCCCCTCAGCCGTCAGGCTATTAAACCTGGCTCGGACAAAACTCTGATTATTAGCAACCACTTACTGTTATTTGCACTACCAGTTTATTTATTCATGTGTGTATATATTTATATCATGGTATATGGACACATTTATCTGTTTTGTAGTAAATGCCTACTATTTTCTGTGTGCTTAAGCAAAGCAAGAATTTTATTGTCCTATACAGGGACACATGACAATAAACTCACTTGAACTTGAACTTGAACTTGAATTAAAGGGTCCTGAGTAAGACAATGAAACATTGGTATTTGCAGGTATCTGCTGGAATTTTCAACAATCACCACTACTATTGCCGATTATTATCACATGTACCGAGGTACAGTGAGGAGCATTTGCTTGTGTGCTATCCAATTAAATCATTTCATGCTATCTAGGAGTACAACCAAGCCATGCAGAAGTGCATAAAGGACCTGTCCCACTTACGTGTCCTTGGCACACAAATTACACGACCTCGTGGTCGCGTTAAGGCGCACGGGCATCGTATGGCCGCGCGGGGCCGGTCCCACTGAGAAGCGCGGAGGGGTATGTAGTTGTGCGCGACATCGTGCGGGGCTCCGAAATTTTTGTAGCGAACAAAATCTTCGCGCACCAACGGCCTGTTGCGGAACTGACGGCCAAAGTGGGACAGGCCCAAGACCCTGGTGCAACACAACATCTCAACTCCAACAGCAGCAGAAGCAGGCAAACGATCGCCGAACTCGGCCTGGGGCTCACGGCCGTTGCGGTTCGGATCGGCCCCCACTTCTACTCCCAGAACGGGGCCAAGAAAATTGAAGATAGACGCAAAATGCTGGAGTAACTCAGCGGGACCTGCAGCATCTCTGGAGAGAAGGAATGGGTGACGTTTCGGGTCAAGACCCTTCTTTCAGACTGACGAAGGGTCTCGACACGAAACATCACCCATTACTTCCCTCCAGAGATGCTGCCGGTCCCGTTGAGTTACTCCTGCATTTTGTGTCCATCTTCAACTGACGTCACGCGCTCCAGACGGCTGTGCGGGCGCATTAAATTGTGTGCTACCTTCGCGGGACCGTCGCGTAATTAGCGTGCCAAGGACACGTAAGTTGGACAGGGGCTTTAGCTTGTGGACAAAGAAAAATATCAGTGCAGAATATCGGTTTCCAGCATTGTAGCAGTTACAGTTCCAGAGAAAAAGTCATATGTCCACAATGAAGGTCAGTTGGAAAATTGGGAATACCCCCTAACCAATGGAAGGACCGTTCAATGGTCTGATAACAGAGGGGAAGAAGCTGTTCCTGAATCTGGTGGTGTGTGCCTTCAAGCTTTTGTATCTTCTACCCGACAGGAGATGGAAAAAGATTGAATGGTTGGCATGAAAAAGGTCCTTGATTATGTTGGCTGCTTTCACCAGGCAGCATGAAGTGTAGACGGAGTCAATGGTGGAGAGCTTATTCTGTGTGATTGGCTCGGCTACAGTGTAAATCCTGGCCAAAACAGAGCTAAAATAAAGCAAATGATTTATGCATCTACAAGGCCTGTTAGTATTTTTCTGTAAGAAGCCTCAAGCTGTGAGCTGGCGCCAGGAAGTCTAGGTCCCAGATCAATGCATCAGATAAGGTGAGGTCCAGATGTCCTCCCAATTCATAGAATGTATGAGGACTGCAGAGAAACTCTGAGGTGTTGTAGGTGCATTTTTTTCGATTGGATTGCTGCAAAGTGATTGTAAATAATGTTAATAATGTTGCAGGACAGTTACACTGCTGTTTGATGATTGGCTGAAGTGTAAAGCCCTGGCTGAATTATTTGTACTACCAGGGTAAATGTTGTATTATGCAGTTAATCTGACTACTTTCCAGAAGCTTCTGTAGAAACATTGTATTGGGACTCTTTGTAATTGGGTTGGGGGACTCGATTCTCCAACTCTGGGCAAGAAAATCTGTGCATCTACCCACAATCTATTCCTCTCATGATTTTGTACACCGCTATAAGATCACCCCTCACACTCCTGTGCTCCTGTGGAATAGAGACCCAGCCTACTCAACCTCTCCCTATAGCTCAGACCCTTTAGTCCTGGCAACATCCTCGTAAATCTTCTCTGATTTTGGGAAAATTATTTAATGCATTTATTTTGTCTTTCTTTTAATTGTAGGTGCCTGTGACTGGACAACTAAATGGTACTAATGGAGTAGAAGATGATTCCAATCCTCTTCAGCCATACTTAATAGTGGCCATTGCCTTGCTGGTGATAGTTCTGTTGGTGTGTTTTGCAGCAGTCATTGGAGTAGCTCTCATCTATTTTAAACTGAGTCAGGTACTTACACTTTACAAATTAACATGCACGCTGCATGGTAAAAAATGCAAAATAAAGATTTGCTTGTCCATTCTGTGGTTGTAGAAAGGGGCATTCTAAAAAGCACTCCAGCATTTTGTGTCTCTTTTCGGTGTAAACCAGCATCTACAATTCCTGTGTGTAAGAAAGAACTGCAGATGCTGGTTTAAATCGAAGGTAGGCACAAAATGCTGGAGTAACTCAGCGGGTGAGGCAGCATCTTAGGAGAGATGAAATGAAGTCTGAACCAGACCCTCAGTCTGAAGAAGGGTCTCGACCCGAAACATCGGCCATTCCTTATGCTACCTCACCCGCTGAGTTACTCCAGCAATTTGTGTCTATCTGCAGTTCCTTCCTATTCTCTCAGGCCACCCCTTTATTTCAATAGATTATTATTATCGGGGAGTTCAGCACCGTCATCCTGCCTGGACACTATATCCCGGGACAACCTTACCTGATAAAAATCTGTGGGCAAGAGTTTCATATCCACGCCAGTTCAATTGAAAATGTGATGTTTGATTTTACATCTTGTAGATTACAATTAAAACACAAAGTACGTGTGCCATAACTCCAGGATAAGCGCTCAATTAAGAAAACCAAGCTCAACGCCAAAGTATAGAATCATATGAAATTCTTAAGGGATTGGACAGGCTAGATGCAGGAAAAATGTTCTCCATGTTGGCGGTGTACAGAACTAGGGATCACTGTTTAAGAATAAGGGGTAGGCCATTTAGAACTGAGATGAGGAAAAACCTTTTCACCCAGAGAGTTGTGAATCTGAGGAATTCTCTGCCACAGAAGGCAGTGGAGGCCAATTCACTGGATGTTTTCAAGAGAGAGTTAGATTTAGCTCTTAGGGCTAACAGAATCAAGGGATATGGGGAGAAAGCAGGAACGGGGTACTGATATTGGATGATCAGTCATATTGAATGGCGGTGCTGGCTCGAAGGGTCGAATGGCCTACTCCTGCACCTATTTTCTATGTTTCTATTGTCTGTTGTTTAACTATCTAACTGAATATACCACTTATGCTAAGGACAATAACTAAGTCCATATGTGCCAAACAGCTACCTACATGTTAACTACCTCAGTAAAAAAGAAAAATTATGTAGATGCCAGCATATCATTGGGGTTATCAAGTGGGCACCTCCCTTCACTGGTGTTTCATTGAGTCAGGCCCACAACACCTCCGGAAGCCTCAACAGTTGATTCTGGTGTTCTAGAACAACCTGCCTCAATACCTGCTCCCACCACCTGTGCTACTGTTTATGTTATTCTAGCGTAAAAGTATAAAAAAATATCCCACAATGTTTGAATTTGTAAAAATTCTATTTGAATTTTTATTGTGAGTGAGACAACTTTATATTCTAACCTGCTGGCTCAGTTTATCCAAAGTCTAATCCATTATATTGGGCCTGAAATACTGAAAAACCCTCTCCTAAATCATTGGAATGTAATGATTCATTTTACATTATTCGCATAATTTATATAATGTGAATTATTATTAATTACAATAAACTAATTGTAATTAATATTCATCACATCTGCTGGCTTTCACTTCCAATACTTAAAGGATAATGAACAGCCAAAGAAGTTAGCACGGTGGTGCAGCGGTAGAGTTGCTGCCTTACAGCACCAGAGACCCAGGTTCGATCCTGACTACAGGTGCTGTCTGTACGGAGTTTGTACGTTCTCCCCGTGACCTGCTCGGGTTTTCTCCGGGATCTCCGGTTTCCTCCCACACTCCAAAGATGTACAGGTTTGTAAGTTAATTGGCTTGGTATAAGTGTAAATCGTCCCTAGTGTGTGTAGAATAGCGTTAGTGTGCGGGGAACGATGGATGGCGCCAACTCGGTGGGCCGAAGAGCCTGTTTCCGTGCTGTATCTCTAAACTAAAGTAAAAAAGTCCTTGTGAATGTTGGTGCAAATCACATATGTATGAAAAAGGATGAGGTCCTGCAAAATGATTATCGGGAGTCAGCCTAAAAGGTGGTGATCTTCGGAAAACATCTGGTACGACATTCTAGTGAGGGTCGGAACAGGAAGATAGGACAGATAAATGTGTGGCTGAGGAACTGGCACAGGGGGCAGTGATTCAGACCTTTGGACCATTGGGATCTCTTCTGAGGATGAGGTGTCCTGTACAGAAGGGATGGGTTGACCTTGAGCTGGAGGGGAACCAATATCCTTGCAGGCAGGTTTGCTGGGTGGGTTTAAACTAGATTGGTAGAGGAGTGAGATCCAATGCAGGACTGAGACGGGTGAGAAGCTTGAAGTCACTATGGATGGTGATGAAAGAAATTTCCATGTAGCGAATAGGCAAGAACATAGGAGGGTGTGAGGAAGGACAGTTGGTTTGAATTGCACATTTTAATGCGAGAGGCCTGATAAGTAAGGTGGATGGACTCAGAGCGTGGATAGGAACGTGTGACTGGGATATCACACGTACCCATTGTGGAAACCTAGCTAAGAAAGGGAGAGGGTTGGCAGCTTAATGTTCCAGGGTACATGTGCTACAGGAGAGATAGAGAGGTGAGGGTATAACAGGAGCCGATGTTGCTTTGTTGATTAAGCAGTAATCTGAGATGACATTTCTGAAGGACTGCTCAGGGAGGTTATATGAGTGGAGGTGAGTAATAAAAAGGGGATGATCTCCTTGTTGGGAGTGTACTACAGGCCTCCAAATAGTCAACAGGAATTGGAAGAGTGAATATGCCAGGAGATTGCAGGCAATATCGACTGGGAATATCAGAATATATATATATATATATATATATATATATATATATTTTTTTTTTAATCAACTTGATTGTAATATTGATAAATGTATTGTGATTTTATGTCCTGTAAGGTGTCCTTGGTTGTCCAGAAAGGCGCCAGCAAATAAAATGCATTATTATTATTATTATTATCATGGTGCCAAGCTCGTAGACGGGGTAGAATTTGTCGTATGTGTTCAGGCAAGTTTCTCCGGAAATATGGAGAGTGCCCTACATGGGAGAGGACAAACCTTGATCTACTATTTGGAAACTGGGAAGGGCAAGTGACCTGAAGTGTCCGTGAGTGAGTCTTTTGGGACCAGCGACCACTGTTCTAGTCTGAAGAAGGGGCTCAACCCGAAAGGTCACCCATTCCTTCTCTCCAGAGATGCTGCCTGTCCCGCTGAGTTGCTCCATCTATCTTCTATTAGCTTTAAGATAGTTATGGATAAAGACAGGGAGGGCCCACAAGTTAAAATTCCAAATTTGGGCAAGGCCGACTTTGATGGTATTGGACAGGAACTTGTTCGAGTTAATTGGAGTAAGTTGTCTGCGGGCAAAGGAACACCCGGAAAGCGGGATGGTTTTAAAAGTGTGACGACAAGAGTTGAGGGCATGCATGTTCCAGCAAGGTATTTGATAAGCTTCCAGATGGTAGGACGCTCTGGAAGGATAGATTGTATGGGATCCAGGGAGAGCTAGCCGACTGGATCGAGAATTGGCTTCATGGAAGGAAGCAGAGGGCGAAGGTGGAAGATTAAGGGTCGCACGGTGGCACAGATGTAGAGTTTCTGCCTTACAGCTAATGCAGTGCCGGCGACCCGGGTTCGATCCCGACTACAGGTGTTGTGTACGCAGTTTGTACGCTCCCCTCGTGATCTGCGTGGGTTTCCTGTGAAAGCTCCGGTTTCCTCCCACACTCCGAAGACGTAAAGGTTTGTAGGTTAATTGGCTTGGTATAGATGTAAAATTGTCCCTAGTGTGTGTAGGATAGTGTTAATATGCGGGGATCGCTGGTCGGTGTGGACTCGGTGGGCTGAAGGGCCTGTTTCCATGCTGTATCGCTAAACTGAACTAAATTCAACTAAATTATTGGATCGGAGACCTGTGACTAGTGGTGTGCCTCAGGGATCGGAGCTTAGCCCAGAGCTAAGAATGTATAAGGGATGATTAGCAAGTTTGCAGTTGACACTACAGTGGGTGGTATCGTAGATAGTGAAGATGGTTATCAAAAATTACAGAACGATCTTGATCAGTTAGTTGGTCAAGTGGGCTGAAGAATGGTTAATTGAATTTAATGCAGATAAGGGCAAGGTGTTGCATTTTGGGAAGTCAAACCAGGTTAGGACTTTCACAGTGAATGGCGGGCTCTAGGCAGTGTCGTAGAGCAGAGGGATCTAGAAGTGCACACACAATAGTTCCTTGAATGCGGTATCACAGGTAGATAGGGTGGTCAAGAAGGCTATTGGCACATTGACCTTCACTGGTTAGGGTGTTGTGAATAGAAGTTGTGTTACAGTTGTACAAAACATTAGTGAGGCCACATTTGTAGTATTGTGTTCAGTATTATAGCCCTGTCCCACGGTGCGAGTTCATTCAAGTGCTCTCCCGAGTTTTTAAAAATTCAAACTCGTGGTAAGCACGGCGAATGAACGTAGCGGGTACGTCGGAGCTCGGGGACATCTCTTAGCGGCTCGTAACACTAACGGCAGGTATTCGGGAAGACTCGCTAATGACAGGTAAGCACGGGAAGACTCGTGAAGATTTTTCAACACGTTGAAAAATGTCCACGAGAGCCCCGAGTACCGATGAGTGGCCATTACCGTAAATGTCCGAGTTCGAATCAGGGCAAACTCGGGAGAACTCTTGGAATGAACTCGTACCGTGGGACAGGGTTATTAGTCACCCAGCTATAGTAACGGTGGAAAGTGTGCAGAGAAGATTTATTTGCCAGGAGTTGAAGGCCTGAAGGGCTTGAAGGACTGAGCTATAGGGAGAGGTTGGGTAGACTAGAACTTTATTCATGCAGCACAGATGGATGATGCATGATCTTACAGAGGTGTATAAGATCATGAGGGGAATAGATAGGGTAAATGCACAGAGTTTTTAACCCAGAAAAGAGGAATCAAGAACAGAGGACATTGGCTTAAGTTGAGAGAAGTAAGATTTAATAGGAACCTAAGGGACAGTTTTTTTTCACACAGAGGGCAGTGGGTATATGGAATAAGCTGTCAGAGGAGATAGTTGTGGCAAAAATAGTACCGAGCAGCACAATGGCGCAGCAGTAGAATTGCTGCCTTACAACACCTGAGACCCAGGTTCAATCCTGACTCTGGGTGCTGTCTGTATAAAGTATGCATGTTCTTCCTATGACCGCGTGGGTTTTCTCTGGATGTTCGGGATTTCTCCCACATTTCAAAGACATGCAGGTTTGTAGGTCAATTGGCTTCTGTAACTTGTCCCTAGTGTGTAGGATAGAATTAGTATATGACCGATCGTTGGTCGGCGTGGACTCAGTGGGCCGAAGGGCCTGTTTCCACACTGTGTATCTAAAGTAAGCCTAAACATTTAAAAGACATTCAAACAGGTACATGGATAGGAAAGGTTGAGATGGATATGGACCAAATGCGGGCAGCCGAGACTAGCTTAGCTGAGGCATCTTGGTCGGCTTGTGCGAGTTGGGCCGAAAGGCCTGTTTCCATGCTGTGTGACTCTATGATAGGGCTTGCACTGCTGTCAAAGAATGAGGAATCAGAGAATCAGTGCTGGTCGGGGGATCAAGTGAGACATGCTAGACTTACCACAAGTACAGGAAAAGCAAATGCCTGCAGCCAATGAAAAACTGAGATAAAAACACCAAGTGTTGGAAATATTTGACATTTGATTCGTTTCCATTTAATGCCCCTTCATCAGATGCTGCCTGGCCTATTTTGTATTTCTAGGTTTTTTCTGGGTTTGTCTCACCTAAAATGCAGGTGAACCGTCTCTGAAGTGTTAAATATCTGATGCATGGTCTGTAATGCTGGATGATGCATTTTTTGATCAAAAGAAAGGAAGAGAGTTGCAGGGGAGGGTATTTACGTCGAACCCAGACAATAATATCAACTCTTCAAGAGGCTGAATTTGTACTGGTGCAGATGACTAAACCATGGCAATGTGACAATTCCACATCCTGCCCCATGTAAATGAGAAAAGTGTATAGAATAATGGAAAATGGGTGGAGGCATAGGCCATTCAGCCCTTCGAGCCAGCATCGCCATTTAATATGATCGTGGCTGATCATCCAAAATCAGTACCCCATTCCTGCCTTCTCCCCACATCCCATATGAATGAATAGGGAAAATCATTGATGTCACTTTAAATTATCTTCTAAAATAAACATATGCCATTGCCACCAAATAACTCTCTTCTCTCTTGCTTAATTTCCGCATAAGCTCTGATTTAAAAAAATGCATTTCCTGTTCCAGATCCAGAAAATGCTGTCTGAAAAAGATGATGAGACTTACGCACAAATTGGCACACATCTAACTCCTTTGGCACAGAAACTAAGGAAGGACCAGGACTCGGTTAGCACCAGTGGAAACGTGAAGGGAAATAACGGCATTGTGGAAACTGGCAGTGAACATGGCATGGAAAGGATGATAACCAAGTGTCCTTACCACAATCTTCCTGATGGAATGGTCCGAGCCCTCTCACTGGAGTTTCCCAATGAAGCAACACTTGACATGGATTCGGCGAGACATGCCAACGGGGTCAGAGGGAATAGCCAGTTGACATTGAATATTTCCAAATGTTCCTCGCCACTTTCCCACAACAATGCTTCCAGGAATTGTTCTCAGAGAGAGCTGAGCAATTCCCAGAGGAACATCCTTCCACAGACCAAAGAATCGCCAACATGTATCCATGCTCCAAACAAAAACTCCATAGTTACCCAAACTGACCAGAAAGCTACAAAACAGCCCACGTCCCGGCCAGCAGCAAGCATCCCAGAGCCGCCATCTCCCGACTCCAGTAGCTACGCCATTTATGATGTGCCACGGCCCTGCCTGTGCTCTTCAATATGCCATGATGTCTCCTGGCCTACTCCAGCTTCAGACTTCCAGCACAACCCTTTGAAGCGCTCTTTAAGTGAAATTGGCCCGGCTGCCTTTGAAATACCCCTAGAAATGGTCCAGGAGAACAAGTACGCAGTGCCGAGACCTGTGACTTATCCGAGCCATAAAAACTACGAAACGGAATTTAAAGATCTGGAGAAATCATCGTCCAAGGACTCAGGTGTGCTTTCCTATGTGGATTCCCAATTGCTGGATTTGATTCCCGAGGGGAACAAGTCTCATATTGACTCAAAAAATAATCTAGAGACCAAACAAAGACGGGTGGCTGACAAGGAATCCATTGAAGATAAAATTGTATTTATTTAACTTAATTGTTAGCTAAGAATCTTGAACGTACAGAAAATAAGCCATCTACGTGTCAATTTCAAAGGGAAGGTTTACCCTGTACACTTTCATACAGCATTAATGAAAGCAGCATGTGTGATTAATTAGCAGGCCAAAATACAATGATTTCATTTGCACATTTAATTTATTGCTGTCCATAAGTTTAACATTCTAATGTTAATTACGTGAAGGTGAACCAGTTGACCAATTTTTATTCTGTAAGGGTGATCGAAGTCAATTGCAAATAGAAATCTCTGCAACTAGTAATAATTGCTTCTGTAAAAACAGGAAAAATACAGTGCATATTGCATAACTGCGGCGGTGCGACTCACGTTGCAGCGGCCCCCTACAGCCTATCTGTCTTTTTTTTAAATATTTTGTCTAGTTAAATGTAGTTGTCCGTGTTTTTTATAATACAGTTTTTAACTGTGTATATGTGGGGGGCGGGGGAGGGGGAGGGAAAAACTTTTTTAAATTTTCCTTGTCGGGTCTCCGTTGTCGTATGGGCCTAGTATCGTGGAGCGGCCTTCAACCGGAATGATCTGGGGGCTCCAGTCGCGGAGCCTGCGGAGCTGCGGACTACTCACCATTGTGTGGCTGGCCGGCCTCGGAGCGTGGGGTGCGGTGATGGCTCGCTGCTGCGGTCCGACTCCGGAGCTCAGAGGCTCCAGCTGCAGACCGGTGGACTGGGACATCGGGAGCTCGCGGGCCCGGATGGGAGACCGCTTTTCGGAGCTCCCGCAACGCAACTTCGCCAGCCCGTGTCGCGGGGTTGGAACGACCCGGAGCGGAGCCGTACATCGCCCGGCACAGCTTTAATGGCCGCGGGACATTCCAGCGCCCGCCGGGGGCTCCAACTTGTGACTTTTGGGCCTGGAGCAGGGCCGTACATCGCCCGGCGCGGCCTTAAATGGCCGTGGGACTTACCATTGCCTGCCTGGGGCTTCGACATCGGGAGAGAAATGGTGCAGGGGAGAGAAAAGACTGCCTTCCATCACAGTGAGGAGGAGATTCACTGTGATGGATGTTTGTGTAAATTGAATTGTTTGTATGTCTTGTAGGAATTGACTTTGTTTGTATGGCTGTGGAAACGGAGTTTCGTTTGAGCCTCACTGAGGTTCAAATGACATGGAATAAATATTGTATTGTATTATTGTATATTGTATACCTTGGAGAGAATTCGAAGCATTGATCCAACGACATGCAAAAATAATAACACTAGTCGCAAGTACTGATTGCAATAGCAGAAGAAAACTATTCCAGAGCAAAACAATCGTACATTTTTTATTTAAGAAGGAATTGCAAATGCTGGAAAATCGAAGGTAGACAAAAGTGCTGGAGAAACTCAGCGGGTGTGGCAGCATCTATGGAGCGAAGGAAATAGGCAACGTTTCGAGCCGAAACCCTTCTTCAGACCAAAGATCTTTGCTTCAGACTGATGTAGGGTGGGGGGGGGGGGGCAGGAAGAAGAAAGGAAGAGAAGGAGCTAGAGGGCTGAGGGAGAGCTGAGAGAGAGCTCTCCCTCAGCCCTCCGGCTCCTCCTCTTCCTTTCTTCTCCCCGCCCCCACCCACCCTATTTCAGTCTGAAGAAGGGTTTCGGACCGAAACGTTGCCTATTTCCTTTGCTCCATAGATGCTGAGTTTCTCCAGCACTTTTGTCTACCGTACATTTTTTATTTATGTTTCATCATTAGCAGTCCACAAATCTCAATTAATCAAATCGCATAATCAAATTATTAACATTGGAATTCTGAGCATCACGTTTTGGAAGCATGTAAAGCCTTTGTTGAATATGCTGAGAAGGTTTTCCAGAACTGGACAGTTCAGCTAATTGGAGCCAAAGAAAATCCAGGGGTTTACTTCGCCTGGGCGGAGCAGGTTAATTTCAGTTTAGTTTGCTGTCACATGTATTGAGGTACAGTGAAACACTGTTGTTGTGTGCTATCCAGTCGGCGGAAAGACAATACATGATTACAATCGAGCATTTCATTGTGGTTGTTTGTAATCAGGTTTCCAGTTGCAGGAATGAACGCAAAATAAACTGCAATGCTGGAATCTTGTGCAAAACGCAAATTGCTGAAGAAAGTTTCCCGATTCAAAACAATATCTGTCCTTTCCCCTCCACAGATGCTTCCCGGCCCACTGGGTTCCTCCAGCCCTTTGTGTTTTGTTCCATTTTCGGGAAGATCAATAAGTGAAGGACACAGAAATGAGAAAGTGAGGGAAAACAGTAAATGCTGAGAGCTATCTATTCATATTAAGCTGTCAAGATGGAGCGACAGTAGTGCTGCTACCTTACAGCACTCGAGACTCAGGTTCAATCTTGACCACGGGTGCAGTCTTGGGGTGATGTTCTCCCCCATGACCGCATGTGTTTTCTCCAGTTGCTCCGGTTTCCTCCCACAATCCAAAGGCGTACAGGTTTGTAGGTTAATTGGCATGGTATAAATGTAAAATTGTGTTCGTGTGTGGGTATCGCTGGTTGGCCTGTTTCCACGCTGTATCTCTAAACTAAACTAAACTAAACTAAACTATCTGTAACACATTGGGTGAGAGTTTGCTGGGAGCCTCTGACCTTGACATTTAAATGCACGGGGTCATCTACACGTCTGATCAACCAGGTACCTTTCTTACAAGCAGAAGTGTAATGTGGAGCTGAATGAGACAATCCCAGGTGGGGCAAGAAATGGAGGCCAACATTCAGGCAAGCCATAAGGAAAATGTTTGTAGGAGCATCTTAGGATCAGGAAGAGGACAACCCAGAGTAGGGTAGGTCTAAACATCCCTTTGGGACCGAGTGTAGCCTGACCACTCTGTCCCTGTCATCATCACGTTTGGACGATAAGATAAGAATTCGTTAGTCATGACATAAACTGCAGTGAAATAAATGTTAAGATATTTAGATATTAATTTTTATTTGCTCCATTCTTGAGAATAAGGGATGTATAAATACTTTATTGTCACATGTGTCTAGTCACAGTGAAATTCTTTGCTTGCAAACCCAAGGTATGCAAATAGTCACCACATAAAGGGCGCTGACAAAGATACAGAGTATCTGTTTGTTAACCCCCCCCCCCCCCCCCCCCCCCCTCATGTCGGTCCCACCACACCGGTTCCTCCATTGTTCTTCCCCCTCCCTTGATCCTGCTTTCTCTGTTAAATACCAAAGATCCTTTGATACTATTTTTTTTTAATGTCAGTTTCCCTGGTGACCTAAGCGATATGTATCTTTCATTCAACATCCTTAAAAATAGATTAATTGGCCATTAATTTAATTGCAGTTCATGTGATCTTGACCCAGGACAAATCGTTGACACATTGTCCATGCTAATGTAATGATCACACTTCAAAAATATGTTATAGATGTAAGCCATTGGGATACCCAGCAGTTGCGAAATGTTCTCTAGAATGACGAGGTCTTTTATGTTTTGGTTTCAAGACATACAGTATTTTTGTTAGCTATTCTTCATTTTAATTTCACTGCAAAATTTCAAGCATGATTCTTTCCTTCTGATTCAATAAAGAGATGTAAGTTTTTTTTAAATATATATATATATTTTGCATTTAGACCATTTTCTATTCAAATGTATCCTGCTCCCATTTCAGAAGATACACAACATTATTTGTTGCCCAACCTAAGTCCACTGTTCCATATCATTTGTCAATATATATATATATAAATTACGTGGAATTTGTATGTGTAAAATGTGCCTTGGCATATTGTGCATAATTGTATCTGTGTAAAAGTATGCATTTAAAAAAATTAAACATTTTTTAAGTTTTTCATCACTTTTTCTGCTTTCCTCAGCAATCTGTGTGAACCATCATAAGGTCATAAGTGATAGCAAAATTAGGCGATTCGGCCCAACACGTCTACTCCGCCATTCAATCATGGCTGATCTATCTCTCCTTCCTAACTCCATTCTCCTGCCTTCTCCCCACAACCTCTGACACCCATACTAATCAAGTATCTATCTATCTCTGCTTTGAAAATATTAATTGACGGCCTCCACAGCCTTCTGTGGCAAAGATTTCCACAGATTCCCCACCCTCTGACTAAAGAAATTCCTCCTCTCCTTCTTAAAGGAACATCCTTTAATTCTGAGGCTATGAACTCTGGTCCTAGACTCCCCCACTAGTGGAAACATCCTCTCCATATTCACTCTATCCAGGCCTTTCACTATTCTGTACGTTTCAATGAGGTTCCCCCTCATCTAACTCCAGCGAGTACAGGCCCAGTGCCGTCAAAAGCTCATCATATGTTAACCCACTCATTTCTGGGAACACTCTGGCCCCTCTCCAGAGTCAGCACATCCTTCCTCAGATATGGTGCCCAAGGTTAATTGGCTTCTGTAAATTTCACTGTGCAGGGAGTGGATGAGAAAGTGGGAGAGTATAGAACTACTGTGAACAAGAGATCGACGTGGACTCGGTGGACTGAAGGACTTGTTTCCATGCTGTATCTCTAAACTAAACTAAAGTGGTTCCTCTAACCCGGCCTCCTATTCCTGAGGCTGTGTCAGAAGATGTGGTCAGAATATGTAACCAGGAACAGAAATCAGTCTAACCTGCCTTCCATCTGTTCTAATGCCATCTCTTCCCCATTGTTTCGTTCAGCACCCGATTGTGGCAGTGAGGCCATTTGCGGGCTTTGTGGAATAAGCTCTGTGGAATAGCAGAGGCCAGCAGATTGTTACAGACTGCTGAACTAGAAAATCCATCCTGTCATCCCCACAGTCTCCCATCACAAGATGAATAAAGTGCTGGGAAGAACAGTTAGATATTAGAAAGAGAGGTCAACTTCTTGCTCTTTAGTGAGATGGCACAACTAGGATCTGGTCAGAAGAAGGGACTCGACTCAAAGCATCATCTATACCTTTTCTCCAAAGATGCTGCCCGACCCGCTGAGTTACTCCAGCTTTTTGTGTCTATATTTGAGCCCACATAAAACCCACTTATAACATATTTCAGGTAGAATCACTCTAACCCAAAGTCAAGCTGGATCATGTAATGATAGACAATAGACAATAGGTGCAGGAGTAGGCCATTCGGCCCTTCGAGCCAGCACTGCCATTCAATGTGATCATGGCTGATCATCCACAATCAGTACCCCATTCCTGCCTTCTCCCCATATCCCTGACTCCGCTATTTTTAAGATCCCTATCAAGCTCTCTCTTGAAAGTATCTAGAGAACCAGCCTCCACTGCCCTCTGAGGCAGAGAATTCCACAGACTCACAACTCCATGTGTGAAAAAGTGTTTCCTCGTCTCCGTTCTAAATGCCTTACAACTTATTCATAAACTGGGGGCCCTGGTTCTGGACTCCCCCAACATCGGGAACATGTTTCCTGCCTCTAGCATGTTCAAACCCTTAATAATCTTTTATGCTTCAATAAGATATTATTCAATAAGATATGATGTAAGTTTGATTTACATTTTGGGAATTAAACGGGCTGATAATATATCCAAGCTGAGGAAGTTCACACAAGATGATAGTCGCACAACACATGACCACAGATGTAACAGGAAGGACCTACTTCCCTAACCTGAGGGATTTATCTGAAGAACCTACACGTGAATTAGCTGGTTGAACGATTTAAAAGGAACTGGTGGTAAAGTTATTTCACCCAAGAGTATCTGTAATTGCTACTCTGAAAGAGATGCATATCCTTGTCACCTTTCAAGGTATCTGGATATGTATTTTAGACAGCGAGTTCCATTTAGTGATATAATTTAACATATGATGAGCGTTTGTCGGCCCTGGGCCTGCACTCGCTGGAGTTTAGAAGAATGTGGGGGGACCTCATTGAAACATACGGAATATTGAAAGGCCTGGATAGAGTGGTATGGAGATGATGTTTCCACTAGTGGGAGAGTATAGGACTTGTGGTCATAGCCTCAGAATTAAAGGATGTTCCTTTAGGAAGTAGATGGGGAGGAATTTCTTTAGTCAGAGGGTGGTGAATCTGTGCAATTCTTTGCCACAGAATGCTATGGAGGCCAAGTCTATGAATATTTTTGTCAGAGTTTAGATTCTTGATTGATACGGGTGTCGGGGTTTATGGGGAGAAGGCAGGAGAATGGGGTTAGGAGGAGAGATAGATCAGCCATGATTGAATAGTGGAGTTGATGGGCCGAATGGCCTAATTCTACTCCCATCACTTATGATATTATGACCTCTTGACCTAGTCATGATGTCATAGAGTTGTAAAACATGGAAACAGGCTCTTTGGCCCAACGCATCCGTGATTACCAAAATACTCCATCTAAACTAGTCCCATAGGCCTGCCTTTGGCCTATATCACTCTAAACCTTTCCTATCCATGTAAGTGTCCAAAAGCCTTTTGCATTTTGTTATTGTACCTGCATCAACTGCCTCCTCTAGCAGCATGTTGCATATGCCCACCACCCTCTGAGTGACCAGGTTGTCCCCCAAGATCTTATATTTTCCCACTCACCTTAAACCTATGTCCTCTAGTTATCGAATCATCTAACCTGAGAAAAAGATGGTGCATTCACGCTTTCTATTCTCCCCTATGATTCTATGAGACTATAAGACTTCCCCTCAACCTCCTGCAATTCAAGGCATATATGGGAGCTATAGACGATTGGATTGCCTCCGTGGATTGTCACCTTGTCGTGGTGGAGAAGCTTGTGTGGACCTGAGATACTGCGAGCTATGCCGTCTGGAGCTATGCTCCTGATAGGACCAACCATGGCGGTAAGGTTGAGGGGGAGGTCTAATAATAATAATAATAAATTTTATTTAATGGGCGCCTTTCAGACATCTCAAGGACACCTTACATAGTAATCGGAATAACATATAATCGGAATATAACAAGTAATAAAGACATCACAGAGACACAAATTAAAAACAGAATTCAATCCAAAAACAGAAAATCAAAAACACAGTGTGAAGAAAGAGCAGCGGCAGCCAAAGCGCGCCAGCGTCCACTCTCTCTTCACGGCAGCCATCTTGGACACAGACCTACAGGACTACAATTAGACAAAAAAATCATCCCCCCACAGTGGATAGCACTGTGGGGGAAGGCACAATGTCCAGTCCCCACCCCATGTTCACTCCAAAGTCAGGCCTATTGAGGCCACCGCAATTGCCTCTACGGAGGCCCAATGTCCCTGGCTGTTCTCACCGGGTGGTCTTGCCCCGGCGTCGGGAGAGTCCTTTCGGCGGCTGGGCCACCTGGAACGGCCGCTTCCTGGTTGGAGCCCGCGGCTTCCGAAGCCGACAAGGCCGCGCCGGTTTGGAGCTCCCAGGCTCCTGATGAAAAAGTCGGCGGCGCCTCTCCGCACTGCCGCCTCGCCGCACTGCCGCCTCTCCGCACGCCGCCTCTCCGCTCCGCAGCCCGGAGATGTTGCTCTCGGCGGTCCAGCTCGCCAGAGCTCCAGCGCGGCGACCCAGGCAAGGCATCGCCCGCTCCACTCCGCTCCGCTCCAGCGCTCCAACACTGTGCCGCCGCCGAGGCCGAGGTGCTGGGCGGTCCCCGCCAGGAAACAGCGCTCCAAGCCCGCTGGTAGGCCACGAGGACGGGTCGACGGGCAGCCCGGAGAAAAGGCTGCCACACCGACCAGGTAGGGACCGAAAAATATAGTTACACCTACCCCCCACATTAAAAAGACCATATCCCCTAAAAACAGGACTCACTAAAAACTATTAAAAAAACGAATTTAAAACAGACGGCTGCTGGCTAGCAGCCGTTCACCAAGATGGCTCCTCCCCTCCTCCCCTCTGACAAAGAGCAATCCAACCAAGACCTCAACAGTGGAACAGGCGGAGGACGATGGCTGACCTAAGTGGAGCGTCACAACGGCTGGGAAGGCGGATGAAGGCTGCAGCAGAAAAGGGTCTCCGGTCGTCTTGGACTCTATGCCACTGGATCTTGATCCAGATCTGTCAAGGAGTGTGGGGTGGCTGTCTGTACACCAGTCGCTCCACGTTAAACAAAGTCACGAACAGGCATCCTCCAGATAGGGAATAGCATCCTGGAGACACCCATAGTCAGCAATGACTGAAGGGGGCCTAAGAAGAATAAACTATTGAGCCTAACATCTGTAGTGGGCTAGTTAGTAGCGTAGTGGAGAGCTTTATGAGTGATATGGTTATATATATGCATTTGTATAGACAGTGGCTGATTAGGGATAGTCAGCATGGTTATGTATGTGGAACAGTGTGCCTTACAAGTTTTTTGAAGAAGTAACCAAAGTAACCAAAAGGATTGCTGAGCGCAAAGCCATAGACGTTGTCTATATGGAGTTTAATACGACATTTGATAAAGTTCTGCATGGTAGGCTACTCTGGAAGGTTAGATCGCGTGGGATCCAGGATGAGGTAGCTGACTGGATAGAGTGTAGGAAGCAGAGGGTGATGGTGGAAGGTTGTTTTTCAGACTGGAGTCCTGTCACTACTAGTGTGCCTCAGGGATTGGTGCTGAGCCCATTGCTGTTTGTGGTTTATACGCACAAGGCATTGTTAGTACGGGTTGTAGATGTCACTGAAGTGGGTGGTATCGTAAATAGCGAAAATCGTCATGAAAAATTACAGCAGGATCTTAATAGGTTGGGCAAGTGCACAGTGGAATGGTTAATGGAGTTTAATGCAAATTATTTCAAAGAGTTGCATTTTGGGGAGGCAAACCAGTCCAGAACTTTCACAGAGCATGGCAGGGTTGGGGTTGTGTTGTGGAGCAGAGGGGTCGAGGAGTGCAGGTACATAGTTCCTTCAAAGTGGCGTCATAGATAGATTGGGTGATCAAGAGGGCTTTCGGTACATTGTCCTTGATCAATCAGGGTACTGAGTATTGACGTTGGGAATGTTATGTTACAGCTCATTGGTGAGGCCACAGTTGGGTGTGTTATGTTCAGATCTGGTCACCCTGCTATAGAAAGGATGTCATTACGCTGGAGAAAGGCCACAAACAAACTGGAGGAACAACACTTCATATTCTGCTGAGGTAACTTACAACTTACAACCCAACAAAACAAACATCAAATTCTCCAATTTTAGGCATCCTCTAACAATCCCACTCCTCCTCTTTCTTCCCACTTTCACTGTTCCCCATCAGGACCAGCACCTGTTTCTCCGAAGATAGACACAAGATGCTGGAGTAGCTCAGCGGGACAGGCAGCATCTCTGGAGAAAAGGAATGGGTGACGTTTCGGGTCGAGACCCTCCTTCAGATTATTTCTCCATTCCCCTCTCTACCTCCACAATTCAAGATTCATCAAACCATTTGTCTCGAACCTTCAGGTTTTTTAAATCTCTGTCCTTTGTCCAACCATCTGCTTATCAAAGACCTCTCAGACCCATGTTCACCTATTACCTGCCACGCTTGATCCTGCCCCTCTTCTATTCCAGCTTTCCCCCATCGCCACCCTTCCCCCCCCCCCCCACCACACCCACAACCCACCCCTCCCACATTCAGTCTGAAGACGTGTCCCGACCCCGAAACTTCACCTTCCATGTTTGACGGAGATGCTGCCTAACCTGTTGAGTTACTCCAGCACTTTTTTACTTTATGTGTAATAAAGAACTGCAGATGCTGGTTTAAATCGAAGGTAGACACAAAATGTTGGAGTAATTCAATGGGTGATGCAGCATAGAAACATATAAAAATAGGTGCAGGAGTAGGCCATTCGGCCCTTCGAGCCTGCACCGCCATTCAATATGATCATGGCTGATCATCTAACTCAGTATCCTGTACCTGCCTTCTCTCCATACTCCCTGATCCTTTTAGCCACAAGGGCCACATCTAACACCCTCTTAAATATAGCCAAAGAATTGGCCTCAACTACCTTCTGTGGCAGAGAGTTCCAGAGATTCACCACTCTCTGTGTGAAAAATGTTTTTCTCATCTCGGTCCTAAAGGATTTCCCCTTTATCCTTAAACTGTGACCCCTTGTTCTGGACTTCCCCAACACCGGGAACAACCCTCCTGCATCTAGCCTGTCCAAACCCTTAAGAATTTTGTACGTTTCTATAAGATCCCCCCTCAATCTTTTAAATTCTAGTGAGTACAAGCCGAGTCTATCCAGTCTTTCTTCATATGAAAGTCCTGATATCCCAGGAATCAGTCTGGTGAACCTTCTCTGTACTCCCTCTATGGAAAGAATGTCTTTCCTCTGATTTGGAGACCAAAACTGTACACAATACTCCAGGTGTGGTCTCACCAATACCCTGTACAACTGCAGTAGAACCTCCCTGCTCCTACACTCAAATCATTTGCTATGAATGTTAACATACCATTCGCTTTCTACACTGCCTGCTGCACCTGCATGCCTACTTTCAATGACTGGTGCACCATGACACCCAGGTCTCGTTGCATCTCCCCTTTTCCTAATCGGCCACCATTTAGATAATAGTCAACTTTCCTGTTTTTGCCACCAAAGTGGATAACCTCACATTTATCCACATTAAACTGCATCTGCCATGCATTTGCCCACTCACCCAGCCTATCCAAGTCACCTTGCAGCCTCTTAGTATCCTCCTCACAGCCAACACTGCCCCCCAGCTTCGTGTCATCCGCAAACTTGGAGATGTTGCATTCAATTCCCTCGTCCAAATCATTAATATATATTGTAAATAGCTGGGAGCCTTGCTGTACCCCACTAGTCACTGCCTGCCATTCTGAAAAGGACCCGTTTACTCCTACTCTTTGCTTCCTGTCTGCCAGCCAGTTCTCTATCCACATAAATACTGAACCCCCAATACCGTGTGCTTTAAGTTTGTATACTAATCTCTTATGTGGGACCTTGTCAAAAGCCTTCTGAAAGTCCAGATATAACACATCCACTGGTTGTTACATCCTTGAAAAATTCTATAAGATTCGTCAGACATGATTTACCTTTCGTAAATCCATGCTGACTTTGTCCAATGATTTCACCACTTTCCAAATGTGCTGCTATCCCATCTTTAATAACTGACTCTAGCAGTTTCCCCACTACCGATGTTAGACTAACTGGTCTGTAATTCCTCGTTTTCTCTCTCCCTCCCTTTTTAAAAAGTGGGGTTACATTAGCTACCCCCCAATCCTCAGGAACTACTACAGAATCTAAAGAGTTAAAAACAATTATCACTAATGCATCCACTATTTCTGGGGCTACTTCCTTAAGTACTCTGGGATGCAGCCTATCCGGCCCTGGGGATTTATCGGCCTTTAATCCATTCAATTTACCTAACACCACTTCCCGGCTAACCTGGACTTCACTCAGTTCCTCCATCTCATTTGACCCGCGGTCCCCTGCTATTTCCGGCAGATTATTTATGTCTTCCTTAGTGAAGACGGAACCAAAGTAGTCATTCAATTGGTCTGCCATGTCATTGTTCCCCATGATCAATTCACCTGTTTCTGACTGCAAGGGACCTACATTTGTTTTAACTAATCTCTTTCTCTTCACATATCTATAAAAACTATTGCAGTCAGTTTTTATGTTCCCTGCCAGTTCTCTTTCATAATCTATTTTCCCTTTCCTAATTAAGCCCTTTGTCCTCCTCTGCTGGACTCTGAATTTCTCCCAGTCCTCTGGTAGGCTGCTTTTTCTGGCTAATTTGTACGCTTCATCTTTTGTTTTGACACTATCCCTGATTTCCCTTGTTATCCATGAATGTACTACCTTCCCTGATTTATTCTTTTGCCAAACTGGGATGAACAATTGTTGTAGTTCATCCATGCAGTCTTTAAATGCCTTCCATTGCATATCCACCGTCAACCCTTTAAGAATCAATTGCCAGTCAATCTTGGCCAATTCACGTCTCATACACTCAAAGTTACCTTTCTTTAAGTTCAGAACCCTTGTTTCTGAATTAACAATGTCACTCTCCATCCTAATGAAGAACTCAACCATATTATGCTCACTCTTGCCCAAGGGGCCACGCACAACAAAACTGCTAACTAACCCTTCCTCATTACTCTGGAGAGAAGGAATGGGCGACGTTTGGGGTAAAGACCCTTCTTCAGACTTTTTTAGTTTAGTTTAGTTCAGAGACGCAGCGCAGAAACAAACAGCCTTTGACCCACCGAGTCCGCACTGACCAATGACCCCGAAATATTAACACCATCCTACGCAAACTAGGGACAATTTACATTGATACCAAGCCAATTAACCTACAAACCTATACGACTTTGGAGTGTGGGACGAAACCGAAGATCTCGGAGAAAACCCACCCAGGTCACGGGGAGAACGTACAGACTCTGTACAGACAGCACCCGCAGTCAGAATCGATCCTGGGACTCTGGCGCTGTAAGGCAGCAACTCTTCCGCTGCGCCACCGCGCCACCCACTCTTTGTGTCTTTTTTATCAAGAAACTACCTCGCACTGTTCCAGAATTATTTTTTTCATCTCTGGCCAACTATCTTCATCTACCTGTTGAATAGATAACACCAACAACCCTACCTCTCCAGGATAATGCTGGTCTCTACTTTTATCACAGACATTCCTTTGATCCTCTCACCCATCTCCCTCCCTGCAACCTTAAGCACACTTGTTTTTCTTCTTCCCATCCCTGGTGAAGAGTCATTGACCTGGGGATGTTAACTCTGGTCTCGTTCCACAATGGTGTCTGACCAGCTGAGTATTTCTGAAACCTTTTGTTTTTACTTCTAGTTTCCAGCATTTTCAGTAGCTCAGAAAGATTGAACAAAGAATCAGATTGGTGGTTGGGTTTGAGATGGTTTGGGTAAACTTGGTTAGTGAGACAGGTGTTGTTGTTGGCAATTGTTGGTATGGGGAGCTACATTGGCACACAACATACAGCTAAATAAATACATTACTAGAAGGTGAGCTCCCAGTGCTGGATGCACAAAGGACACAGTGAATAAAATTTCTCTATACGCAGATGATGTATTAATTTACATTACAAAACCAGAAATTAGTATTCCAAACTTATTAAAGCTAATAACCCAATTTGGTTCACTTTCAGGATACAGAATAAATTGGAATAAAAGTGAAATTATGCCAATAAGGGAACATAACAAACAGACAATACAACAATTTCCATTTAAAATAGTAAATGAAAAATTTAAATATCTAGGTATTTATGTAACTAAGATATATACATCATTATTTAAAGCAAATTTCCCCCCATTACTGAACAAACTACATAAGAATATTCAATACTGGAAAACACTTCCTATCTCAATGGTAGGCAAAATCAATGCCATAAAAATGATTTTTTTACCGCAAATATTATATCTTTTTCAGACAATTCCGATATATCTGGCAAAAAACTTTTTTTTTAAATTGGACTCTATTGTTAATGATTTTATCTGGGATTATAAGAATCATAGGATAAACAAAAGACACTTGTGTAAATCAAAAATAAATGGAGGCTTGGTTTTACCCAATTTTTTGTTTTATTTCTGGGCAGTTAACATTAAAAATATGAATTTCTGGTTGGAAGATATAGATCATCAACCAGACTGGTTAAAAATGGAAAAGGAAGATTGTTTACCTTTTGATATCGGTTCGATATTATTTGCTACGTCTAAATTAAACAAAAAAATTTATAGGGAAAACCCTATAATATTTAGTGCTATACGAATCTGGAAACAATTAAAAAAGACATTAAAATTAGATAATTTATCACTTTTTCTTCCAATTGTGAATAATCCTTTGTTTAAGCCTTCATGGTTGGACGGGGGTTTTACACAATGGAAGAATTATGGAATTAAAAATATGGGACAACTTTACAAGGAAGGCACTTTTCTGACATTTCAGGAATTGCAACAGACTTATGGACTTCGAGGAAATGATTATTTCAGATATCTTCAACTTAGAGATTATGTAAAATCGAACTCCCAAAATTTTCGAATTAGAAATTCAGAAATTCTTGATGAATGTTGGAACAAACATCCTAATACAGAAAAATTAATATCTTATATATACAATATCTTATTAGACAGTGACATTCCCTCGACGGACTTACACAGACAAACATGGGAAAAAGAATTAAATCAAGTAATAACGAAAGATACTTGGGAAGAAAGTTTGCAACACATACATCAGTGTTCACTAAACGCCAGACATTCTCTAATACAATTTAAAGTAATACATAGGTTACATTATTCAAAAACAAAACTACATAAAATTTTTCAACATATCTCACCTATATGTGATAAATGTCAACATTTAGAAGCTACATTATCTCATATGTTTGCAAACTGTATAAAAATTAAAAAATTCTGGGTAAATATTTTTAGTATAATATCTAAAGTAACCAGCACACAATTGGACCCAGATCCAAAATTAATAATACTCGGAATATTAGAATTAAATCAAACACTTAGAACAACACAAAGAAACTTTATTGATTATAGTTTAATAACAGGAAAAAAATTAATTCTAAAATTTTGGAAAGGCCCTACGGCCCCCACAATCAAAATGTGGATTATAGAAATGACGGAGACCTTAAACGTGGAAAGAATCAGATTTTCCCTGTTGGACAAACAGGAATTATTCGTTGGAACATGGTCTCCTTTTATTGATTACTTAAAGGGTCAGAATGGTTCAGCACAGGAACCTGACTAGCACGCGGGCTAAAGAATGGATGAAATACTATACTCTGAAATGTACGAATATATCTCGAATGAAGTCTTTTTTATTTTAACAAATTTTTCCATTCTTCTTTAACTACCTTTTTTTTTTTTTTTTTTTTTTTTTTTTTTTGTTTTTCTTCTCTTTCTTTTCTTTCTTTACTTCATCTATCTCTTTAGTTCTATCTAGTTTAAAAAAAAAAAAAAGGCAAAAAGTATTGGAGACAATGTAATAATAATTGACAATATTATCAATTTAAAAATGTAAGACTGTAATGATGTATTTTGGTTATGTACCTATCTCCAATAAAAAATATTTAAAAAAAAAAAAAAAAAAAAAAGAGGAAATCTAATGAAGGTAATACTAAAACGATCATCGTGGATGACACGGCGACACAGTGGTAGAGTTGCTGCCTTATGCCCCTGTCCCGCTTAGGAAACCTGAACGGAAACCTCTGGAGACTTTGCGCCTCACCCAAGGTTTCCGTGCGGTTCCCGGAGGTTGCAGGTGGTTGCCGGAGGCTGCAGGTAGTGGAAGCAGGTAGGGAGACTGACAAAAACCTCCGGGAACCGCACGGAAACCTTAGGTGGGGCGCAAAGTCTGCAGAAGTTTCCGTTCAGGTTTCCTAAGTTGGACAGGGGCATTACAATGCAGGAGACCCGGGTTCGATCCTGACCATGAGTGCTTTCTATACGGAGTTTGTACATTCTCCCCGTGACCTGCTTGGGGTTTCTCTGGGTGCTCCAGTTTCCCCCCACACTCCAAAGACGTCCAGGTTTGTCAGTTAATTGGCTTTGGTAAAATTGTAAATTGTCCCTAGTGTGTGTGGGATAGGGTTAGTGTGCGGGAATCGCTGGTCGATGTGCACTCGGTGGGCCACAGGGTCCGTTTCCGCACTGTATCTCCAAACTAAATTAAATTAAATGATGCCCTGCTTCTGCACCAGTGGCCTGTGCAAAGGTAATCCATGCATATGTGAATGAAAATCTCAGAAAATCCAGGCAGGGCATTACATGTCATCACACTCCAGTTCACATGTGTGTTTTACCATGTGTTGGAGCATTGCCACATGAAGACGAAGGGTTTCAGCCCGAAACGTTGCCTATTTCCTTCGCTCCACAGATGCTGCGGCACCCGCTGAGTTTCTCCAGCACTTTAGTCGGCCACATGACATATATTGTTTGCTCTTATCTGGTCCCTGTGATCCGACACTCCAGCCGAGGGTCCTCATACATTGCCTGTGGAACAGGTACATGGGAGGTCCTTTTATACTCAGCTTCTTTCTGTGTGACCACCAAACGTTTATCAATCCAACTGCCTAAAATGTATTTTATATTTCATGAAAACTGACATTGCAGATACAGTGTTTTAACTAAACCCGCCAACTTGTCCTGGGTGGCCCTTGTCTGCCCTAAACCTGGGAAGCAGTGTGGCGTAGTGGTTAAGTTGCTGCCTTACAGTGCCAGAGACCAAGGTTCGATCTTGACCACAGTTGCTGTCTGTACTGAGTTTGTACGTTCTCCCCATGACCTGCGTGAGTTTTCTTCCCACACTCCAAATACGTATAGGATTGTAGGTTAATTGGCTCGGTGTAAATGTAAAATTGTCCCGAGTGTGTGTAGGATTGTTATGGGCCTGTCCGACTTAGGCAATTTTTTATTGTATTGTATTGTATATCTTTATTGTTATTTTCCTGAGTACTCGCATACCCAGAGGAAACAAAAAAACGTTACTCAAACCAGTGTCCATTCAGTGTGCAGTAAAAAATAAATAAATAGAAATAAAAATACATATATCATGAACAAGTTTAACACTACTCTCAACTAAACATCAACAGGCGTTCCGATCGGCAGCGGCACGACAGTGGCTCTGTCCAGGTTGGTGGTTGGTGTGCGATACTTTGGCAGGGGGCAAAGTCCGTTTAACAGTCTTATAGCCTGCGGGAAGAAGCTGAGGAGCATCCTGCTGGTTTTGCAGCTAATGCTCCTGTACCTCTTCCCAGATGGCAGGATGGAGAATATGTGATGCGATGGGTGGTAGGGGTCTTTGATGATGGAGATGGCTCTGTTGATACATCTCTTCCTGTAACCAGAGGGACGACAGATGGCACAATGGGCTAAGTGTTCGGCTGGCAACCGGAAGGTAGCTGGTTCGAATCCCGCTTGGAGTGCATACTGCCGTTGTGTCCTTGGGCAAGACACTTCACCCACCTTTGCCTGTGTGTGTCCTTGGGCAAGACACTTCACCCACCTTTGCCTGTGTGTGTGGATGTAATTATGTGAAGCACTTTGGGGTCAATGCAAGTTGACTAAAAATGTGCTATATAAATAAAGAAATTTAATTTAATTTAATTTATATGTCCAGCAAGAAAGGGAGTGGAGCACCAATAATCCTGCTGGCGGTCTTCACAATCCTGTCAAGTTGGTGCCGTTCGTACGCTTTGCAGCACCCGAACCAGGAAGTGATGTCGTTGGTTAATGTGCTCTCAATTGTCCCCCTATAAAAAGTTCGTAGATGTGTAGTGGGGAGACCTGCTTTACGTAGTCTTCGGAGAGGGTGTAGTCGCTGCTGGGCTCTCTTGACCAGTGCTGTGGTGTTGGTTGTGGACATCAGGTCATCTGACAGGTGGAGTCCTAGGAACTTCACGCTGCTGACCCTTTCCACATCAGCTCCATCGATGTGCAGAGGTGTATGGTGTTGTTTTCCCGCCCTCCTGAAGTCAACCACCATCTCCTTAGTTTTTCCCACGTTGAGAATGAGGTTGTGGGATTTGCACCATCCTGTGAGCAGCTCCACCTCCATCCTGTACGCCGACTCATCATTGTCACTGATGAGACCCACCACTGTTGTGTCATCAGCGAACTTGTTGATGAAGTTGTTGTTGAGTCTAGCAGTACAGTCGTGTGTAAGCAGACTAAACAGCAGGGGGCTTAGGACACAGCCTTGTGGCGAGCCAGTGCTCACGGCTATGGTTTTTGATGTCCTACTGCCCACCCTGACTGTCTGCTGCCGGAGAGGCGACTGCAGGAGACTATGCGGACGCCACATGGTCGCCACATATTTGCGGGTGGTTGCCAGGGAGTCGCCTTCATGGTCGTGAGGAGTTCCGGTATTCTGGGAACTAGTCGCGGCCTCATTATGGTCACCGCGAAAATTAGCGGCGACCAGAATGAAGCCGCCATGGAGAGCAGCGAGAATTCTCGTGCCGTACGTGGTCGCCAGGAGGTCCTAGTGGGTCAACAGGAGGCCGAAGGTTCTTGTAGGTTGTAGCCAGTGCTGACGTGAATTTAATTGGCTCATTGGGGAAAAAAACGTAAACAGTAATTTTCAGAACCAAGGATAACCGACCGGTAATGTTAAATGTCCGCCGAGCTTCACAGCCGTGTATCTCTGGCTTCTTAAAGGTTGGCTCCACTCCTTCTCCCACCTTATCCCCCTTCCCCCCCCCATCATTTAAAGGACTTACCGTACACTGTCCTTAATTACAGCGCCAACCTTCCAGTTCATCGCGGTGCGTGTCTGTATCACCTTGGCTTTGCACCGTGTGAATTTCACTCAGACAGCGCTCCCCCGCTTGCCCTGTCCCCCACCTGCATAACGGGCTAGTGAAGGAAGCGATGTGTGTGTGTGTGTGTGTGTGTGTGTGTGTGTGTGTGTGTGTGTGTGTGTGTGTGTGTGTGTGTGTGTGTGTGTGTGTGTGTGTGTGCGTGTGCGTGTCTGTGTGTGTGTTCCACTCTGACAGTCAGCGTTCCAGTTGCCAGTTTTTCAGGCAACTGCCCGCAACTTGACAATCGCCAGCAGTCACCTGAAAAATCGCCTAAGTGAGACAGGGGTTCAGGGATCGCTGGTCAGTGCGAACTCGGTGGGCCGAAGGGCCTGTTTCCGTGCTGTATCACTAAACTAAACTGCCAAAATGCACAGATTGGAGAGACATATGGGCCATTCCTGAAAATTCTCAATTCCCCAAAGACTATAACATTTTAATTTCAAATGTTTATCTGAAACCAATGGCAATAATGATAAACTCCATTTGCTGCCAAGCAGAAATCCAGACCAATTCTCCGACCAGGCTGACTGTCTCCAACTACATTTTATCTGTTTGCTTTGTGGTCACATTCTCCCAGCTAACAATGATCTCTTCTACATTTTCTTTGAACTGCATTCCCTTTGTCCTGTTTTCACACCTTTGCACTTCCTTATCTATCCATCTCCCTCCCCCCTGACGTCAGTCTGAAGAAGGGACTCGCCCTGAAATGTCACCCATTCCTCCTCTCCAGAGATGCTGCCTGCCCCGCTGGGTTACACCAGCAATTTGTGTCTATCTTCGGTTTAAACCAGCATCTGCACAACCTTCCCACACAAGCGGAAAACCAGCATGCATCCTCAACAGAGAAATGTGGCTAGGTTCATTTTTGCCAGAACCATCCCAGGAGTGTGATGGGTGAAGTTTAAGACAGGATCTCCAGCCCATTAGCCAGAGATATGATTGTTCTCCAAGGATTATGTTGGTTGGAGTCACCACAGATGGAAAGGATGTAGGTACAGTACTTTGTAAGTGCGAAAGGAGATAAATAAAAATTAGCATTGGAAAAAAAACGTATCTTCCCTTCCCATAATGTCAACCCGGAAAAGTAACCTTGTTTTCTAGATTTCTTGAGAAGACTTTGTTCATTGTACTATTTTCTGGCACAAGTGGGAATTTCCGTAGAGTACAGAGAAGGAATTCTTTCACTCGGCATCTTTACAGTCATTTATTTTTTTCTTTTGTTTGACCGCTCGACACTGACCACTAAATAACATTGTCTTTGGTGGTTTTCAAATAAAACTAGTGAAACATCTGAACTTCCAGACTTTCTGTTTGCTTGGTTGCCTTGCAAATCTCGTCCCATTTGGCAAACCCCCAAGCAACACCTCATTCCCGAAATAAGCCAACGGTCTTGATACTTGGCATGTGGTGTATGCAGAGACGAGGCCTGGGAAATTCCCAGTAAGTTCTTTTATGACAAGGAGTCTCATTTCATTCCTAGTAAATGTGTGCCTTACCCAGCCTTTGGACCAACAAGTTTCCAAATGTTCTCATGAGGTTGAAGGTTGGATTTTTAGTTTATTTTATACCAGGAACAAATTTAAAACCTCCTAACTCTTCGATTAATCTATTTGAAAACTCAATAAACACTTCAGAAAACAATCTGCAATTTAACAGACCAGGACATTGGCAGTAGGGGGGTGTAGGTGGGAGGTTAGATTTTCTACTTATTTAACTTGGCAAGTAATGCATTTTTGGTCAGCAACTCAACAGACCAATGATTGAAAATAGATTAACATTGGGAAGGGGAATGGAAAGAGCAACATTTTTCTCTAAACATTAAATATGAATTTAATTGTTAAGCAGGAAATGTTTTAATATGAATAATAGCGTTTGATTTGAATGCTGTCCCAGGCTGTTCTTCTATTGCGAAGATAGAAACAAAATGCTGGAGTAACTCAGTGCGATAGGCAGCATCTCTGGAGAGAAGGAATGGGTGATGTTTCGGGTCGAGACCCTTCTTCAGATATTGGTATTGGTTTATTATTGTCACCTGAGGTACAATTGAAACACTTTGTTCTGCACCTTATCCAGAGAAATTGGACCACACACGAGTACAACAGCTAGTGAGACAAAAGAGTGCAGAACGTGGTGGTGTAACTGCAGAGAAAATGCAGATAATTTAAAGTGCAAGTGATGCAAAAAGGTAGATTGGAAGATTAGAAAATTCATCTGTAGTTTATGAGAGGCCCAATCAGTAACCTCTGGGATTGATAAAACTGAAAAATGATTTCAAGCAAATTATACTGCCAAACACAAACCATAAGTTATAACTTTAAATATGGAAACTATTATTAGCTTGTTATTTTTTTATCAATTTGAATTTAAAACTTAGTTACACAAAATGTTCCATACCCTTGCATTCGAAAAGTGACTGGAACTATCAGTATCTGGTTGTGTGATTAAATTAGAACAAGCTTCATTGAGTCATAGAGTGATACAGTGTGGAAACAGGCCCTTCGGCCCAACTTGCCCACGCTGGCCAACATTTCCCAGCTACACCAGTCCCACTTGCCCGTGTTTGGTCCATATCCCTCCAAACCTGTCCCGTCCATGTAACTGTTTCTTAAATGTTGGGATAGTCCCAGCCTCAACTACCTCCTCTGACAGCTTGTTCCAATGCAGTCAACTATATAGACAACCCGGAAGGAAAACCTTTGCTTGCACAACTTGCAGTCGGTCCCCATTTTTTAACTACATTTAATTTGCCGTTGAAATTTAATCACATTGAACAAAATAAAATGCTCTGCACAATCCAGTTTATAGTTTAAATCTAGTCCTTATAGGCCTATCCCTAAACAACTAAGTGAACTGGCCATGAGTACTCAATTGCGTTGCATTGAATGGGGAGAAGGCAGGAACGGGTACTGATTGGGGATGATCAGCCATGATCACAACGAATGGTGGTGCTGGCTCGAAGGGCCGAATGGCCTACTCCTGCACCTATTGTCTATGTATCTATACATTGTGTGTGGGTACTTTAGATCTGGCTGCTATTTTGTACCGCTGCCCCGAGACCTATGTGACCATATGTGAACACTGGACAAATTACAAACTTCAATGATTATTGGGCAACGATTATTTTTTTTATCACAAACACAGCACACAGAAAATCACAAGTTACAGTTCAGTACATTTTGAATTATATACGATCATGAATATATGCAGGTGCTGTTCTCCACAAATTCTGAGGTGACAATGCAATGCTTAATGTTTCAAAACAGTGTATAGCATCTTTCTATAAAGACACAAGATATTAGCTTCATTAACATTCTGACACAACGTGCTTGTGAAGACAGATTAACCATACCATCAGATTAGCCGTACCATCATGTGCTATTACAGTTGATTTTAACTAACTACCAAATGGAGAGCATACTGCTGGCATACACGGTCCCTCAAGATATATTCTAAACCTTTAAATTGTTTACCATCATATTTTAAATAACTTGGTTTCAAATCTTCACATGCGACTAAAGTTGGAACAGTAAAGCATAACTCGTTTTACATTATAAACATGAGACAGATAATTGTTTCCTTCAAGTGCTCAATCTCATGGTTTAGGAACTTGCTGCAGCATACATCTGTAGCTGTGGAATCGATTAACTTTAAGGGCCTGTCCACTTACGTGATTTTTTTCGGCCGGCCGGTACCCGTCAATAGTCGCAGCGTTTCGCCGAAAATTTTCAACATTTTTGAACAAATCCAGCGGCGATCAGAAAAAGGTACGGCTCTTTGGGCGACTACTCACGACCATACAGGCGTCAGCCCGCGACATGTCGCCTGTATGGTCGTGGTGACGCCTGTTTGGTCGTGAGTAGTCGCCCAAAGAGTCGTACCTTTTTCTGGTCGCCGCTGGATTTTCAACATGTTGAAAATTTTCGGCGACCTGCTGCGACTATGACGGGTGCCGGCAAGTCGGCGAAAAAAATTGCGTAAGTGAGACAGGTCGTTTAAGCTTACAATGTATGGATGATGTTCAAACCATTAAGGGAATTGAACATTTTCATACATAAATCATTAGCAGTTTGAAGTAGGGGCCAAATTAGACTTCCATTAAACACCTTCAAAAGCCAGTTACATGAATCCCCAAAGATCTTACCAACTTCATTTGCGATGAGTTGCTCTAAAGAATTCTAAGCATTACCTCACATTGTTGGTTATGACACACAGTTTAGGATCTTTTAATGAATTACCACGCGGAGATATAAACACAGTAGTAGTGATCACATGTATCTAAAAAAAGACCATGGAGGAAGAGAAACCATCTTTCAGTAAGGCGAGCAAACGGAATCACTGCCAAATGGCAATATATGTTCTAGCTGAAGAAGTGGCTTGAATAAGAGAGGAGGGTCATCAGATTGATCACCTTACCTCAAGGCATCACTTCCTACATCAATCTCCTCAAGTAAGATTAGAACATCAAACATAAATAATTAAATGATTTTTAAAAAAGGACCAAGTTGCTTGACACTTCCCATGAAAGCATGAGCAAAATCCTTCTGTTCAAAAGTTCAGGGTTTCAGACATCATCTTCCACCACTGCAATATTTCCGCCTTCTCCTCTTCCTTTCGCTCAGAAAATGACTCCAGGCTAAAGTCAAGCTGCAAAAAGTACAGATCAAAATAAAAAGGTGTTTGGGAAATCACTATTCCATCCAGCCGGAAACATATGCGTGCACGGAAATGAAAGAACACACCAGTCAGTCCACTGAACCAAGGCTAAAACATTATCAGGAAAGCCCCCCACACCATGATCGCAACCACACCATGTAGCACAGCGCCAGAGACCCAGGTTCAATCCTGGCCTCAGGTGAAGTCTATGTCAAGTTTACACCTTTTCCCAGTGAGATATGTGACAGCTTAAGTTTAGTTTAGTTTATAGATACAAAGCCTTTTGGAATCAGGCCTTTTGGCCCACCTGGTCCATGCAGACCAGCAATCCCCGCACATTAACACTATCCTACACACAACTAGTGATAATTTTTACATTTACCAAGGCAATTAACCTACAAACCTGTACGTCTTTGTAGTGTGGGAGGAGACCGAAGATCTCGGAGAAAACACACTCAGGTCATGGGGAGAACGTACAAACTCCGTACAGACAGCACCCGTAGTCGGGATCGAACGTGGGTCTCTGGCGCTGCAAGCGCTGTTGGAAGCAACTCTACTGCTGCGCCACCATGACAGCTGAGAAGTACTTGGTCTATTCTCTTGAATCTGAACTCTCTCACCACTAGTCCAATTTCTGGGCACTTGTGTTTCTTTCCTTCATGTACAGAGTGGTTTAACATAATAACATAAATCATTTGAATCTGCTGCACTGAGACATAATGAATAGATCCAAAAACAGCATAAGGTCATTTATGATTGCAGTTAAATAAATTCGTACTTTGTGCCAAGAAATCTAATACAAAGGGTGCCTCACATTAATGCCATGTGGCTGCTTATGGTTTAAGAGGCAATCCACTTTTTTTTGTTGCGAGTTTATTTTCATCAACTTTTCTGGTAGAGGGGAGGAAGATTGCAAGGCAAGGTCGCCCTATCTGACTTGCAAGGGTTGCCCCATTGAGGAGATGGCAGCATGGGAAGCAGGAACTCCCATGGTATGGAGTCCCAGCCAAGTTTTATCCCAGACAACGGCACCTTCTTCCAGCAATGGAAGTATGGCAGCAGTTTGCCTGAAGACCCATTTATTTATCGGATCAATATCACAGACTGTGTCTCGGTAAAATATGAGATGAGAAGGTCATGACAGTCTGGAACAAAGGTGGCACAGTGACGCAGCAGTAGAGTTACTGCCTTATGCCCCTGTCCCACTTAGGAAACCTGAACGGAAACCTCTGGAGACTTTACGCCCCACCCAAAGTTTCCGTGCGGTTCCCGGAGGTTGCCGGAAGTTGCAGGTAGTGGAAGCAGGTAGGGAGACTGACAAAAACCTCCGGGAACCGCACGGAAACCTTGGGTGGGGCGCAAAGTCTCCAGAGGTTTCCATTCAGGTTTCCTAAGTGGGACAGAGGCATAACAGCGCTTGCAGCACCAGAGACCCAGGTTCGATCCGGACCACGGGTGCTGTCAGTACGGAGTTTGTACGTTCTCCCTGTGGGTTTTCTCCGAGATCTTCGGTTTCCTCCGTCATTCCAAAGAGGTACAGGTTTGTAGGTAAATAAGCTTGGTATAAGTGTAAATTGTCCCAAGTGCGTGTATGATTGTGTTAATGTGCGGGGATCGCTGGTCGGGGCGGACTCGGTGTGCCGAAGGGCCTGTTTCTGCACCGTATCTCTAAACTAAACTAAACTAAAGACAAACTCTTATCTTTATTCTGGAGTGCCATGATAGCCTTATCTAACTATGGAAGTTTCTTTTTTTTTGTTTTAAGGGGACAAATATCAATCATTAAAGCTTACTTACGGGGGTCAAGGAAAGAGCGTTCACGTCGCGACCCTGTTTCCACCATTCATTCCACCACCGCGCACAAGAATCACAAGAAGCGACAAGACAGACACCATTGCATGCAGATGTCGAGACGTGTGTTCAGCTCTGGCTGAACAACTTCTAATCTTGTGTGTGGACTCGACAAGAAGAAGAAGCTTACTTACCACCATGGCTGGGCTGATGGGAACGGCCACTTTTTTAGTTATTGCCAGGTAGTTAGGAGCAGAAACTGTGATTTTGTAGTTTCCAGGAGCGAGGAGCCTCCAGTAATCACCGTCTTTTGCTGAAGGGAAAACAAATGTTCATGAATGCCAGTTTTAGTGCAAACAGCAGGTCTTCTCTGACAGAAGATGCCTTGGGCAGATATAGCAATATCTAAACATGTGCCTATCAGGAGCACCCACAATTAGTTCAAGTGACCCCAACTTGTCACATAAGCAGAGAGCACACACTGAATTCTGCAAAGAGCACCAGGACTGTTTTGGCCAGTGTTTAGTTTAGTCTGAAGAAGGGTCTCGATCAGAAATGTCACCCATTCCTTCTCTCCAGAGATGCTGCCTGTCCCGCTGAGTTATTCCAGCTTTTTGTGTTTCTTTGGTTTAGTTTAGTTTAGTTTAAACAGCACGGAAACAGGCCCTTTGGCCCACCGAGTCTGCGCCGACCAGCGATCCCAGCACACTAATACTATCCTACACACACTAGGGACAATTTACAATTATACCAAGCCAATTAATCTACAAACCAATACATCGTTGCAGTGTGGGAGGAAACCGGAGCACCTGAAGAAATCTCACACAGGTCACGGGGAGAACGTACAACCTCCATACAGACTGCACCCATAGTCAGGATTGAACCCGGGTCTCTGGCGCTGTAAGGCAGCAACTCTACCTCTGCTACTTCAGAGTATGAACATGTTAGTCACAACAATTGCAGGATTAACGTGTTTAAAGTGATGAGGATACTACCAAGGGGACCTCAGGAGAATGACCATTTAATCTACAGATACGTGAGGATAATAACTAGTACCTCTATCGGGAAGACATTCCCATGCTGCCAGTAGCTTCCTTCCATTGCCGAACTCTCACTTGCAAAATGATATTGCATCAAATGAATTAGTCCAAAAAACAGTTAGTTACTGAAATGCAGCCCTTAAAGGCAAATGACACAAAAAGACTTTGCAATACATGATTATGTGGTTATGTAAAATAAATTTAACCAATAAACCCCATGTCCAATGTTCACCTTCGCAATGGAGACACAAAGAGATTGCAGATGCTGGAAGAACTCAGAAGGTCAATTAGCATCTGTGGAGGCAAAGGGATAGTCGACATTTCATATCAAGCCCCAGGCTTACATGAAGTTCTGATGCAAGGTCTTCACCCAAAAATATCGATTATCCATAATCTTCACAAATATTGCCTAACCCGTTGAGTTCTTCAGCAGTCTGGCTTTTTTTTTTGCTCCCCTCATCTTTTCAATATGTTCCTCAAAGACAAATATCCAGCTACTGACAGCATTGATTTATACAATCCAGATCAATAGCCATTGAGGGAAACAACAATTGTGCGACACGGTGGCGTAACGGCAGAGCTACTGCCTTGTAGCGCCAAAGACCAGAGTTCGATCCTGACTACGGGTGCTGTCTGTACGGAGTTTGTACGATCCCCCCATGACCTGCGTGAGTTTTCTCCGAGACCTTCAGGGTTTCCTCCCACATTCCAAAGACGAACAAGTTTGTAGGTTAATAGGCTTGGTATAAATGTTAAAATTGGCCCTAGTGGGTGTAAGGTGGTGTTAATTTTGTGGAGATCGCTGACCGACTTGGTGAGCCGAAGGGCCTGTGTCTGCACTGCATCTCTAAACTAAACTAAACTAAACAAGAATGAGTTTCCATGGATGTATTTTCTACTCTCCACTATAACAATGGCAGAGTGAATAAATCAATGTAAATTCAATCAATGTTCTCCAAATTCTGTATTTCTGCAAAATCACAGGCCTTGTATGAAAATTCAATCCTTGTGCACATTTGGGGGAAAAGCAGATTCCCTTCACTTTTCTCGTGACAGATACATTCTGGATTTTTAAGCTTGTTTTCCAAGAAGTCACGCCACAAGCTTAGTGAAAACTGCCAATTTGCTTCCCTACAGTATAAAAAAAAAAGTCAGATCTTTGTTATGTTGTACAGAGAACACAGACATATTTTCATCCAGACAGATAACCGATTCCACACACAAATCTCAGAGCCACACTCTAAGAGGTGCTGGACGAAAGTGCCCGTGTCAATTGAAAGAGGTCTTTAACCAAATGTTCAATCTCAGTTCTCTGCTGCAGCTCGGCCAAGTGTGGTCGTACACATACACAGATGGGATGCAGGCACTCCCAGCTGAGGTCATGTTGGAAAGTTGGCAAAGGTTTCTAAATGGTTTGTAATTCATTTCCCACACAGCATTCCCTTTCTCTTGCTCCAGTAGAAGCAAACAAACTGGCCATGCTTCATTGCAACATCAGGATTTAAGGAAAAGTTGGCTCTGATTATTTATCCCCTTTTAAAAGAAGTGACGGCATCTTGAGCAGTCTCCGCTGCAGAAACTTCCTTAAAGAAGCCAGTCCCACCCGTCGAATGGGGTAAAAGATCCTGCCCCACCCACGAAAATGCAAAAAAAAAAAATTAACAGTAGTGAAACCAAACCAGGTACCTCTCCAGATGGGAAAACCAGATTAAACACAGTTAAAGTGCTAGAGTAACTTAGCGGGTCAGACATCATCTATGGATGACATGGCCCACTGACGTTTCAGGTCAGGGTCCTCTTCAAACAAAAGTAGTTCACATTGAAAGACACAGGTATGAATGCGAAGGATGGTGAAAATGAAGGGATATAACTGCGTCAACCTGCGTATACAATGGAGAGTTAGGGTGAATGCAAAAATATATGGAAGAGCAGTGGAATTGATAAAGGGGAAAGGGCTCTGGAGAGGATACAGAGGAGGTTTTAAAGAATGATCGTAGCAATGAGTAGATTAACCTGTTATGAGCATTTGTCGGCACTGGGCCTGTACTCGCTGGAGTTTAGAAGAATGAAGGGGGACCTCATTGAAACATACAGAATAGTGAAGGGCTTGAGTAGAGTGGATGTGGAGATGATATTTCCACCAGTGGGTGAGTCTAGGACAAGAGGTCATACATTGCCTTAGAGTTAAAGGACGTTCTTTGAGGAAGGAAATGAGGAGAAAGTTCTTTAGTCAGAGGGTGGTGAATTTTGGGAATTTCTTTGCCACAGAAGGCCGTGGAGGCCAAGCCAGTGGATATTATTAAGGCAGAGATAGATAGATTCTTGATTAGTACATGGATAAGAGGTTATGGGGAGAAGACAGGAGAATGGGTTTAGGAGGGAGAGATAGATCAGCCATGATTGAATGGCGGAGTAGACTTGATGGGCTGCTTGGCCTAATTCTACTCATATCACTTATGATCTTAGGACCTTATGAAAAGGGAAAATAGAATGGCAGCTCACACAAATAGACATTTAAGGGTCTACTACATTTCTGCAATCAGCAAAATAATTGTTAGAAGAATGGCGTGATTGATTGAGGAATGAAATAAAGACAGAAGGCATGACGAGTTTGAGTTTAGTTTATTGTCATGTGTACCGAAGTACAGGTAAAAACTTTTGTCGCGTGCTAACCAGTCAGTAGAAAGACAATAATGATACAGAGATAAGGAAGTGCAAGGTGTGAAAATTAGACAACGGGGATGGAGATCAAGGAAAATGTAGAATAGATCGGAGAACTGGGAATGGGGGAGGGGGATGGAGAGAGAGTGAAAGCAAGAGTTACTTGAAGTTAGAGAAGTCAATATTCATACCGCTGGGGTGCCGCATCCTAAGTGGAATATGAGGTGTTGTTAAGGGATACACATACAGAGTGGATTTAATATAGATAGTTAAAATAACAAAGAGTTGAGATAGGTAAAATAAAGCAAAGTTATTCCCCTTGGTTGAAGGTTTAATAGGCAGTGGGCACATGCTTAAGGGAACCACAATAAAGATAGGGCCTGTATTGTAACCCAACTGAATTGTGATTTCAATAACTATTGAAACTGAAATTGAAACACGGATTAAACTATAAGCTTCCAGAAGACAAATACTTCAAGGAGAATTGTCGCAGTAAGATGGGAAAAGATTTATAGACTAATTGGATATCTCTTTCATAGTCTGATGCAGTCCTGAGGCATGAAATTATCTCCTTCCATGCCACACCATAGATGCTGCTGCACCCGCTGAGTTCCTCCAGCAATTTTGTGTACCTTCTATACGTCAATGCTTCTGGATTACGATCTTCGAATTAGATTTACCTTTTCACAATCACAATCATATTTTATTAGCCAAGTATGTTTTGCAACATACGAGAAATTTGATTTGCCAATCAGTCATACAGTCAATAGACAATAGGTGCAGGAGTAGGCCATTTGGCCCTTCGAGCCAGCACCGCCATTCAATGTGATCATGGCTGATCATCCACAATCAGTACCCCGTTCCTACCTTCTTTCAATATCCCGACTCCGCTATTTTTAAGAGCCCTATCTAGCTCTCTCTTAAAAGCATCCAGAGAACCGGCCTCCACCGCCCTCTGAGGCAGAGAATTCCACACACTCACCACTCTCTGTGAGTCAAAAGCAACAGAGCACACAAAATATATTTTAACATAAACATCCACCACAGTGACGTCCACATTCCTCACTGTGATGAAAGGAAAAAAATGGTTAATCTCTTCCCTTCTTTGTTCTCTAGCGGTCGGGGGCCTCGAGCCTTCCGTTGACGGGACGATCTTGACTCCCGTAGCTGGCGGTCAGGCCCTCCGTGTCAGGGCGATCAAGCTCCTGCATCGGGGGGATGTCAGCTCCCCGCGCCGGGCGATCAGACCCCGGGTCGAAGCCGGTCAAAACCTTCTGCGACTTTGAAGCTCCCGACGTCGGTCTCTTACCCGAGATTGCGAGCTCCTTATGTTAAGGTCCGCAGGCCGCGGTTGTAGCATTGATCCCAGACAAGGGATCGACCCCGATGGTAAGTCCACGGCTCCACGGTGGGGCTCAAAATCAGTCCCGAACGAGGCCTCCAGCTCCACGATGTTAAGCCGCACAGTGACCGGAGATACGGCCCGGAAAACAATTGCATCTCCAGCAAGGTAAGAGACTGAAAAAAAGTTTCCCCTGGCCCCCTTCCCCACATAAAACAAACCAGAGAACATTAACACAAACTTTTAAAACACACTAAAAATAACAAAAAAGAGAAGAAGGGACAGACAGACTGTCGGTGAGGCCGCCATCGCGGCGCCACCCAGTGGACTGTAATCTTTCAGGGAGTGCGGTATTAATATAGAAAGTGTGCAGTCTACATGTAGGTAGCCAAGAGGATAGGAGACATCAAGGGATCCACCTGTAGTAACAATCCCCTATAATAAGAGTCATGATCTCCAATCAATAAACCTTACTTTCCATTAAGCGGCCTTTTCACGGGGCGAGTTGACGCAAGATGTCACCAGAGTGAAGAGGTCGTGGTCCAGCACGAGTCTCGCACGATATAACGGCAGTAGATAAAGAGTTCCCACGGTACTCGGCATTTCTGCTATTTGTGCGAGTGACTTGTCCGTTTCCCGAGCTTTCCCGTTAAATCTTGAATGAACATCGTGAACTACACGTGACACAAATGATGTAACTTTTTTTTTCACACACTATATATATCCTCCCTTGGTTGAATTGGCTCATTTGGAGACATATTTTACTGTGTATGTGGGAGACACAGATGGACTGAGCACAGTACCTCGGTCTTACTGTGTGTGGGAGAGGGGGTGAAAGAGACGTACACTCACAGAGGCAGAGTCTCTCAGCCTGTGTAAGAGGGAGGGAGAGAGAGAGAGAGGCACACACAAGGTGGATGTGAAATCTCACCTGCCTGTTTCAGTGACAGACACCCGCCGTCAGTAAATGAAGACACCCCCATCTGTCTCCCCCTCCTCTCCCTCGACTCCCCCACCTTTCTCTCCCAACTCCAGTCCCGTCCCGACCCCCTGGGAAACTGAATAGAGCAACAGTCAACTGCTGCCTGTGCGCTGATATGACAATAAAGGCTACTTTACTTTACTGAGTTAAAGAGTTCCCACGGTAGACTGTAAAACTGGGACCCTGGTTCTGGACTCCCCCAACACCGGAACCCTTCTTCAGACAGCCTAATCGGAATTGAGTCTGAAGATGTGTCTCGTCCCGAAACATCAGCTTTATTTCTCCAGAGATGCTGCTTGACTCGCTGAGTTACTCCAGCTTTTTGTGTCTGTCTTCGGTTTAAACCAGCATGTGCAGTTCACTCCTTACACGGGTCTCTGTACAACATTGATTGGTAGCGTTCCGGACCCCTGGACCCGAGGACTCCGAGCTGTATCTCTCAAAGAAGTACATGTGAAAAATTTCTCACGGACCATAAAAATGCGTAACCTTTCAGTAAAGTCCCTTTTAAAGTCCCTTTTAAAGATTATAGTTATTTTCTTGAATCTCATTAACATAACTCATGAATAAATTGATGTCCATATGCGGATGCAAATCTTTATTTTTATTTATTTTTTAAATTCAATCCCACATAAGATAATTTTTACTCACCTTCTGTTCCCTCTGTCCAGCTTCCGGGTTCACCGTTCGCAGGAGTTCCCACTGTACCCGCAAGAGTTATTACGGATATCGCACTGGCCACTACGTTCATATAATGTTGCAATACTCAACCACAAGTGTACAAGTCAATCTTGGAGAAATTCAAACTTTCTTGAATTTTCTCCCGAGTGACCAAGTTACACGATGACCTGCCGTTAGCGCTACGGTGGTCCACGGTGGTCCACGAATGCCGCACTGTTATCGCACGAGGTTCCCACGATGTTAAACTCCGGTTAACTCTTGCGTCAAGTCGCCCCGTGAAAAGGCCGCTTTAAACTGCACTAGTGCACGAATAGACACCAAATGCTGGAGTAACTCAGCGGGAAAGGCAGCATCTCTGGATAGAAGCTAGTGTTTCGCTGAACTGCCACTTACTTTCTTAACCCAAATATATATGTTGAAACATACCAGAAGTGATATCATGATTTATGCCTTCCACAGATATAGTCGCATTTGAAATTGGGTTCTGGTGATAATCACGAACAAAGCCTTTAATGCCACGATGGACCTGAAACACAATTGTAAAGACGTTATAACTTGCAAACCACATCTATAAACTTCCCACGGAATCTCCCACCGAGAAGTCAGTTGTGAAATGGACTATCTCACCCTTCAAAAATCTAGTTGCTTGAGCATAACGTGCAATGCTATAGCAAGTTTATATTCAACGTGCCAAAAATGTCTAAAGGGCCTGTTCCACGTGCCGATTTTTTCGGTGACTGCCAGCATCATTGATTGACGTATCAGGTCACCGGAAAATACACGGCGTGATGACATATGACGCGGCGGTAAAGCAGCGTGATGACGTATGACCCGCGGTGTTTTTTCAAGTGTCGCAACCACTTTTTTTGTCGCCGTTGGATTTTGAAATGTTCAAAATCTTTTGGCGACACTGATATGACGCCGGAAAAATCGCCAAGTGGGACAGGCCCTTTAGTCTATGCCTAACCTTTCACACATCTGAAACTTAAATGTTGCTTTCCATTTTTTTCCAATTGAATTTATCAGTGTTAGAAACATAGAAACATAGAAATTAGGTGCAGGAGTAGGCCATTCGGCCCTTCGAGCCTGCACCGCCATTCAATATGATCATGGCTGATCATCCAACTCAGTATCCCGTACCTGCCTTCTCTCCATACCCTCTGATCCCCTTAGCCACAAGGGCCACATCTAACTCCCTCTTAAATATAGCCAATGAACTGGCCTCGACTACCCTCTGTGGCAGGGAGTTCCAGAGATTCACCACTCTCTGTGTGAAAAAAGTTCTTCTCATCTCGGTTTTAAAAGATTTCCCCCTTATCCTTAAGCTGTGACCCCTTGTCCTGGACTTCCCCAACATCGGGAGCAATCTTCCTGCATCTAGCCTGTCCAACCCCTTAAGAATTTTGTAAGTTTCTATAAGATCCCCTCTCAATCTCCTAAATTCTAGAGAGTATAAACCAAGTCTATCCAGTCTCTCTTCATAAGACAGTCCTGACATCCCAGGAATCAGTCTGGTGAACCTTCTCTGCACTCCCTCTATGGCAATAATGTCCTTCCTCAGATTTGGAGACCAAAACTGTACGCAATACTCCAGGTGTGGTCTCACCAAGACCCTGTACAACTGCAGTAGAACCTCCCTGCTCCTATACTCAAATCCTTTTGCTATGAAAGCTAACATACCATTCGCTTTCTTCACTGCCTGCTGCACCTGCATGCCCACTTTCAATGACTGGTGTACCATGACACCCAGGTCTCGCTGCATCTCCCCTTTTCCTAGTCGGCCACCATTTAGATAATAGTCTGCTTTCCTGTTTTTGCCACCAAAATGGATAGTGTTAAAAGAATCAGTCCTACAGAAATGTCGCCACAAACGTGGCTGGAATTAAACTCAGTTAAAGATGAGGAAAGTGAAGAGTAGCTCATTTTAAACTGGGCATGATATAATGACATCTCTGAATGGAACTTATTTTTGTGCTGACCTGTCGGATGTAATTAATGAGGGAGTCTTTATTCTCATCCCAGTAGATCTGAAGTGTGTCTTCTGGTGGGAACTTTGTGCAGCTCAATTCCAATGTGATCTCAAAGCAATTGCTACTCAGATAGTTAAAATCCTGCATACCTGGGAAATTAAAAAAATGCAATATTATAAGATCTTGTAAATACAATATACAAAAAAAAATGATGTAATTATAAAAAAGCACAGTGATAAGGAAATATGCTGGACAGATTAGAATTACAAAGGTTAGCTTCTTATCTCAGGTGATTTAATTCAATTTACAATACGATACGATATAACTTTATTCATCCCAGGAAGGAAATTGATCTGCCAACAGTCATAAAACACAAAATACATGAAACATGAAATTAAAGTGAGGAATGGAAAGGATTGGGGATGTGCAAAGATTGGGGGAGTGGAGTCAGTCTCAGTCTACGCCACAATAGAAGGGGGAGGAGTTGTACAGTTTGATAGCCACAGGGAAGAAGGTCTCCTGTGGTGTTCTGTCCTGCATCTTGGTGGAACCAGTCTGTTGCTGAAGGTACTCCTCAGGTTGCCCAGTGTTTTATGGAGAGGGTGAGCTGTATTGTCCATGATGCTCCCCAGTTTGAAGAGCATCCTCCCCTCCAAGACCTCCTCTCATGAATCTATGACGGAGCCAGCCTGCCTGATGAGCTTGTTGATCCTGTTGGCATCTGCAGCCTTCGCCCTGCTGCCCCAGCACATGGCAGCGAAGAAGATGCCACTGGCTACAACCGATCGATAGAACACCTGCAGCATCTTACTGCAGACGTTGAAGTAACGGAGCCTTCTCAAAAAGTACAGCCGGCTCTGTCTCTTCTTGTTCAGGGCCTCAGCGTTCCTGGGCCAGTCCAGTTTACTGTCCAGGTACACTCCAAGGTATTTGTACTCCCTGGTAAACTGCACATCCACACCATTGATGGAGACAGGGGACAGGGGTGTTCCTCTCCTCCTGAAGTCTACCATTAATCCTGTATGTCTGTAAGCAACATATCTTGTTGTTAGACTTCCCACCTTGTTGTTCCTAAACTTGAGTAAAAGGGAGTTTAAGTTCCAAATACGATCTAGTTTTAGTTTTAGTGATATGGCATGGAAATAGGCATATCGACCCACCAAATCCATTGATCACACAAGTTCGATGTTATCCCACTTTCTCATCCACTCTCCACACACTGGGGACAATCTACAGGGCCAATTAAGCTACAAAACTGCCAGTCTTTGGGATATGGGAGGAAACCAGAGTGCCTGGAGGAAACCCACGCAGTCACAGGGAGAATGTGCAACCTCCAGACAGACAGCACCTGAGGTCAGGATCGAACCCAGGTCTCTGACGCTGTGAGGCAGCAGCTCCACCAGCTGCTCCACTCAAAGTTACTTTAAAGTAAATGTAAATTGGGAAAATAGTCGGCATTGTTCTAAACTTTGTGCAGCTCAATTCCAATGTGGGCAATACAATTCCCACATTGCCTTCGTTTGTCTCCCCCGAGCTTTTGTCAACTTTAGACATGATTTATCCAATGCATTTCTCATCAACCTCCCTCATGCTGCGATCCATTGACCAAACACTACAAGCTACAGTCCTGCCTCACAATCTCCCATTCACCACTGGGGTTGCTCACCTACACTGGGTCCCAGTTAACACTCAATACTCATGCTCACGTCAAATCTCCCCAAGCCCTTTTTTCCTCTCTGGAATCTCCTCCAGCCTGTCGTCACCAAAATATCTGCACTTCTGGCTTTGTGTATACTTGCTGGCATCTAGAGTCGTTTATTGTTGTGGCCAAAAAGGTTGATGAAGGCAGAATTGTAGATGTTTTATACATGGTCTTCAGCAAAGCATTCAACAAGGTTTTGCATGGTAGACTGCTCTGGAAGGTTAGATCGCTTGGGATCCAAAGAGAGAAAGTGGAATGGATAGCAAATTGGCTTCACGGAAGGAAGCAGAGGGTGATGGTGGAAGGTTGCTTTTCAGACTGGAGGCCTGTGACTAGTGGTGTGCCTTAGCCCAACACTGTTTGTCATCCATATCAATTATTTGGAAGAGAACGTTTATGGCATGATTAGAAAGTTTGCAGATGATACTAAAGTGGTGGTACTGTAGTGAAGATGGTTGCGAAAAATTGCAGCAGGATCTTGATCGGTTGGGCAGGGGGGCTGAGGAATGGTTGATGGAATTTAATACTGAGAAATGTGAGGTGTTGCATTTTGGGAAGTCTAACATGGTTAAGACCTACACAGTGAATGGTAGGGGTCTGGGGAGCGTTGTAGACCAGAGGGATCGAGGAATGCAGGTAGATAGTTCAATAAAAGTGGCACCACAGGTAGATAGGGTGGTCAAAAAGGCGTTGGCCTTCATTAGTCAGAGTATTGAAGTTGGGAAGTCATGTTGCAGTTCTATAAGATGTTGGTGAGACTACAGTTAGAGCATTTTGTTCAGTTCTGAGCACCAGAGAGTAAAAGTACAAATATGCATTAGTAGGATCCCAGTTCACCTCTGCATTATGAATACTTGACTGTTCCAGTGGCACCCTATAACATCTAATCTTGTATGTGGACTCGATAACTTCTAATCTTGTATGTGGACTCGATAAGAAGAGTGTGTATACAACACGCAAGAACAAGTCACAGCAGGAGATGCCCAGTCAAATATCCAGAATGAAACAAAATAACACAGGAGTGGTCTTCTTCAGCATGCTTCACTTTATACAAAGGGTGCAAGCAACCCTCAAAATAAACATTGCTGCATTACTGTTCTCGCAAATATTTCCACAGAACTCTGCAACAACTTGACTTTGTCTCTCAACCTTCTCAGTTAAGGCCATCTGTTGCCATTAAAGAAATGGAGGAGGACAGCCCCAAGCATTTGTGCTTTGCGATATTTCAAGAGTCAAGAGTGTTCTATCATCATGTGTCCCAGATAAAACAATGACATTCATCCTTGCTGCAGCACAACAGAATATGTAAACATAGTACACTGTAAACAATATAATAAACAAGAAAAAAGTTCAGTGTGTGTATATATACATACACACACACACAAATACCCTCACATATATATACACTTGCACACATATACACACACGTATACACACACACACACACACACACACACATACAAAAAACAAACAAACATTTTGTCATTACTTCAGTCAATCAACATTGATGAGAGTGATGGTATTTGGGGAGGCGGGGGTGGGGGGGGGGGGGCAAGAAAAGAAGATGGTGAGGAAAAAACAAATAATAGGATCCAGACAAGAAAGGGAAGGAAGGACAAAGTGTGTCACATGATAAGGTGGGAGAGAAAGAGCAGAAGAGAAGGTGGCCCAAGTGTGGCAGGAGGTTAGTGATATGAGAAACTGAGGAAGAGAAGATTCAAGAATCAGGGTGACAAGAGGGCGAGAGGGTTCCATGGGAAGGTAGGAAGTGGTGTCTGAAGTGGGAGCAGTGGACAAAGCTAAGCATGTGTGTGCATGTGACCGCTGTATCTAGTTGTCTTCAGCCTCTTCTCAGTGATCTCTCTTGCAAATGGACCAAGACCCCACTCCATCAAACAGTGGTGGTAAGCGGTGCACAACAGATAAGAAACCATGCTCAAGAAACCTTCCACTCCTCAGTAAGGCATTTGACATCTGGGGTGCCAGGGCCCCCAGGGTCAACTCAAATAGCAACAAACCCAAACATGTCTCCACAACCATAGCTCAGAGATTATCAACATAACCACCCTAAATGAATCACGGCGGTAGTGGAGCCTCGCGATGGCCGGCGGGTCGGTGGGGCCTGGCAGCGGCGGTGGGGCCTGGCAGCGGCGGTGGAGCCTCATGGGTTGGTGGAGCCTCGCCGGTCAATGAGGGCGCAGGGGGGAGCCGCCATGAGGGGGAGAGGGTGAAGACCAAAGGAGGACCCAGTGTGGGTGGGCCGCCGTGGGGGGCGGGGGGGGGGGGGGGGTGCAGGAGGGGAGAGAACAAAGGAGGAACCAGCGTGGGATACTTTGTAACTTTGTCAGCGACCTTTATGTGACGACTATTTGTATACCTTGTATATGCAAGCAAAGAATTTTGCTGTGCCTGGTCACATGTGACAATAAAGTATTCCAATCCATTCCAAGATGGCAGAAAATGGCAAGGGCTAAATCTAACGAATGGGCAAACTGAAAGAGGAATGTCATCTTCCTAGGTAGTATTTGCCAGCATGAATGAGCTAATCTAGCATCTAGCATAAGCGATCACAATCCAATGGCCATTAGGAGTACGTAGAATTAGGCCATTCGGCCCATCACTCTGCCATTCAATCATGGCTGCTCTTCTAACATGAGACCAGCAAACCACAGGAATCAGGCCCTTATCCTAAAACTGACCATTACAACGTCACCTATTATTTTTCTCCAGAGATGCTGTCTGCTCCGCTGAGTTACTCCAGCTTTTTGTGTCTATCTTCAGTTTAAACCAGCATCTGCAGTTCCCTCCTACATATATTGGGCTAGAGGGCTTGTTTCATGATGTATAACTCCATGACAAACATAAAGCATACCTGGACTGGTCACTGCGATGGGCCTCAAGAGAAAATGACTCAACATGTATGTGACCACCAAGGTCCAACACAATAACCATGACGTAAAGAACAGGTGGGTGTTAGAAAGAACTCGGCCAATAACAACAGCAAGCATTTTTCAGTGCCATGAAGATAATTTATAATGGAAGCCTCTATAAAGCCACCCTACTGAGTATCAAGAGAGGAGGAAAGCCTAACAAGAGCATAGGCGGCAGTGTGGCGCAGCGGTAGAGTTGCTGCCTTACAGCACGGCGTGGACTCAGTGGGCTGAAGGGCCTGTCTGCACACAGTATTTCTAAAGTCAGTCTAAACATCCATGCAAATGATTCCCATTTCTCTGTACGAACAAAAAAATGCTTCCACAGTGACCACTATCCTTCAAATTAAAACATTCACTTGATTGTACATTCCTTTAAAACCAACGCCTCAAAGTCAAAATATTTGAGCGTGCACTCTTAAATCACAAAATGAAAAGCTGGCTATTGAGAGACAAATGCTTCAACAAGAGAATAAATATTGTAAGTGGATTACAGTCTGAAGATAGTTTTACAATGCTTGGCATTTAGTATGAGCAACCAATGAAATATTGCGGAATGCATGTATTTCCATGGAAGAATAAGGGGTGGGTCATTTAGGAATGAGATGAAGAAAAACTATTTCCACAGAACTCTGCAACAACTTGACGTGGTCTCTCAACCTTCTCAGTAAAGGCCATCTGTTGCCGTTAAAGAAATGGAGGAGGACAGCCCCAAGCATTTGTGCTTTGCAAGATTTCAAGTCAAGAGTGTTCTATTATCATGTGTCCCAGATTAAACAATGACATTCATCCTTGCTGCAGCACAACAGAATATGTAAACATAGTACACTGTAAACAATATAATAAACAAGAAAAAAGTTCAGTGTGTGTAAATATACATACACAAAATACCCTCATATATATACACACACACGCACATACACATTTATACTCACACAAATACACTTACACACATATATATACACACACATATACACATCCAAGTATCACAGATATACACACACACATATACACACAAATACCCACACATATACACACACAAATACCCTCACACACACACACACACACACAAGGGATGGTTGTTAACTTTGGCAGGTCCAAGCTCCCCCTTCAGCCAGTTAACACTGCAGGAGTGGACATTGAGGTGGTGTAGACATATAAATATCTGGGAGTGCACCTTGATAACAAACTGGACTGGTCTGTCAACACCGATGCCCTCTACAAAATAGCACAGAGCAGACTCTTTTTCCTCAGAAGGCTCAAATCCTTCAATGTGTGCAATGATATGCTGTACTTTTTTTACTATACTGTGGTTGCTGCTGGGGCAACAACATCAGTGCTAAAAACGGCAAGGAGCTGGGCAAGCTGGTAAAACAAGCTAACTCAGTGCTGGTGGGTAGAGTGGACCCTGTGGGGGATGTGCTTGAGAGGCATATGAGGAGAAAGGTGCAGGTCATCCTCAACAACTCCGGGCACCCCCTCCATGAAATTCTGGAGGGTCAAAAGAGCAGACGGAACAACAACCAGCTCCTCTACCTGCGCTGTAGTACGGAGCGGTTCAGGAGATCCTTCACCCCTGCAGCCATTAGATTTTATAATACATCGCTAGGCTGTATGGGGATGCATTTGCATTTTTAATAGTTAATTATTGGGTCTTTTTAAGTATTTATTGCTTTCAGGTATTGTCCATATTGTATTTTATGTATTTTTTGTCTGCTTTCGTTTTGAATGTGTGAGTTTGTTCGCTGTTGGCTCTCGGCATCTGAATTTTCCTGTGGGGATCAATAATGTATTTATTTTTATTATTATTATTATTATTACACATATACATACACACACACACACACACATACACACAAATATCCACACACACACACAAACACACAGACACAAAAAACAAATAAACATTTTGTCATTACTTCAGTCAATCAACATTGATGAGAGTGATTATGTCTGGGGAGGCGGGGGGGGGGGGGGGGGGGGGGGGGGAGAAAAGAAGATGGTGAGGAAAAAACTAATAATAAGATCCAGACAAGAAAGGGAAGGAAGGACAAAGTGTGTCACATGATAAGGTGGGAGAGAAAGAGCAGAAGAGAAGGAGGCCCAAGTGTGGCAGGAGGTTAGTGATATGAGAAACTGAGGAAGAGAAGATTCAAGAATCAGGGTGACAGAGGGCGAGAGGGTTCCATGGGAAGGTAGGAAGTGGTGTCTGAAGTGGGAGCAGTGGACAAGGCTAAGCAAGTGTGTGCATGTGACCGCTGTATATAGTTGTCTTCAGCCTCTTCTCAGTGATCTCTCTTGCAAATGGACCAAGACCCCACTCCATCAAACAGTGGTGGTAACCGGTGCACAACAGGTAAGAAACCATGCTCAAGAAACCTTCCACTCCTCAGTAAGGCATTTGACATATGGGATGCCTGGGCCCCCGGGGTCAACTCAAATAGCAACAAACCCAAACATGTCTCCACTATCATAGCTCAGAGATTATCAACATAACCACCCTGAATGAATCACGGCGGCGGTGGAGCCTCGCGACGGCCGGTGGGTTGGTGGGGCCTGGCAGCGGCGGTGGGGCCTGGCAGTGGCGGTGGGGCCTAGCAGCGGCGGCGGAGCCTGGCAGCGGCGGTGGCGGCTCTTGGGTTGGTGGAGCCTCATGGGTCAATGTGGGCACGGGGGAACCGCCGTGAGGGGGAGAGGGTGAAGACCAAAGGAAGACCCAGTGTGGGTGGACTGCCATGAGGGGAGGGGGGGCCAGGAGGGGGAAGAACAAAGGAGGAACCAGCGTGGGATACTTTGTACCTTTGTCAGCGCCCTTTATGTGACGACTATTTGTATACCTTGGGTATGCAAGCAAAGAATTTTGCTGTGCCTGGTCACATGTGACAATAAAGTATTCCAATCCATTCCAAGATGGCAGAAAATGGCAAGGGCTAAATCTAACGAATGGGCAAACTGAAAGAGGAATGTCATCTTCCTAGGTAGGATTTGCCATCATGAATGAGCTAATTATGCAAATTGGCTGCAGCATTTGTCCACTTAACAACAGTGACTTTACTTGAAATTAATTCCACAGTTGTGCATTCCTTTGGGTGTGATCAAGGAAATGTAGAATGTAGGTTCAAACATGCTAACATTATCTTGTTGGGTGTCAGAGGATATTTGGCTCTTCTATAAGATTTGCAACAAAGTGTATGGCATGGATGTGCACAGGATGGAGGGTTATGGCTTACGTGCAGGCAGATAAGAGTTGGTCTTGCATCATGTTTGACACAGACATTGTGTTCCTGTGTTGTCTGCTCTTGTGTATGTAAAAGTTGTAGTGAACTTGTAAAAATGCTGTTAAAACATGCAGGAAAAGATTGGTTTCCAGTCATTCCAGCCTCAGGATAAACGGAGGTACCTTTAGAATGAAGATGAGGAGGAGTTTATTTAGCCAAATCTGTGGAATTCATTGCCGCTGACGACTGTGGAGGCCAACATTGGGTATTTTTAAAGTGGAGATTGATAGGTTTTTGGTTAGTAAGGGTTAGTAAAACGGAGATGAGGAAGAACTTCTTCACCCAGAGGGTGGTTAATTTATGGAATTCACTGCCCCAGGGAGCAGTGGAAGCAGAAACTTTAAATATATTTAAGACTAAAATAGATGGTTTTTTAGCTGCCAAGGGGATAAGGGGCTACGGGGAGAGGGCAGGGATATGGACCTAGGTATGGTTAGTATAGTAAGACCTGAGTGATCTCCTGGACAAGTGTCGATCGCCTGGATTGGGGTCGGAGAGGAATTTCCCGGATTTTTTTCCCGAATTGGACCTGGGTTTTTATCCGTTTTTTTGCCTCTCCCAGGAGATCACGAGGTTTTTGGGGTGGAGAGGGGTGATAGCGGTATAAAGGGGAGGGTAGTGTCTTGTGTTCTGTGTCTTGTGTCTACTGTTTGTGGGTGAGTGTGTCTGTTTAGTGTTCAGCCATGAGCGAGTGGCGGTGCGGGCTCGACGGACCTGGTGGTCTACTCTCGCACCTACTTTCTATGTTTCTATGTTTCTAAGGGTGTCAAAGATGAGAGGGAAAAGGTAGGAGGATGGGTTTGAGGGGGGGAAATGGATCAGCCACAATTGAATGGCAGAGCAAACTCGATTGGCTGAATGGCCTAATTCTGCTCCTATGTTTTATGGTCCATTGTCTAAGACAGTGCTGCCTATGGATTGATTTTCACTTACCCCCTGGAACACTATACCAAGCTCCTCCATTTGTAGTTCCATCAATAAAGCTGCTGTCATCATCATTCTTGCGGCATGGTTGTCTATTAGGGTTCGACATGACCGGATTCAAAGAAGCATAAGCTTCCGACAGGCTTTTAAAAATCTTGTCATCTGGGCACGCACTGTATTCATGTGAAGAACCTGTTAAACAAGCGCACACATTTGAAACAAATAATTACAGAGGATATCATTGGAAACTTATTTTCATTACCACGATCATTGGTCCAAAATATAACAATGCAGTTCTTCCTTCCTGCAGTGATGTATCATGTGAGGCTCTATAATGCGCTGATCAGGCCGCATTTGGAGCATTGTGAGCTGTTTTGGGCACCAAATCTGAGGAAGGATGTGCTGGCTCTGGAGAGGGTCTGGAGTCAGCTTACAGAAATGATCCCAGGAATGAGTGGGTTAACATATGAGGAGCATTTGTTAGTAAGTGTCCGGCAGCAGCAGCGGAGACCCGACTCGGCCCCGAAGCTGTGGCGGCGGCGGCAGCAGCGGAGACCCGACTCGGCCCCGAAGCTGTGGCGGCGGCGGCAGCAGCAGCGGTAGCGGAGACCCGACTTGGCCCCGAAGCTGTGGCGGCGGCAGCAGCAGCGGAGACCCGACTCGGCCCCGAAGTTGTAGCGGCGGCGGCAGCAGCAGCGGAGACCCGACTCGGCCCCGGAACCGTGGCGGCGGCAGTGGAGACCCGACTCTCGGAGCTGTGGCGGCGGCAGCGACCACCCGCGGAGTTTGAACCGTCGCCTCGGCGCAGAGGGAGAACAAAGGGAAGAGACAGAGACTTTAAGATTTTGCCTTCCACCACAGTGAGGAGGTGTTTGGTGAACTTGTGTGGAGATGTTAAATTTGTGTTGATTGTGTGTTTTTGTCATTTTTTAATTATATGTATGACTGCAGGGAAACAACATTTCGTTCAGACCGAAAGGTCTGAATGACAATAAACGAATCTAATCTAATCTAATCTAATTTGATGGCACTGGGCCTGGAGTTTAGAAGGATGAGGGGGTACCTCATTGAAACATACCGAATATCCCTTGATTTCATTAGCCCCAAGAGCTCAATCTAACTCTCCCTTGAAAACATGCAGCGGATTGGCCTCCACTGCCTTCTGTGGCAGAGAATTCCACAGATTCACAACCAGTTGGAATATAAGGTGCTGTTTCTTTTAGCTTGCATTTGGCCTCGCCATGGCAGTGGAGAAGGCCGAGGACAGTCAGATCAGTGTGGGAATGCGAAGGGGGAGTGCTACAGGATGCTCGCATGGGCACGTGTGCTCTACAAAGTCACCTCGTCTACACTTGGTCTCGCTGGTGTAGAGGAAGCCACGCATGAGCACTCAATCAGACTGGAGAAGATACTTGTGTGTGTGTGTGTATGTATATATATGGGTGTATACTGTATATATGTGTGTGTGTACTTGTGAGTATGTGTATATACACACTGATTTTTTTTTTCTCTCTCGTTTATTATATTGTTTACAGTGTACTATGTTTACATATTCTGTTGTGCTGCTGCAATTAAGAATTTCATTGTTCTATTTGGGACATATGAGAATAAAACACTCTTGAATCTTTGCCTCACCTGATAGCTAACAGTAAAGGGGCTGTCCCACTGCGGGAACCTAATTCGCGAGTTTAGAAGTGTTTACCCTCGACTCATACTCGCAGCATGGTTGACATGAGGTCCTAGGAGGTCTTTGTAGCTCTCCTGCATGCTCGAGAGTAGTCCCCGCGTACTCGAGGCCTCAGCTAGGTCACGGAGTTTTTTTCAACATGCTGAAAAATGCCCGCGAGTAAAAAAAGATGGCCATGGAAAAAAATCAATATTTTTTTACTCGTAGGTTTAGTCGCAGGTCGTAGTAGGTTGGCATATTATTCCTAGGTAATCGAGGGTAGTCGAAGGTAATCAAAGGTAGTCGTAGATAGTCTTCAACATAGTCTAAGGAGGTCGAGGAAGGTCGAAGGTCTTCTACATAGTCGAAGGAGGTCTTCAACATGACACTTTTTCACACTCTCCTAAACTCTTCTACACTCGCCAATTAGGTCCCCGCAGTGGGACAGCCCCTTAAGAGGAATTACTTAGCACCAGCGATAGCAGAGCACGTGTTCCCATGTGAGTTTCCACTATTGGGAGAGTCTAGGACTGGAGGTCATAGCCTCAGAATTAAAGGATGTTCTTTTAGGAAGCAGATGAGGAGAAATTTCTTTAGTCAGAGGGTGGTGAATCCGTGGAATTATTTTCCACAGAAGGCCGTAGAGGCCAAGTCAGGGTGTCAGGGGTTATAGGGAGAAGGCAGGAGAATGGGGTTAGGAGGGAGCGATAGACCAGCCATGAATGAATGGCAGAGTTGACGCGATGGGCCGAATGTCCTAATTCTACTATCACTTATGACCTTATGAATTCAGGTGCCGTTGCTGCCTGCAAAGGTGAGAAAACAAGCATTGCTTTGGTGTGCCTTTAATGCTTACATTGTAGGCAAACTCAGATGCTGGTCATGTGAATTCCTGTGCAGGCCAAAGAGACTGTCGCAATGTAGGATAGACACAAAACGCTGGAGTAACTCAGAGGGACAGGCAGCATCTCTGGAGAGAAGGAATGAGTGACGTTTCAGGTTGAGATCCTTCTTCAGATTCCAATCACAATGTGGGATTTACCAGAGGGCGAGTGTGTGGAAATCTACTTGAGGCAAGAAGAGTAACTTGGAGTCTACTATTTTTGTTATCGTCCAATTGGGGAACTGCAGCAGATCTCCTGCCCAATATTGTATTGCATTGTATATATTCCAGTATATATCTTGACACTGTAATCTGCCTCCCCCTCTAAAAGACTTTTTAAATATCAATGTCCAGAAAGCGCCTAAACGTTGTACTTGTTGCTCACTTCGTGGTCGCCTTTGCCAATATGAATAATCTTGTGTGTTTGCAAAACCACGGGCGGAGGTGTCAACGGGCATGAACGTTCACCCCACACACCGCATTTTACCTCAGGTTTATCAGGCAGAATTGGAGGTTTGAATAGGCTGCATCAAACAAAAACATAATATTGACCAAGTTAAACCCAAACTAAATTTGGCAGCACCACAAACGGGTGATGGCGGCACGGTGGCGCAGCGGCAGAGCTGCTGCCCTACAGTGCTAGAGACCTGGATTCGATCCCGACTACGGGTGCTGTCTGTATGGAGTTTGCACGTTCTCCCCGTGACCTGCCTGGGTTTTCGCTGGGATCTTCGGATTCCTCCCCACATTCCAAAGACATGCAGGTTTGTAGGTTGATTGGCTTGGTATAAGTGTAAATTGTCCCTAGTGCGTGTAGATAGTGTTAGTGTGCGGAGATCGCTGGTCAGCACAGACTCTATGGGCCGAAGGGCCTGTTTTTCCGCACTGTATCTCTAAACTAAACTATGTTTTGAAAAGTCAACCTGACATTTGGCTGCAAAGGGAAGTTTGTAGTGAAGCAAATAAACTGCTGCTGAAAATGCTCCTGGTGACAGGTGGAGTTGCATAGCCTTCACCTGCACCAACAGTGGATGTTTGCCCACTGCCTTGCATTTTTGTGGCCACCTTATTCAGTCCTGAACCTTAATTGAAACATATTGAAACATATCTTATTGAAACATATAAGATTATTAAGGGTTTGAACACGCTAGAGGCAGGAAACATGTTCCCGACGTTGGTGGAGTCCAGAACCAGGGGCTACAGTTTAAGAATAAGCGGTAGGCCATTTAGAACGGAGATGAGGAAAAACGTTTTCACACACAGTTGTGGTCTGTGGAATTCTCTGCCTCAGAGGGCGGTGGAGGCCGGTTCTCTGGATTCTTTCAAGAGAGAGCTAAATAGGGCTCTTAAAGATAGCGGAGTCTGGGGATATGGGGAGAAGGCAGGAACAGGGTACTAATTGTGGATGATCAGTCATCACATTGAATCACATATGTGCTGGCTCGAAGGGAAAATGGCCTACTCCTGCACATATTGTCAATTAATTTAACAGAAAGTAAAAAAAAGACAAAATGTTGGAGTAACTCAATGGGTCAACATGGACAGGCAACTCGAGAGTCCAAAGAAGGGTCCTGACCTGAAGCGTCACCTATCCATATTCTCCAGAGACGCTGCCTGACCTGCTGAGTTACTCTGAATCTGATGAAGGGTCTCGAACCGAAACGTCGCCTATTTCCTTTGCTCCATGGATGCTTCTTCACCCACTGAGTTTCTCCAGCTTTTTTGTCTACCTGCTGAGTTACTCCATCACTTTGTGTCTTTTTTTCTTGTAAACCAGCGTCTGCAATTACTTGTGTCCTCAGAAAGTAGAATGCTGGCATTGCTTTATATTCATTTTATGCTCCACTTATGCAATCAAAACACAATTCACCGGATTTCTTGGAATATTTACCTGTTCGAGTCTCGTCGTAAGGATAGTTTGCCACAACATCGCCTCCGTGGAGATTTGCAGAGAGCACGAATGGAATATCCATGATCCACTGGATGACAGCTTTAGTCTCGGGAGCGAGCTGCAGAATAATACTTTCTCAGTACAACAATGCATCAAACAATTGCAACAGATTTTACAAATGCTTGGGATGCAGAGGATATTAACAACCACTATGAAACTGGATGTGGGCTTTTCTTACAATGATGTTAAGCACAAAAACAAAACACAAAGTCTGAAGTACCTCAGCAGGTCAGGCAGCGTCTGTGGAGAGAATGTACAGACAACATTTCGAATCTGGACCATTTATCAGACTTTAAAGTCCTGTTCTGAATTATCACCTATCGATTCCCGCCACAGAGGCTGCCTGCCAGTAAGTTCCTCCAGCACTTTGTGTTTTGCTCAAGATTCCAGCATCGGCAGTTTCATGTGGCTCAATGCTAAGAACGAGAGATTTGTTATTTCCTGAGCCAGTGATTTCCTTCTTGTATTTTGAATCATTCAGGACCAAATAACAAACTTCCGGAAGCACCTAGCAGGTCAGGCAGCATCTATGGAGGCAATGTAATCATCAACAGTCAACTTCGCCTGGGTCCAACCATCACTTACCAGCCCTGCCTCACCCTTGCCTACAGTCATAGAGTGATATAGTGTGGAAACAGGCCCTTCGGCCCAACTTGCCCACACCGGCCAACATGTCCCTGCTACACTAGTCCTACCTGCCCACATTTGGCCCATTTCCCTCTGAACCTGACCTATTGATGTACCTGTTTCTTAAATGTTGGGATAGGCCCAGCCTCAACTACCTCCTCTAGCAGCTTGTTCCATACACCCACTACACTTTGTGTGAAAAAGTTACCCCTCAGATTCCTATTAAATCTTTTTCCCCTCATCTTCAACCTATGTCCTCTGGTCCTCAAGGTTCAAGGTTCATTTATGGTCATCCGATAAAAACGTGCTTCCACACGAATCATGAACGAAATTTGTACTCAGGTCCGAGCAGCGTAATAGTGCAGTAAGACATCAATAAAGTGCAGTAAAGACATCAATAAATTCTAACATATAAAAACCTTCCACATCATTCCCCTACTTTGGGCACAAGACTCTGCATCTACTCGATCTATTCCTCATGTTTTATACACCTCTAAAAGATCACCCCTCATCCTCCAGCACTCCAAGGAATAGAGTCCCAGCCGACTCAACCTCTCACCTCTTTACACTGACTACCTCTCCTATACAATCTCAGCCCTGATGCAGGGTCCCAACCCGAAATGTCGACCATCCCTCAGCCTCCACACACGCGTTCCTCCAGCAGTTTCTTATTTGCTCCAGAATGCAGCATCTTGTGTCCCACATTGTGGCCTGATAGGTTACCGGGCAAAGCCTTTTTCAACTTGACTGTATCGCTTTCCAAATTAGCTTGTGATCCTTGTTCGGGAAAACATGCTAATCATCTCCACACCGTTCCAATTTTAGTGGAGTCGCTGATTGAAACAAGGCCGGAGCTTCAACAAAGAGCAAATACGCCACCTAGTGGATTTATTCAATATTTTGTTGCACTGCACACTATTTGGTACAATAGCATTGTGTCAGACATTAGCATAAAGATTCAGGGCAAAGGGCCTTTCCAGATCTGTACATTTACCGGCATAGTGAAACGACTTCATTTGTAAACCGCATGTTATTGGACAGTATGGCCTGAGGCTTGATATAGACAGCACATTGTGTTCCATGAACAAGGTACATCAATCAAAGCAGTAATCTACAGGACATTTTCAATCATGCATGTTGCATTAGTTTTGATTTTCCCAGCTGCTGCTCGCAGTAAATGCAGCAAATTAACTTTGCTAGTGCCAGAGGGTGAATGGGACACACACGCACACACACAGGCAGAGGAACCATGCGAATTGTGACAGGCTTGGACAGAGTGGATGTGGGGAGGATGTTTCCACTAGTGGGAGAGTCAAGGACTAGATGCCATAGCCTCAGAATTAAAGGACGTTCCTTTAGGAAGGAGATGAGGAGGAATTTCTGTAGTCAGAGGTTGGTGAATCTGTGGAATTCTTTGCCGCAGAAGGCTGTGGAGGCCAAGTCAATTAATATTTTTAAGGCAGAGATAGATAGATTCTTGATTAGTACGGGTGTAAGAGGTTATGGGGAGAAGGCAGGGGAATGGGGTTAGGAGGAAGGGATAGATCAGCTATGGTTAAATGGTGGAGTAGATGATGGGCCGAATGGCCTAATTTTTCTCCTATCACTTATGACTTTATGACCATGCAAGACTAATTTTAAAGCCAGCCCACAACAAAACATTGCCACTGATGGCTGGCCCAGTTACAAGAGAGGATTGCACAAGGAGCGTAGAGCAGTAATCCTTTCCTGCTTTCTCCCCATATCCCTTGATTCAATTAGCCCTAAGAGCTAAATCTAGTCGTGGGTAGTCGGTTACAGTATGTGTGAGGATAATAGGCCGATGGAACCAGGGCCTTCTAGATATCTAGAATATCTAGAAAGAACATGATCTAGAATGGGTGTTTAGAGGGTTTAGTCATCAGGCATTCACAGGCCTGCACCCAGTTTTCCTGAAAGTGATGATTGGACACTTAAGGTCCACAAGTTCAGAAACTGAGCTGCTCATAAAGTGATGTGGGAAGAGACTGCAGATGCTGGAATCTGAAGCAACACTCAAGGAGTTGGAGGAGCTCAGTGGGTCAGGCAGCATCTGGAAAGGGAATGGACAGGCGACGTTTCGGGGCCAGGACACTTCTTGAGACTCAGGAGATGGTGAACTGGCATTTGTCCGTGGGGATCATGGTCAAGGGGTAGGGACAAGGAGGTGTCTGAGAGCTTGCGCCTAGACTCAGCATCACCAATCTGACACATTACAAGGCCACTTCTCTCACATCAGCGGGTTTGATGACAATATTGGGATTGCAACTCAGTGAGCGGGGGGGAGGAGGGGGGGTGAAACCTCACCCAGTCCATTCCCTCCCCAGTTGCTGCCTGGCCTGCTGAGTTCCTCCAGCACTTGGTGCATTGCTCACATGTAACACCATGAGCTTCGTTCAGGGTTATAGGACATACGTTGCCTGTGGACCAACGTAAGGTCACTCTGCAGCAGAGAAGGGTCCCTCTTTAGTCCCAGGAACCCATCGGCACACCCTACCTTTGGATTGCGCTCCACGGAAAGCTTTGAGTTTTTCAGAAGATGGTTATTGGGGCCTCCTTCCTGTTCATAAACGTAAATGATTCTGTCGAGATCAGGGAAGTTCCTGTTGAGGTCGACCCCCTCTGCGTTGGTGCGGCCCACAAACCAGTCCTTCATGTCGTCCACCTGGAAGAGAAAAACAGGGGAAGACTGGACACCATCAATCAGCTGTGGCAATGAATGGTGTCCTCAATGCAAGTGTCCACATTTTCCTTGAAAATTTGGGGCGGCACGGTGGCGCAGGGGTAAAGTTGCAGCACTTGCAGCGCCGGAGGCCCAGGTTCGATCCCGACTACAGGTGCTGTCTGTACGGAGTTTGTACGTTCTCCCCGTGACCTGCGAGCGGTTTTCTCTGAGATCTTCGGTTTCCTCCCACACTCCAAAGACATACAGGTTTGACGGTAAATTGGCTTGGCATAAGTGTAAATTGTCCCTGGTGTGTGAAGGGTACTGTGTGGGGTGGATTCAGTGGGCCGATGGGCCTGTTTCCACGCTCTCTCTAAACTAAACTAAATTTGCAAATGACTAAAGAAACCAGCTGTCATTGAACAGGATAAACAGGAACAGATGTTCTCAGAGAAAGAAGAAATTATAAACATATCTTCAGAAACACGCATAAGCTGCTAAAAAGAATTAACTCTTAAGACAGAACTTAACGTTCTCATTATGCTAAAGACAGAGAAGCAAAATCAGTACAGAGGAGATAACCTTGAAACTGCTCTAGGATTTTGGATTTTGGATTTTTTTTGCCACTTTGCATCATATATGTACAGCACAAACTGCTGGAGTAATTTAACGGGTCAGGTAGCATCTCTGGAGAACACTGAGAGTCCACGTTTCGGGTCAGGGAAGGGTCCCAACACAAAATTTTGCCTACCGATGTGCTCCAGAGATAGTACTAATGAGATACCACTTTATGCTCTCCACAAGATTCCAGCATTTGCAGTTCCTTGTTTAGCTTAGTTTAGTTTAGATATACAGCGTGGAAACAGGCCCTTCGGCCCACTGGGTCCGCACCGATCAGCGATCCCCGCGCATTAACACTATGCTACACACACTATGGACAATTTACACATACCCAGCCAACTAACCTACAAACCTGTACGTCTTTGGAGTGTGGGAGGAAGCCGAAGATCTCGGAGGAAACCCACGCAGGTCACGGGGAGGACGTACAAACTCCTGTAGTCGGGATCGAACCCGGGTCTCCGGCGCTGCATTCGCTGTAAGGCAGCAACTCTACCGCTGCGCTACCGTGATCACCCACGGTGTGCTATGGACGGCTTCCTAGCATGCACGCTCGCACACTAGAGAATCATTGAGTTATGTAAGCACAGAAGCAGGCCCGTCAGCCACCATGTTCATGCTGTCTGTTGTACCTGTCTATACTTATCCCATTCGTTCCATTAGCTCCATTTACCCACATTTGGTCAGACGTTCATGCAGGAGGCGGTAGATGAATAAGAATGTATTTGGATTATATTTCCCTCACCACCACAAGAATCTCAGTTCAGTTTAGTTTAATTGTCACGTGTAACTAGTCAGCAGAAAGACAATACATGATTATAATCGAGCCATTTACAGTGTATAGATACATGATAAGGGATTAACGTTTAGTGCAAGGTAAAGCCAGCAAAGTCCGATCAAGGATAGTCGAGGGTCACCAATGAGGTAGATAGTAGTTCAGCACTGCTCTCTGGTTGTGGTAGGATGACTCAGTTGCCTGATAACAGCTGGGAAGAAACTGTCCCTGAATCTGGAGGTGTGCGTTTTCACACTTTTATACCTTTTGCCTGATGGGAGAGGCGAGAAGAGGGAGTGGCCAGGGTACGACTCGTCCTTGATTATGATGCTGGCCTTGCCGAGGCAGCGTGAGGTATAAATAATTAAATAAATCGATTATTTGCTGATTTGACAATAATGAGTGGCAGCACACGTATTAATAACCAGAATCTGTGTTTACAGAGTTGACGTGGATAAGCTTTTCCCACTGAGAGTAGGGAAGATTCAAACAAGGGGACATGACTTGAGAATTAAGGGACAGAAGTTTAGGGGTAACATGAGGGGGAACTTCTTTACTCAGAGAGTGGTGGCTGTGTGGAATGAGCTTCCAGCGAAGGTGGTGGAGGCAGGTTCGTTTTTATCATTTAAAAATAAATTGGATAGTTATATGGACGGGAAAGGAATGGAGGGTTATGGTCTGAGCGCAGGTATATGGGACTAGGGGAGAATACGTGTTCGGCACGGACTAGAAGGGTCGAGATGGCCTGTTTCCGTGCTGTAATTGTTATATGGTTATATTATATGGTTAAAACATTGTGAAGTAACACAGATGCCATCTTCCAGCAGAACTATCCTGACAACAATATTTTGAGTCAATATCTTTTCTGTCCACAAGATGGTGCCAGGATCCAAGGTTTTAAACTCCCATTAATGTCCCTGAACATCAGGCAACATTGAATTCCTCGCCCCATGTAACTCACGTCTGCCCATCCGGGAGTAAATGAAAATCAAAAATAACACAGTAAAAGGTGTGAATAAGAATAGAAGTGGTGCGAATTGTGAAGCCAGAGGAGGGAAGAAGGGGGGCAGGGGGGAGAGGCGCAGGAAGGGATAAAATTATTGCGTGTCCAAATGGGTCACAGGAATGGGGGGGGGGGGGGGGGGGGCGGCACAGAGATGCAGCGACTGAGTTGTTGCTTCATAGCAAATGCAGCGCCAGAGTTCCGGGTTTGATACCGACTACGGGTGTTATCTGTACGGAGTTTGTACGTTCTCCCCGTGACCTGCGTGGGTTCACCACACTCCAAAGACGTACCGGTTTGTAGGTTAATTGGCTTGGTGTAAATGTAAAAAAAATGTTTAAAAAAAATTGGTCCTATTCCCCAATTCTACCTCTGCTACATTGATGACTGCATTCGTGCTACCTCCTGCACCCATGCAGAACTCACTGACTTCATCCACTTCACCACTAATTTCCATCCGGCACTCAAATTAACATGGACCATTTCCAACACTTCCCTACCGCTTCTAGATCTCACCATCTCCATCGCTGGTAACAGACTACTGACCAACATCTACTACAAACCAACCGACTTCCATAGTTATCTTGGCTACGCTTCTTCCCACCCTGCTTCCTGTTAGGACTCGATCCCCTACTCTCAATTCCTCTGTCTACGCCACATCTGTGCCCAGGATGAGGTGTTCCATACTAGGGCATCGGAGATATTCTCATTCTTTGGGAACAGAGGTTCCCCTCTTCCATTTTAGATGAGGCTCTCACTAGGGTCTACTCCATATCCCGCAGCTCTGCTCTTACTACTCCTCCCCCTATTCGTAACAAGGGCAGAGTCCCCCTTGTTCTCACCTTCCACCCCATCAGCCGTCACATACAACATATAATCCTCCGACATTTTCACCACCTCAAATGGGATCCCACTACTGGCCACATCTTCCCATCTCCACCACTTTCTGCTTTCCGCAGAGACCATTTCCTCCATAACTCCCTGGTCAATTTGGCCCTTCCCACCCAAACCATCCCCTCCCCGGGTACTTTCCCCTTCAACCGCAGGAGATGCAACACTTGTCCCTTTACCTCCCCCCTCAATTCCATCCAAGGACCTTATCAGTCTTTCCAGGTGAGGCAAAGGTTAACTTGCACCTCCTCCAACCTCATCTACTGCATCCGCTGTTTCAGGTATCAACTTCTCTACATCGGTGAGACCAAGTGCAGGCTCGGTGATGGTTTGGCAGAACACCTCCGCTCAGTTCAGCGTAACCAACCTGATCTCCCAGTTGCTCAGCACTACAACTCCCCCTCCCATTCTCAATCTGACCTTTCTGTCCTAGGCCTCCTCCATTGTCAAAGTGAGGCCCAGCGCAGATTGGAGGAACAGCACCTCATATTTCACTTGGGTAGTTTACACCCCAGCGGTATGAACATTAACTTCTCCAATTTCAGATAGCCCTTGCTTTCTCCCTGTTTCCCCTCCCACTTCCAAGTTCTCCTACATCCTTCTGTCTCCTCCCACTTTCTATCTTTTTCCGCCCTCCCCCCGACATCAGTCTGAAGAAGAGTCTCGACCCGTAACGTCACCCATTCCTTCTCTCCATGGATGCTGCCTCACCCGCTGAGTTACTCCAGCATTTTGTGTCTATCTTCGAATTTATCCAGCATCTGCAGTTCTTTCTCACAAATGTCATCCTTCCCCCACCACTCTTCCACTGTCTCCCCTCACCACCAACACAATCAGTCTGAAGAAGGGTCCCAACCCGAAAAGTCATCTATAAAGGTTCCCCAGAAAGGCTACCTGGCCCGCAAAGTTACTCCACCACTTTGTGTCTTTTATTGAGTGCAGCATTTGGGACATTATGTTACGGTGCACAAGGCATTAGTAAGGCCACACTTGGAGCATTGTGTCCAGTTGTATCCCCCTGTTGTAGGAAGGATGTCAGTAAGCTGGAAAGAGTGCAAAGATTTGACAAGGATGTTGCCAGGATTCAATGGGGCTGAACAATAGGGAAAGATTGGGCAGACATGGATTCTATTTCTTGGAGCACAGCTGGCTAACGGATGGTCATAGAGTGATACAGTGTGGAAGCAGGCCCACCGGCCAACAATGTCCCAGCTACACTAGTCCCACTTGCCTGTGCTTGGTCCGTAACCTTCCAAACCTGTCCTATCCATGTATCTGTCCAACTGTTTTTTAAACAATGGGATAGTCCCAGCCTCAACTACCTCCTCTGGCAGCTTATTCCATACACCCACCACCCTCGGATAATAAATATTTTCTCCTTCACCTTGAACCTATGTCCTCTGGTCCTCAATTCCCCTACTCGGGGTAAAAGACTGTGCATCTACCCGATCTATTCCTCTCATGATTTTGTACACCTCTATAAGATCTCCCCTTACATTCCTACGCTCCATGGAATAGAGACCCAGCCTACTCAACCTCTCCCTATAGCTCACGCCCTCTAGTCCTGGCAACATCCTCGTAAATCTTTTCTGAACCATCTCAAGCTTGACAATATCTTTCCTATAACATGGTGCCCAGAACTGAACACAATATTCTAAATGCGGCCTCACCAACGTCTTATACAACTGCAACATGACCTCCCAACGTCTATACTCAATACTCTGACTGATGAAGGCCAAAGTGCCAAAAGCCTTTTTGACCATCTTATCTACCTGCGACTCGACCTTCAAGGAACCATACACCTGTACTCCTAGATCCCTCTGCTCTACAACACTACCACGCTTACCATTCACTGTGTACGTCCTGCCCGTGTTCGACGTCCCAAAATGCAACACCTCACACTTCTCTGTATTCTCTGGTATTATGGAGGTGTATAAAAACATGAGGGAAATAGAAAGGCTAGTATTTTACCAAGCATAGGGGAATCAAGAACTAGAGGACATACATTTTAGGTGAGAGGGGAAAAATGTAATGGGATCCCGAGGGGCAATATTTTCACACAGAGGGTGCTGGATGGGTAGTATGAGCTGCCAGTGGAGGTATTTGAGGCAGGTTCTAGAACAGCAGCTAAAAGGCACCTGGATAAGTACAAGGATAGGAAAGGTTTAGAGCGATATGGGCCAAAGTCAGACAAATGGGATTATTTGAGATCTTGGTCGGAATGCATAATTTGGCCTGAAGGCTTTGTTTCCATGCTGTTTGACTCATTGACGAAGTGGACACCTCACAGTTCCCAAATGAAACCTCAGTCCATGCTGGAGTAACTCAGTGGGACAGGCAGCGTTTCTGGAGAGAAGGAATGGGTGACGTTTTGGGTCGAGACCCTTCTTCAGACTGAAAGGCAAATGAGAGATATAGACAAACATCGACCCGTATATGGTTCTCGACCCGAAGCGTGGCCAATTCCTTCTCTCCAGAGATGTTGCCTAACCCACTGAGTTACTCCAGCTTTTTGTGTCCATCTTCGGTTTAAACCAGCATCCGCATTTCCTTCCTACAGTTGTACCACCAGGGGCGCCGGGGGAGATGGCCGCCCTGCCGGCAGTCTGTTCGTTTTTTCATCTTTTTATTATTTTTAGCGTTTGTTGAAAGTGTGTTTTAATGTAGCTCGGTTTGTTTTGTGTGGGGGGAGGGGGGAGGGGGGAGGGGGGAGGGGATCGGGGGAAACTTTTTTTCGGGTTCCTACCTTCCCGGAGATGTCCGAACGCCGCTGGCTACGGGAGTCAAGACCGTCCCGTCAACTGGGGCTCAAAGCCCACGACCGAGGAAGAACTAAGGGAAAGGCCTTGAACTTTATTTCGCCTTCCATCACAGTGAGGAATGTGTAGTAGCCACTTTGGTGGATGTTCATGTTAAAATGTGTTTTGAGTGATCAGTTGCTTTAATTGTATGACTGACCTGGCCAGTGAAATTCGTTGTATGTTGTAAAACATACTTGGCGAATAAAATATGATTCTGATTCTGATTCTACATCGTGCATGCTGAGGTGCTGATTTCAGACCTGCGATTCCACACCAGCTGCCATTGCCAGTCCTGGTGTAGGCTGTAAAGGTGGTTAACATAGAAACATAGAAATTAGGTGCAGGAGTAGGCCATTCGGCCCTTCAAGCCTGCACCGCCATTCAATATGATCATGGCTGATCATCCAACTCAGTATCCCGTACCTGCCTTCTCTCCATACCCTCTGATCCCCTTAGCCACAAGGGCCACATCTAACTCCCTCTTAAATATGGCCAATGAACTGGCCTCGACTACCCTCTGTGGCAGAGAGTTCCAGAGATTCACCACTCTCTGTGTGAAAAAAGTTCTTCTCATCTCGGTTTTAAAGGATTTCCCCCTTATCCTTAAGCTGTGACCCCTTGTCCTGGACTTCCCCAACATCGGGAGCAATCTTCCTGCATCTAGCCTGTCCAACCCCTTAAGAATTTTGTAAGTTTCTATAAGATCCCCTCTCAATCTCCTAAATTCTAGAGAGTATAAACCAAGTCTATCCAGTCTTTCTTCATAAGACAGTCCTGACATCCCAGGAATCAGTCTGGTGAACCTTCTCTGCACTCCCTCTATGGCAATAATGTCCTTCCTCAGATTTGAGTTCTTTGATTCCCAATGGGAAATGAATCAGGTGGCAATATCACCAGCCTTGGCCATACTGACTGCATCTTTGAATACCTTGCTGAATGTTACAGTGTAGACTCACATAAAGAAAGAAACCATGCTTCAATGGAAGAAGGATCTTCAACGGAGTGAAAAGACTCGGTTTAAGTACAAGCATAACATTTCAACATTTTAAAATATCAATGTTTCTAAACACAATTTTATCCATTAACTCTCCTTCTAAAGAGGTAGAGAGAGGGATCAAAATCGTTACAAGTATCTAAAGGAATATATGTCGGATGCTGCAGATGCTGGTTTAAACCGAAGATAAGACACAAAAAGCTGGAGTAACTCAGCGGGACAGGCAGCATCATTGGAGAAAAAGAAAAGGAAGAGGTGACTTTTCGGGTCGAAACCCTTCTTCAGTGGAAGAAGGATCTCGGCCCGATACGTCACCTATTTCTTCTCTCCGGAGTTGCTGCCTGGCATGCTGAGTTACTCCAGCTTTTTTGTCTATCCAAAGGAATATACCTTGCATGGTTGCTATCTGACTCCTGAAGGAATCATTGTTTCAAACCTTTAGATACTACCACGTACTCTTCTGCTTATGTGTAGGAAAGAACTGTAGATACTGATTTAAGCCAAAGATAGACACAAAATGCTGGAGTAACTCAGCGGGTCAGGCAGCATCGATGGAAGACGGAATGGGTGACGTTTTGGGTCGTGTCCCTTCTTCAGTTTGAGTTACTCCAGCATTTTGTGTCTATCTGCTCTTTCTTTTAGCTCTGTCTCATTGGGTTATTCTGTTAATGCATATTAATATTCTTTTGCACTATTTGGATTTTGCAATGCAATCTGGGACTAACATATTGTTGCATTTATCATTACTGTAGGTATATTCTTTACTCTGTGAGCTTCATGTGAACTAGGAATTTGATTGCACCCTCGTGTATATGACAATAATCTAATCTAATTTCATCACACGGTCTGGATTTACCTGTGAATAAGCCTTCTCAAAGCCATCAGGATTCATGGAGGGCATAATGTGAATCCGCGTGCTATGAATCAAGTTGACAATCGTCTCATTTCCATTCTGGTACTCATTGCATAGATACTGTGCCAGGAAGACAAGCAGTTCTCTTCCCACTGCCTCGTTCCCATGCATGTTGCCAACGTATTTAAATTCTGGCTCTCCTGTAAAAACAGAGAAGGTGCGTGAGGATTATGACAAGATTTGTGCCCCTCGGGCACCTCATACAATGCTGGAACCCTTTGGGAACATACAAAGGAAAAGCGAAAGACTTTGCTCCAAATCCACAAGCTTCCCCCCCCCCCCACCCCCACCCCCTTACACTTACATTGGCTTTTCCTAACACAGTGGATAAGACAACCTGTTCTTTAAATGTCAGGCTACGTTGTCTTCTTGGAAACGAGGGAGCAGATATCAGCTCCTTCCATTGCAACCACTTGTGTGAGAAGATCCTTGCCACAAACGGCCACAGATAGAGAGTGGTGGCACGATGGCGCAGCGGTAGAGTTGCTGCCTTGCAGCACCAGGGACCCGGGTTCCATCCCGATTACGGGTGCGGAGTTTGTACGTTCTCCCCCTGACCTGCGTGGGGTTTTGTCCGAGATCTTCGGTTTCCTCCCACTCCAAAGACGTACAGGTTTGTAGGTTAATTGGCTCGGTGTAATTGTAAATTGTTCCCAGTGTGTGTAGGATAGTGTTAATGTGCGGCGATCACTGGTCGGTGCCGACTCAGTGGACCGAAGCTGTATCTCTAAAGTTTCCATGCTGTATCTCTAAAGTAAAATAAAAGATCATGAGGAATTTGGTCATTTACATGCAGAGACGCAGGTATACACTTTGTTAATAGAGACTGAGCTACGAAATGCAAATGGTAAAGGGGGGGTTACAGATAAATTAAAAAATAAACCAGTATGTATAATCTCCGGGGGGGGAAAGGAGAAATGTTTTGTTGTTGAAAATATTGCAAATTACCATGAATTCGTTACCTTGCCATCTATTGATTAGCAGGGAGGAGTAATTGGTTGTCATCAGTAACACAAAACTTAAACACCAGTGAATGGAAAACATAGAATACGTTGAAAAATAGGTGCAGGAGTAGGCCATTCGGCCCACCGAGTCAGCACCGCCATTCAATATGATTATGGTTGATCATCTAAAATCAGTACCCCGTGCCTGCTTTTTCCCCCATATCCGTTAGCCCTGAGAGCTAAATTTCTCTTGAAAACATCCAGTGCATTGGCAGAGAATTCCACAGTTTCACAACTCTCTGGGTGAAAATCACAACTCCTTGAGCGAATAGGCAGCAAATTTAACCCCGATAGAAATGTGTGTTCGCATAGGAATCAAGTTGTCTATCCGTGATCTCTAGTTCCTTCCCTCCAAGATTTTATGCCCCTTGTTTATACTGCAGTAGTAAATGCTTGCAGAACAACAACAGTAATTAAAATCAAACCAAAAGTCATAATAAAACCATGGAAACAATTTATCGATTTGTGAACCACTTTCATAATTTTAAAGCATTTTATGGGTGAATCGGCCAAAAAAATTGATAGAGACAACACTGGAAAGCATTTTTCATCAAAACATGGCAGCGGCAAAATGTAGCTCCGTGCATCTGCCACACACTAGTTTCCTTGTCCCCGTCTAGATTTAGGCACCCACATCTAAATTCAGGAAGCCATCTGCTGCTCCTCCATTCTAGCGGTTTCTTTTTGTCACCTCCCTAAGTGAGAGGTTGTCAGCCAAATTCATTGGATAACAACTTCTCTCTGAGATGACATTGAAAGTTTGCCAACTTATTTTCAGCAGAAGCTTGCAGACAGAGCTGGCTTTCGGCACACCATTTCAGTGTGTGAATCTAGGTTCATTCTGCCAACACACCACGCCAGCCAAACTTCTACAAATACCCTTTTGTAGTTTTATAAATCCCACACTTGTCATGTGGTTTTTGTTTCAAACTTAAGCTTTAAAGTTAATTCAAATAAAATCAAGCAAGGAAAGTAACTGTTCGCACGGGGCTTTGTGCGAGCGTCGCACTGACTGATGGAATGCTCAACTTTCCTCAAACAACAACTTGCTTTTAAAGCTAATTTAGAAACCAAAATGAAAGCAGAAGATAATTTACCATTTGTTTTATCTGTAAAGAATGGACCCCTTCTTTGAAGCTGCAGTATCTAAGTAATAGTCTAAGCCCAAAATTACGTATTACATAAGGTGAGATGTCAAGAGCCAAAAAAGTTCATTGTCATATGTGCCGGGAATGGAATAATGGAATTCTTGTTTGCTGTTTAACAAACTCATTAATGCAAAATACACAGATAAATATATCATAATCAATATTATAACTTAATAATAGTAATACTAGGTAAATACTAGTGCAACATTCAAGTCCGTAAGTAGACATAACCTCATATTTCGCTTGGGTAGTTTACACCCCAGCGGTAAGGACATTGACTTCTCTAACTTCAGATAGTCCTTGCTTTCCCTCTCTCCATCCCCTCCCTCTTCCCTGTCCCTCTAGTCTTTCTGACTGCCTACAATCTATCTTTGTCCCAACCTCCCCCCCCCCCTCCCCAAGATCAGTCTGGAAAAGGGTCTCAACCCGAAACGTCGCCCATTCCTTCTCTCCAAAGATGCTGCCTCACCTGAGTTACTCCAGCATTTTGTGTCTACATTCAAGTCTGTAATGCAGCCCAAGACACCGTTCACAGAATTTCTTGTTGCTGATGTGGTTCATGTTGTGCAGTGTTCATGAGCCTGATAGTTATTGGCACGAATCTCCTATTAAATCTGGAGCTCATGGTTTCGAGGAGCCTGTATCTTCTCCCCAATGGCACTTGCAAAGCGTGAGCATGGCTAACGTAGTGTCGGTCTTTGATGATATTGGCTGCCTTTGAGGCAGAACCTCCTATCGATGATGGAGCAATGTCCATACCAATGACTACCACTCTTTGTAGCATTCTTCATTCCTAGATGTTCATGTTGCTAAACCAGCCCACAATGCAACCTGTCAGTATGTTTTCTCTTGTAAACCATTTTGCAAGTTACAGGAGTAGAAGTAGGCCATTCGGCCCATCAAGTCTACTCCGCCATGGCTAATCTCTGCCTCCTAATCCCATTTTCCTGCCTTCTCCCCATAACCCTGACACCCGTTCCAATCAAGAATTTGTCTATCTCTGCCTTAAAAATATCCACTGATTTGGCCTCCACAGCCCATCTGTGGCAATAAGTTCCATAGATTAACTATCCTCTGACTAAAGAAGTGCCTCCTCACCTCCTTTCTAAAAGAGCACCCTTAATATTTGAGGCTAAAACATCTGGTCCTAGACTCTCCCACCAGTGGAAACATCCTTTCCACATCCACTCTATCTATGCCTTTCATCATTCGGTAAGTTGCAAACCTGTAGAGGTTCTAAAGAATATTCATCAACATCTCAAATATCCCCAATCTTCTAAGCAAGTAGAGGCTTTGTGACGGCATCAATGTGCTGGGCCCAGGACAGATCTTCAGAGATATCAATGCCCAGGAACTTGAAACTGTTGACTTTCCTTCCCTGAGATGTGTGGCTTTGTAGGTCAATTGACCAAAGTGTGGGGAAAGTTGGATAATGCAGAATTAATATGAACGACCGATCCATGGTCTGGTTGGACTCGGTTTTCATACTGTATCTCTAAACTTAACAAAATCAGAGAGTGAAAGCTAGATTGCAATTTTACTTCGGAGTCACGTGAGTGACTACGTGAAGAATCCCGCCAGGAGGCATGCGTGTCATATCGCTTTCACGCTTGCGAAACGACAGGCGGGGCGGAGCGTTCCCCCGCAGCAGTAAGTTTGAAACCGCGACCTGCAGGTAAGTGACTTACTCTGCGGTAGTTTTTGTCCCCGCGCTGTTTTTACACAGGGGGGGAAGCTGGACAAAATAGTGTCCACAAGTGCTGCGAGTGAAGCTGGCTGGGGAGGACCGCGAAGTTGCGAGAGCCAGCAGCAGCTGAAGGCACAAGCCCCGTAAGTGGGATCAGCTGTGCCGACTTTTGGTCCCGCGCCGGCCAGAACGCCACGGCCGGGCGGGAGACTATTCTGAATGGGGCCGTCGACTTTAACAAGTCGAAACGGCAGGAGGCGGGGCGGAACGACGTTCCCCCCATAGCGACAGTTTAAACCTGGACCTGCAGGTAAGTGAAACTGCGGTCTTTATTCTTCCCATGCTGTTTCACAGGTGGGGAAACATGGAGTTGTGCAAACAACGGCAGGCAGCACAGGAATCACCCGTAAGGGAACAGCTGTGCCCGACTTCGCCCCCGCACCGGCCAGATTAAACACTGCGTCTGGGCAGGAAGGCAAGAAGAAAACCAAAAGAGTCGTTGACTGATGAGTCCGACTTTGAGCAGCCGCGAGCGGCCAGCGACTGTGAGCGCTGGAGCCGGTTGGAGCGGCTTATGGAGCAAAAGCTCCAACATGACAGACTCCAGGAGATGGAGTCTAGTCACAGTGGGGATATAAAAAACACCCACAGCAGCACCTTATGTAGGGCTGCACAGTGCATCTCCCTCGTCAGAGGGGAGTACTGGGGGGTCAATTCTGGGCTGACCCTGAAGAGGGGTTTGACGAACAAAACTACAAGTGTGCAGGGGGTGCAGGAACGGGAGTCAGAAGGCAGGATGTTTAGCTAAGACGCTGTGGCATTATTCTGCAATACGGAGTATGAGATTAATAGTCTCAGGAGAACGCCATCCGCCCAGCTTTAAACCCTAAGTTTGCAGAGCTGTGCAGACCTGGAGGGATTAAACCACCAATATTACTACTTGGGAGCAACCTGTCAAAACAGGTAAAAGAGCTCAATAATGAGGCCAATACCCTGGGGCTCATAAAGGCAGCAACAGGCAGGATCTCCTACACACGACAACAGCACCTCCATGCACCCACCAGCAGGAAGACACACAGAAGCTGGTGAAAGCTCAAAGGCCGGGCTACAGGATAGAGGTCTTTTAGGCCTGGCCCAGACCGGCCTTCCTGGAAGACGTGCAACCCCAAATCCCAAATCCAAAAACCGACGACACAACCTCTACGGCGACTGCAAGGAAGAAAACAAACTTTCCACTGGTCACCATGGAGGTAGGGGGGTCTGGTCTCTTCCAAAAAACAGGAGGTGTAAATAACACAAATTGGTGTGTAGATTACATTTTCTTGGGAGGCATGGAGTGCAATAACACTTATTTTCTACCTAGTGTTCAGGGATATACAATTGAATTTGTGCAAAAGATTTCCCGGTTCAGCATGTACCGAACTGAATGTTCGTGCCTTCACGATAAGAAAAACTGGAAGCGCATGCTGAACTGGAGAGGCTAGATGCTAGGGAATCATGGGGAAATCCCAACACGGCTCTTTGGAATTCGTGTCAATATCTTTACGAAAAACAAAAAGATGTGGTTACCAATCATTCAGGTCTGACAAACCTGAATACCTTGTGCAGTAAATTCATTCGAAATTGGAAACCTTTGTTACTGCCAAACAATTGATTCGATAGGCTATTTTATGAATTGCATCCATTAAAAGATGCTTACTATACGGTGCCTATGCGGAAGGATTATAGACGTTATTAATTCTAAGCTAACACCTTCCACCACTAAGGACTACTTGGGGTTCACCTTTGACTTAGTCTACATGTGGGTTACTTATCAAAGGAAGGTACAGACTTAACTGAGGCCAACAACCTCATTGACATCACTAAACCACCTATTCGACTGGTAGCAAGGGTAATTGGCAATACTGTGGCCTTTCCAGCCACACTGTTTGACCTTTGTATTAACAATAATCACAATGACAAAGGTATGAGCACTTAAAATCAATACTGGTCATGTATAGAGACCAATGAGGCTACCAATCTAAGCAATCACGGAATTACAATGATAGGGGAAATATTGGGCATTGTTCAAACCCTATCATTGTCAGCAACCATTGAGTGGTGCTACAAACTGATGCCAGTGTTCGTGGTTGGCATGTTACTAACCCCATCTCTAGTTGTGGATATAGATGGGATGCACAAGAAGCATCATTGCTTCAGATACATGTCATAAATTACTTGGAAATGTTGGGTGCGTTCTATGGACTAAAATCATACTGTTCAGAAATGCATCATCTGACATTCATTGTTATATATGGAGAACACCAAAAACATCAGAGGCTATGAGATGGCACTACTAATCAGCCACAAGCAACCCCACAAAAAAGTGTTGGTTCAAACTATTTCCAGATAGCTGAAACAGGTATTAACAACAGCTGGAGTGGATACTAACATATTCAAATCTCATTCCACCAGGGCTGCAGCTACTTCGGCAGCTATGGAGTTGGACGTACCGATGGACCAAATCCTGCAGACAACAGGATGGTCAAGGGAAAAAACGTTCCAACAATTCTACCATAAACCAGTGGTTAAACCTGGAACTATTGCAGAATCAATTTTAAGTTCTGTAATATGATTCACCCCATGAAATAGGGGCTATAATTTGTTGTTAATAACTTTATCATGGATTTCAATGTCAGATTCATGTTTAAACATGTTAACACAATTCCTCCCTTAGTCAATTAAGGCAGATGTGATGCATGGACTCGTTTCCACGGCATGAAATCACAGAGCTTTGAAATCTTCACGTAGTCACTCACGTGACTCCGAAGTAAAATAGTAAGATTAAACGAGAACTTACCAGTTCGACGTTTGATCGTTATTTTATGAGGAGTACGTTGAGGGAATACGTGCCCTCCGCTCCCACCCTTGATCATATACTCAACTGGTATCTTCTTCTCTAATCTTACTATGTTCAGTCATTACAGTTATCTGTGATTTCACACCGCTGCTTTGAAGAATGACACGCATGCGTCCTGGCGGGGTACTTCACGTATTCCCTCAATGTACGCCTCATAAAATAACGATCAAACTTCGAACTGGTAAGTTCTCGTTTAATCTTACTATTTCAGTGCATATCTTGATGCATAGGTGGACACTATAGATATAGTGAATGCATGGTGGGGAAGGGTCACATCAAGGTTTGGGTGTTGGAAGAGGCCTCATACAGCACACATTGACTAGGACCTCCATCAATTAAAACCACAATGCCAGGAACGGAAGCTGGAAATAAATTAGTTCACTTCTCACAAAGGTAGTTACAGCACAAGGAACAGCAAAATGCCCCCCAAAATCTTGTTGGCTTGATGCTGCCATTTAAACAACCTGTCAGATAAGATCGTGATGGCATCAGCACACAGAACTGCCAGAAAAAGTTTAATTACACCACTGGACACATTTATAGGATGTTTCCCCTCGGACACTTGTTCAGCTCCACCTCATTCCCTTTCACTCGCAAAACCATACGCTTGTGCCAGGCACGCAGAATAAATGCTCTGTGGGCTTCTAATTCCACAAACAGCGGTGGATAAGAGGAGAATGAGCCCAGATATAAACCCTTCATACAGTGTTAAATAGAGAGGAAAAATATTGAATATAACCTCCACAGAAGGGTGCCACAGCCTCTCAATGCTGTTCCCTTCTTTCATGCTGATACAAACCTCTCGGCTGAAAGATTGTCCAATCTGCCCAGCTTTGGAGTGTAACATCCTTGGGGGTTACAAAATGGATAGTGTGGGGGAGAACAAAACTTCATCCAGTTTTGTGGCTCTGTGACTCTCAAAGAATATTGGCAAAACAAGCTTTCATGAAATTATGCTAATTAAAAAAATACTATATCAAATCAAATTATCATATCAAAGTTTACATCTTCTTTCACTGCCAATAATGCCTTTGAAAATCGCACATGAATTGGAAGTTTGCTGCTATACTTGGCAATTTGTACCTTTTTCCCATTCTGATTACAAAATATGTTTACGAAAACATTTGCAAATCAGCATTTACAGAGTTGAAGCTTCACCTCCGCGACTTGTTGCTTTCACAGATCAGCTATTATTGAGACTTTCACCCCTCGCAATTAGTCAAAATTTCCTGTCTAAGGACTCGTACTAAAAGATCAGGAGTTCTTTTTAAAAAAACCTGCACACAAGCCGCACGTTTGGTCGGGCTATTTATAAGCTGCAGTTGAGTGATTTTATTTCATTTAACGACAATGTCTCACAAACTTAAAGTGCTGCTAAAATATTGGTTTGCGACTGCCATCTGCCAAACAGAAGTGGTAAAAAAACACTGAATCATTAAGCCATGTTGCTCTGACGCTCATAATGTTTTAAGAGTCTTGCATAGGTTTGGTTTGCACACAGGCTCTCTTAGATATTAAAATAAAATTACTGTATTAGTTATAACTATGGCTGCTCCTCGACCTACGATGGGGTCACGTTCCGATAAACCCATCGTAAATGGCAAATATCGTAAGTCGAAAACGCATTTAATACAGTGTGATCACGTGACCGGAGGCGAGCTGCGGTTCGCTGACATTGCCCAGCGTTTGCAACATCGTAAAGTCGAGATATCGTAAGACGAAGCATCGTGAATCGGGGAGCATCCGTATACAAAGTGCACACTCACAGTGCACAGACATTGACGACAGTACAAAACAGTCTAAAATGCCCGGAATAAAGAAGGGAAACGACATGACTACAAACGCTTCAACACAAACCACATTATCTCAATCTTATTTTAAAAATAAATATAGGTAGCCAACCTTTTTAAAAACACGTGCCGGAAAAGAATAGTAGCCACATTTTCAAAACAGGAATCAGCTAAAGTAACAATTCAGATACACAAGAAACTGTAGATGCCGGTTTATAAAAAAAAGTGTTCCCAAACCAACTCTTTTCCAGCTTTTCCTTCCCCACCACAAACAGTCTGAAGAAGGGTCACCAACCAAATGGTCACCTATCCTATCCATAGATAGACCTAAAACGCCGGAGTAACCCAGCGGGACAGGCAGCATCTCTGGAGAGAAGGAATGTGTGACGTTTTTGGTCGAGACCCATCTTCCCCACTACAATCAGTCTGAAGAAGGGTCTCGACCCGAAACGTCACCCAGTCCATCTCTCCAGAGATGCTGCCTGTCCCACTGAGTTACTACAGCATTTTGTGTCAATCTTCAGTTCAATCCAGCATCTGCAGTTCCTTCCTACACAAATGATCCCTTGTCCATTCCGAGCATGGGGAACCCTCTGGTGTCTGTCTACCCTACAATTTTTGAACAACCAACATTACTCAAAAGAAATGGTCAGGTGAAGATTGATGAAGAATGGGCAGGTCTTCATGCCTGTTGTGTGTTGCCTTGCCAAACGCTATAAAAGTGTGAGAGTCTAGGATTTAAATCAGCATCTGCAGTTCCTTCCTACACAGACCACCTATCCATATTCCTCAGAGATCCTGCATTGCTCCACTGAGTTACTCCAGCACTGTGTATTTTTAAAGGCAAGAAATCTCCTGAAAACAACCATGAAATAGTCTGAGTTCACTGACACATTTGCATAAATGAAACAAGCAGTTTATCTCCAAGTCTCACACTGTGATTTGGAAACCTGCTGTAAAGGTGACATCTGTTCTCCGAAAATATAGTTTTCCTCTGTGCGAATCCTGCGCTTTGAGGCAGTATTTCAGAGCAGAAATGTAATTGTTTGAACATGAAATATCACGTCTTGAAACCTGTCCAACTTTAACACAACTGTGCTGGATTTTTTTTGTTACAATTTTCTCCTCTGAGCTTTACATTTCCAATTAATATTCAGCAAAAGCTGAGACCAAAGGAGTCGTCCACATTGGTGTCAGTGTAGCACTTTACCCAGCAAATATGCCAAAGAGAATTATTGGCAGCGTTGCATCAAAGAACAGAAATCTCCTGGGAGAATTGTGGCCGTCATGTCGAGAACTTGAAGGTGAAACCCAAATACTGAAAGCGATTTAAAGCACTTCTACGAAAGACAAGAGCAGCCAGTTTTAAACCATGAAAGATGTTTTCAAGATAGCGGAGTCAGGGGATATGGGGAGAAGGCACGAACGGGTTACTGATTGTGGATGATCATGCATGATCACATTGAATGGCGGTGCTGGCTCGAAGGGCCGAACGGCCTACTCCTGCACCTATTGTCTATTGTCAATTTTAATATTAAGGGTTATTTTAAAGATCGAGAAAGAACTCTACCAGGAAAATGCATCATAGCTTTGTTTGTCCGCATAGCCAGATGGACTACATTCCTTCAGAGATCTGAATCCGTTAATGAAGAAAGGGAGGTTGGTTTTTAGGGTGCATGTTTAGGTGGTGGAGCAGGTTCAGATGCAGGATCAACAGATATTTCCTGCACTAATACTTACCACTCCAGCTTTTTTTGCGACAAGCCAAATCACATAAAAATTAGAGTTTTGTACAAGAGCATAACAATGGAATAAACCAAATAATGACATATCCCAATATTTAAACATATTGTGGATACAGAAATTAGTTAACAAAGACTCACTCAATCTACTGAGGCTGTATCCCTTGAACATACTTCACCTTTCTTTCCCCACATTGTCTGTGCAACTTCTATTCCATAATCAAAAATGAGCCACGCATCTTCCCGTTATCCTCATTATGTTTAAAAATCCCTTTTCTGGATTCTACTTCCATTTGTCATTTAATCAGCAAGTAAAGAGTAGCAGGAGGGAGGAGCATTTGTAGTGGAATGCTATTGCTAAGTTAAACTATACCGACAGAGAAAAATGTTTGTATTTAAAATAAGGTCATACGTAATAGGAGCAGAATTGGGCCATTCTGCCCATCCAGTCTACTCCACCATTCAACCATGGCTGTCCCTCCTAACCCCATTCTCCTCATAACCTCTGACACCCATACTAATCAAAAATCTATCTGTGCCTTAAATATACCCACTGACTTGGCCTCCACAGCCTTCTGTGGCAAAAAAATCCACAGATTCATCACCCGCTGACTAAATAAATTTCTCCTCATCTTCTTCCTAAAAGAACGTCCTTTAATTCTGTGGCAATGGCCTCTAGTCCTAGACTCTCCCACTAGTGGAAACAGCCTCTCCCACTCTATCCAATCCTTCCACTGTTCTGTATATTTCAATGAGGTCTCCCCCCCCCCCTCATTCTTCTAAACTCCAGCGAGTACAGGCCCAGTGCTGACAAACGCTCATCATTGGTTAACCTACTCATTCCTGGGATCATTCTTGTAAACCTCTTCTTGACCCTCTCCAGAGCCAGCACATCCTTCCTCAGATATGGTTCCCAAATAGGTTGTGCTTTATAAACTGGAGGCACTGTGACAAGTCAACACATGACAGTCATGAAGTCTAGGCCAATCTTCATCAGATCATTTCTTTTGAGTAATGTCGGTTGGACAAAAATTGTAGGTCAGACACCAGCGGGTTGCCCGTGTTCCCATCCTAAAATGGCCAAGGGATCATTTGAAGAAGGGTCTCGACCCGAAACGTCACCCATTCCTTCTCTCCAGAGATGCTGCCTGTCCCGCTGAGTCACTTTACCTTTTTGTGTCTTTCTTCGGTTTAAACCAGCACCTGCAGTTCCTTCTTACACGAGGGATCATTTGTGCCTGGCATTGAGAGCTGTTTAAATAGCTCTGTAAACACTCTGAAGCACCAACTCAGATTATGTATCTCTGTCTCAGTGTGGACTCTGATTGTGCATTTAAAAGTCTGTAATGAGTCCCAGCACTGTTCCACGGCGCAAATGTAGATCTAATCACTATCTCCTTCACTTATCATATGAGTAATCTAAATGTGAAAATTACTTTGTGGGAATTACTTTTTGAAACTTGAGCATGGATTCAATAGAATAATGCAGCACTGTGGGTAAATGGTGCAGGGAGGATGCTGGTTGCAACCGAAGACAGACACAAAAGGCTGGAGTAACTCTGGTACCCTAGTCATCAAACTATCGTCCTGTTGAGTCCCTCTGTCTGTATAACCCGTTGTCACTTGTCCCACACTTGCCTCATGTATGCCCCGTATTTCCTTGATTATCGATGCTGTTTGAATATCTTCTATCCCTTTCCCCTAAATACCGTATATATCTCTCATTCACATTTCCACCATCTGAAGGAGAGCCTTGACTCTAAACCACCTATTCCTTTTCTCCAGAGATGCTGAGTTACTCCAGCCTTTTGTGTCTATCTGTGGGTAAATGGTCACAGGGTTTAATTGTACGTCAAATCCCCAACACAGCGACACTCAACAAGGTTGGAGAACAAGATGAAAGAGGCAGACCTAGTAATCCAATTATGTTGGTTAATACAAGATTTGTACGGACAATGCCACAGAAATGGTGTTCTTTCTGGACACAGGATGAAATGTGCCGACCACTATGTTCACACTGCACTTAGACACAAGCAATGTTGTCATCCAGCGTACAATTAACCTGACTTGCCTGACTTCTTCATCACGCATGCACAACTGCCAAAAATCAGAAGCCTCAACTACAGCAGCCAATCTTAATTCAGAAGACCATCCCCACCTCAGCAGCTGTTCAGCCATCCAGCAGTTGAGAATCTTTTAAGACTTGATATTTGTCTTTGGGTCTCTCTTGATGTTTCTCGTAGAGTCATGCTGCCCTTTGGCCAACTTGCCCATGTCGCCCAAGTTGGCCAACTTTGGGCTCTTTGGCCAACTTGCCCATGCCCATGCCGACCAAGATGCCCCATCTACGCTAGTCCTACCTGTCTGCATTGGCCAATCTCCCTCTAAACCTTTCCTATCCATGCACATGTCATCTGGTTCCTGATTCCCCTTCTCTGGTTAAAAGACCCATTCACCCTATCCATGCAAGTACAAATATTTGGGGGAAAATTAACATGAGATTTATTTCAGAATAAAGGTTTCTTAACTCTTCTTCAAAAGCTGTACGACCTGAAAATTGTGTCCTTCAGTGTCTACATTAAAATTTTTATAATAATAGAAAGTGGTGTAGCGGTAGAGTTGCTGCCTCACAGTGCCAGAGACCTGGGTTCGATCCTGACTACGGGTGCTTTCTGTACAGTGTTTGCATGTTCTCCCATGTGTGGGTTTCCTCCAGGTGTTCTGGTTTCCTCCCACATTCCAAAGACGTGCAGGCTTGTAGGTTAATTGGCTTCTGTAAATTGTCCCTAATACGTAGGATAGAACTGGTGTACGGATGATCGCTGATCAGCACAGACTCAGCGGGCCAAAGGGCCTGTTTCCACATTGTATCTCCAAACCAAACTAAAGTCAAATTAAACTAGAAAGTAGGTTACTTGGCCTATCATGGCTGATCTTTATCTTGCAAAATATTCCCCTCTCTCCCCATACCAAAAATAATCAAGGACATTAATAACGAGTGTCTGCATTTATTGACTTTTCAGATTTTGCTACATTGACATTTTGTTGTACAAATGGCACATGTTGCTAAAAATATAGTGGTATTTGTGGATATAATTATCAACAGACAGATGTTCTCCGACTTACTTTAAGCAGTTTTTGCTGCTGGTTACTAATTATTGATTAATACTGCTGGGTACTAATTATTGATTAGTACTGCTTGGTACTAATTATTGATTATTTAATGCAACAATATCTGAACAATTATTCACCAGTGTATCGGTAAACGCCAGGTGACCTTGGTAGTTCCTGGCCTCCATCACGATCCCAACATCCTGGAAACTTCCCAACTTCCATGACATTGAAAAATAGTCATCATCCTTGGTTGCAATATTTTTTTACCTGTCTTCTTTCTCAGATTTGTGAGATCATGCTGGAGGCAGTAAAACATAATCTACTGTGAAGGACCAATGCCATGCACAAAGGAGATGGCCTGACTGAAAAAGGGTCTCGATCCGAAACGTCACCCATTCCTTCTCTCCAGGGAGGCTGCCTGGCCCGCTGAGTTACTCCAGCATTTTGTGTCTATCTGCAGTTTCTTCCTACACAAGATGTCCAGCAGATAGAAACATAGAAAAATAGGTGCAGGAGTAGGCCTTTTGACCCTTCGATCCAGTACCACTATTCAATATGATCATGGCTGATCATCCAAAATCAGTACCCCATTCCTGCTTTCTCCCCGTATCCCTTGATTCCGGGATAAAGGGGACTCCAGCTTTCTCCAGCAGGTAGGACCTAGAGGAGTTTATCTGTTCAGCGTCAACAACATTAGCAAAAACTGAAGTGATCGGAATTCATTCTCAGCCACAAGCATTAAACATAAAGATGGCTGCACACTGGCATCTACTTACAATAGTGGTTCCATGGTCCTCATCACAACCAAATTTTAGAAATGGATTACAATGCACAGTCACTAATATATCGCATGGCCAATGGCAAGTCCCTATCCCTGATAAGAAGGGCCTCGACCCGAAATATCACCTATTTCTTCTCCCCAGCGATGCTGCCTGTCCCGCTGAGTTACCCCAGCATTTTGTGTCTAACTCCTTTTAATTTGTGGGCCATGTCTGCATGCAAATTTGCTGACACTCTTCACATGGCAAGGTTAGCAGTGTTTGCAGATGACGCAAAAGTTGGTGGTATTGTGGATGGTGAAGATGGCCGTCAAAAATTGCAGCAGGATGTTGATCGGTTGGGCAGGTGGGCTGAGGAATGGACGATGGAATTTAACACAGAGAAATGTGAGGTGATGCATTTTGGAAAATTTAACATGGACTGGACCTACACGGTGAATGGTAGGGCTCTGGAGAGTGTTGTAGAGCAGAGGGATCTAAGAGTGCAGGTACATAGTTCGTTAAAAGTGGAATCACAGGTAGATAGGGTCTTCAAAAAGGCTTTCGGCACATTGGCCTTCATCAGTCATAGTGAATATAGAAGTTGGGAGATCATTAATTAGTGAGGCTGCATTTAGAGTATCATGTTCAGTTTTGGTCACCGTGTTATAGGAAAGATGTGGTCAAGCTGGAACGGGTGCAGAGAATATTTATGTTGCCAGGACTCGAGGGCCTGATCTATAGGGAACGGTTGAGCAGGCTAGGACTTCATTCCTTTGAGCGCAGGATGACAAGTGATCTTATGGGACAAAATCGTGAACCAGAGGACATAGGTTGAAAGTGAGGGAGGAAAAGATTTAATAGAAACCTGAGAGGTAACTTTTTTTGTTACACAAAGGGTGGTGGGTGTATGGAATGAGATGCTGGATGACAGAGGTACCTTTGCAATGTTTAAGAAATATTTAGATAGTTATATAGATAGGAGAGGTTTAGAGGGATATGGGTGGGACTAGTGTAGATGGGTGGGACTAGTGTAGATGGGGCAGGCGTAGGCTAGTAGATGGTTTGTCGGCGTAGGCTAGTTGGGCCAAAGGGCCTGTTTCCACACTGTATGACAGTGATTCTTGCCTACTTTAGGCCAGCAAATGTGTTATATTCACTTTGTGCTGCTAAATTCATTAAACATCCTTTTATCAATCATACTGTTTGAAGTATTATTGCGTAAGACTTCTTCAGCCAGTCCTATTCCCAATGGTTTCCAAGATACTGGGCATAGTATTCCAGCTACTACTAGTTGGATAGAAGCAAAATCCATCGTAGTTTTTATATTATTTAAAGAATTCACGTAATTATCACAGATGCTACATCCATTTCACAAAACAATGGTAAATATCAAAGATCACATATGAGAATGTAATGCAGCTTGTACCTTTTACACCCACATATAAGATATCCCATTGCACCTAATTAAAGTTGCAAACATGGCAAATCGATCAGAAGCTTATAAAACATTGAAGTAGCCTGAGGTGTGATTTACTGTTGTGCGTTTATTCCAACCTGCAGAGATCCATTGCTTTATTTTTAAGTACACTCATTTTACCAGTAATTTCACCTCAGTGGCAGGGCAAAGACCAGACCATGGGGGCAAATTTTGAAACAGATCTCTTCTAAAACCATCAACATTTTTTTTATTTTTTTTTTAATTTGTTTATTTTATTAGAAGTTAATACAGTACAAAACAGTACAGTGGAACCTAATTTTAGGTGCCAACTATGTCATACCGTAATCCATTCTATGTACAACCTCGAGTTTTATGTTTTGAGAAGGAAGTAAGCAAGACAAGAAAAAGAAAACAATAGAAAGGGGAAAAAGAGGAAAAATAGATGGTAGAGAATAGAAAAACGTGAAGTGTGTATATAAAAAAAAGAAAAAGTGGAAAGTAGAAATAGGAGAGAAGGCCCCTTAAAAGAGAAATTTTCAACATCAACATTTTAGCGGGAGAGTTGCAAGATCTGGGAAAACTACCCGTGTGAAGTTCTTCTGCAGCTCCCTCGGCATCTCCGACAAAGATATTGCAAGCAAGAGGGTGAAAGCTCAAAGAAAATTCCACTAGAATATTCACCAAATACCTTGCGGTCGTGATGAAAAAAATAAGATTTTTGAGAGTTGGGAGATTTTGGACAAAGAAACATTTCTGTTTGACTGGGATTGTTCAGATTTTAAAAACAGATGCAATGAAATTCACTTGAAACCATCTGACAAACAGGAGAAAGAGCTCTGAAGTGTGGAGGCAGAAGTGCAAAAAGTGCCCAGCGTTCTCCAAAACAGACGCAGAATGGCGAAAGTACTGAGCTTTGACCCAAGGCGGTACTACATAAAGCAATCATTGTGAACGTCTCTATCAGCAACAGAACCCAGAGAGATTCAAAAGGCCAAGGGAACTGAACATAGAAAGATGAAAAGTTAAAAGATGCCACCTTGAAAGCTCATTCCCTCTGAGGGTAAATAAGGTCATGTCATAAGTGATAGGAGCAGAATTAGGCCATTCAGCCCAGCAAGTCTACTCCGCCATTCAATCATGGCTGATCTATCTCTCCCTCCTAACCCCATTCTCCTGCTTTCTCCCCATAACTTCTGACGCCCGTACCAATCAAGAATCTATGTTCAAGAAGGAACTGCAGATGCTGGAAAATCGTAGGTAGACAAAAATGATGGAGAAACTCAGCGAGTGAGCCAGCATCTATGGAGCGAAGGAAATAGGCAATGATTCGGGTCGAAACCCTTCTTCAGACTGAAGAAGGAACGTTGCCTATTTCCTTTGCTCTATAGATGCTGCATCACCCGCTGAGTTTAATCAAGAATCTATCTATCTCTGCCTTAAAAATATCCACTGAATTGACCTTCTGTGACAAAGAATTCCAGATTCACCACCCTCTGGCTAAATAGATTTCTCGGCATCTCCTTCCTAAAAGGTCGCCCTGGTCTTATGCGGTATGGATTGCAACGGATCAATAGGATGGTCATTACCACCTTTGAAGTCTGAATGATGTACTGCAATAGATTATTACTATCAAAATATCAAAATAATATTTCAGAGATAGATAAAAATGCTGGAGAAACTCAGCGGGTGAGGCAGCATCTATGGAGCGAAGGAAATAGGTGACGGTTCGGGTCGAGACCCTTCTTCAGACCCAGAATTAATAATGTTTCAGACCGTCCACAGGTGATTAGAGGCACTTCGGTGACGTGTGCGATACAGAGCTGTCAGCAACTTTTGTCAGGCTTCCTGGAACATGTCAGGAAGGAGCTTTTCATAATGTAATCCGTGCCCTAGTAATCTGCCAGATCTCCACTGAGTAAATGAAAATAAAATGATTGCATCCCACATAATGTGACCGGTGGAAATTTATATTGCTGACGCATCCTCAGAAGAAAGCTAAATGCCACGTTCAAGCTTCTGAACAAAGGAGAAAGTGATTGCAGCGCATCTGAATCATCGCATGCAAACAAACGCAATGGTCGTGTAAGCCTCTTAATTAAAATCTTGATGCAGTAACATCAGAAATAAAGCGGCTAACTAATTGGAAAAATGAACGGATCTGACTGTTTCAGATGGATTAGTCATGCTTAAGGAGCGGTCCAATGAAGAATCGGACCATGATGACCGATGCACTGTATTTAATGAGCTCTTTAGCAGTTCTGCAAGCAGCATCTGCCCACCGATCTGTACTGCATTAAAATCTACCATGTGGGAGGTTCAATAAAATCTCCTGAGATTTGACACCTCACCTTTCATGTCTGCAAGATTGATAGATTATACTGCAGAGAAGCTGCCGTTTCTCCAACACACTAGGATTACCACTTTTTACTTTTTTCTGAAAATATCAACTTTGCCAGCTGTCCGACCTTCAGAGCTTTGCTTACCGCCGACACCACCTCATGGCCGATCATCGGTTCACGAGTTGGATGGAGTGCCCCTTTTTAATTTTTCCTTAAAATATCAAAGCATTGTAGGTTCTTGATCCGGGACTTACAAGGGCAAATGTCATCCGTCTATTTTGGTCTCAAAGAAATGCATTTAAAAAAATGCACTTTAAAAATGATTGCAGCCTTTCAGGAATATGCACCAATAAAGGCAACAAAATGGTAGTCATCTTGTTTAAAATTATATCCAGGTTATCTGCACTAAACTCGAGAAAACATGATGCTGAACCAGGAATGTGTTCCAATTCAGCTTGCAGCCGAAACTCTTTAGATGGAGTCTACAGAGCAATGATTAAAATAAAAAGAATTGTGTCAGCATCAATCCAAAAGATGATACTCAGAAAATCAGAAAGATTTGGTATATTCCCTTAGAATTATAGTCACACAGCATGGAAACAGGCCCTTTGACCCAACCTGCCCATGCCAACCAAGATGCCCCATCTACAAAGGTCCCACCTACCCCTGTTTGGTTCATATCCCTCTAAACCTTTCCTATCCATGTAACTAGCCTAATGTCTTTTAAGTCTTGTTATAGTAACTGCCCCAACCAGGCACGGAAATCACTATCAAAATATGGAGGGGACTGGGGGACAGGGGACACACAATTATTTGGTGGCCGCGCGCGCATGCGCTCACTCACACACACACGTGCAAGGCTTCGGAGGCTCAATCCAGCGCTAAATGCAGCTCCACTCTGCCTGTCTCACCGGGTTATCCTACAGCCCTGCTTGGAGTGACGGGACACCAGCGTTGCTTCTCCCCGCTGGCTATATTTCCCGCAAGCCCAGGCAGGTTAACCTGGCGGGACAGGCAGAGTTGAGCTGGGTTTAGCGCTGCTTCTCTGCACTGGCTGTGGGCCAGCTTCTGTCTGACTCCCCACCTCTCTGGCCACCCGTGGAGGGCACTCAGGTTGGGACGGGACGGGACAGCACTGGAGACCCGGCTGGGATCGATCCTGGCTGCGGATGAGGCGCAGGTCTGTGCCGAGTGTTTTGGCACATCTCCCTCCTCCAATCATCGCTCTCTATCCTCAGTCCCCCCCCCTCTCCTCCCTCCTCCATTGATCGCACTGAATCATCATGTCCCGCCCCCATTGCCTGCTGACCCACGTCTCTCTCATCCAATCGGCGCCCTCGATCATCAGTCCCACCCCCACTGTCTCGCGGAAAGCGGAGATTTCACCGGGTTTTAAAATCTGGATTACAAAAAACTTGGGGGGGGGATGTCCCACACCTCTCAAAACAGAGGGGGGATGTGTCCCCCTGCCCCCCCCCTCCCCCCCCCCCCCCCCCCCCCCCGGCCTCAACTACCTCCTCTTGCAGCTCATTCCACACACCTTCAGTATAAATAACTTCTTTATACATTTTTGAATGCATACAAATTGTTTCAGGTTTGCTACTGATATGTTGAAAAAACCTGACATTTAAACCGGAAAAAATTTCTGCAAACTATCCAAATATTTTTGATTAATTTTAAATTGAGTCTGACTAATGGACATGTTTCACATTATTTCACTTGTATTAGGAGAGTACACGGTATTAGAGGAAGTTAGGCCCATACCAATCCTGCCATATGATTTCTGATGATCTCCAGTGGCATTGCACATGGAAAGGCAGGAATATATGATCGCCCCAAAAAGGGTTGCCAACTGTCCCGTATTAGCCGGGACACGCCGTATATTGGGCTAAATTGGTTTGTCCCATACGGGACCTCCCTTGTCCCGTATTTGGCAGCTGCTACTCGGGTCGAGGGGACTGTCGGGTTGGAACCTTCGGCCCCACCTCAACCATCCCGACGTAGTGCAGCCCATGGAGTGCAACAGCAAGCAGCGCCTCGCCCGTGGCCCCATCTGTCGGCAGCCCGGCCAGTTGTCTAACCTTCGGACCTTCGCTTACCGCCGCCACCACCACCCCTCCTTCTCATGGCCGATCATCAGTTCATGAGTTGGATGGGGCGCCGGACTTTGCGTGCAGCAGAACACAAAGCCCAGCCTGCGGGCCAGCCGAGGTGTTTTGGCCCGGGCCGCAAAACGTTGCGCGCAAAGTCCGGCACCCGGGCCAAAACTCCTCAGCTGGCCCGCCGGCTGGGCTTTGTGTGCAGTCCAGCACCCGGGTCAACTCATCATTCACCCAGCCACGGCCGAGTCGGTCAACGAATTGCCATCGGGAATTTGTCTCTTATTTTGACCTTTTATCCCTTATTTGGAAGTGAGAAAGTTGGCAACGAACCCCATATCACGTTTGATGTCTCTATATTGTCCCATTCTACTTTGCCACTTCTGCATTTCTTTTAGTTTTCCTTTTTGCTATATCATATCTTTCAGGAGGGAAGTGATGCGTGGTGTGTTGTGATAAAGAGAGCAGCTACCAGTTGTTGCAACCTAAAAATACAGCCCCAAGAGTATCCATCTATTTCCATGCCCCAAACATTCGCTTCCTCTTATCATTCGTTCCATTACTCCCCTTACCAGTTTTCCATTGATTATCGCTGAACCTAAACCTACCTAATCTCCCGGTTGCCAAACTACATCCAGACACACTATATCCACTTGCTCTCCCTTGTCCATTTTACCTGTTACACTCTCAAAAAAAATCTAGAAGATTTGTCAAGCATGATTTCCCCTTCGTAAATCCATGCTGACTTGGAACGATCATCCTCTGGAAATGTTTCTCCTTCACCATAGATGCTACTTGACCTGCCAGTATTCTTTGTTATTATTATGGGATTAAATAACTACAGCTTTTCCCATTCGGGGCCAAGAGAGGGTGGACTGGCATTGAAAATAAATATTACAATCCACCAGAGTGCTTTGATACCATAATTTCATAATCACATTTAAAACCCATTAGTTGTAAGAAATGCCCTGCTATCGAAAAATACTTTAAATATTTTATGTCACGGTCAGTGTGTCAACCTTTCCCTGACCATCGAGTAAAGGACCAGCAGTAACACAATTTGATAAAATCCCCACGTTACATGGATTCTATTCCACATAGCAATCCTTCAAATTATGGAATGTATGATCTTTAAACCTAGAAGTCAATAAAGATTCCCCGAATTATGTTGAATGTCCATGATTAACATACTGCTCTCAAATGAAGTGCATATTATACCTTTCATTGTAACATGGACAACCTAGTTATAGGTCAATCAGCTGTATTTTTTATTTCAGCTTGGTTTAGAGATACAGCGCGTAAACAGGCCCTTCGGCCAACCGAGTCCGCATCGACCAGCAATCCCCGCACACTAACACTATCCTACACACATTAGGGACAATTTACACATAAACAAGGCCAATTAGCCTACAAACCTGTACAGCTTTTGAGGGTGGGAGGAAACAGAAGATTTCGGAGATCTGCTGTGGTCATGGGAAGAAGGTACAAACTCCGTAGAGACGGCACCCATAGTCTGGATCGAACCTGGATCTCTGGCGCTGCAAGCGCCGTAAGGCAGCAACTCTACCACTGCGCCACCGTGCCTTATTGTAGCATTGTAGGAAAGATAAATTAACCATTGTTGTAATGCAACCATAACAGTTATTCAGCATAGAAGCCAAAATTAACAAAACTTAAAAGGCATAATACACAAGATAAAAAATGTAAAGACTAAATATATGTTGCACGGCAGATAAGAGGTGCACATCGGTTTCTAAACAATGATTTCAATTATCAAGAAAAAAATGAAGTGCACTAAAAATGCCATTTTCAAAATAAAGACAATGAAACCTAAATGGATAGAAAGCTCTTTGTGTGTTCATATATAACCCAAAGCAGCCAACGATACGCAAAAACTAAAGAAATCTAACTTGACCAATTGCTGGTAGACACAAAATGCTGGAGAAACTGAGCAGGTGAGGCAGCATCTATGGAGAGAAGGAATGGGTGACATTTCGGGTCAAGACCCTTCTTCATTTTGTTGTCTACCTTCAATTTTATCCAGCACCTGCAGTTCTTTCTCACACATTTTGACCAATTGCTGTACTGGCTGCCTATTCACATTCATTAGCAAAGTGATGAAAATACTTGCCAACCATTATCATTTAATGCCTACACATGGTTAAGTAGATTATGTTTCTTCAACTGTGAATTTGGGGTAAAAGATCTTTGAAGTGTCATATGTTCAAATTGTTTCTCTTTGACATTTAATGGCAGTATCAACTACAAATCCCTGATGATCAAAACCCATTTTAGCTGCAATTCTCTGTGCAAGGAACGCTAGTCAGAGTGCGGACATGGTGGGCCGAAGGGCCTGTTTCCGCGCTGTATCTGTAAACTGAACTAAACTAAATATTTGTGCTGTGATTTAAACCATTTGAATTTGTTAACATTACAACCATTCATTTTTATGTAAACACATAATGGACATTAAATCATGTGGCAATTAAGGTCAGAAGGTCATAAGTAATAGGAGCAGAATTAGGCCATTCGGCCCATCAAGTTTACTCCGCCATACAATCATGGCTGATCTATCTCTCCCTCCTAACCCCATTCTCCTGCCTTCTCCCCATAACTCCTGACACCATATTGCTATTAGTATCTAGGAAGTCATATCATTAATCTAATTTCTTGAAGGCGTTGTTTCAAACATATAAAATATGATCTTAACTTCCAGCCCCACCATCCCCCCCCCCAAAAAAAATCATTTTTCTTTAATTTAATTTGCCCAACATCTAATATTGAATGTGCAGAAAAATTCCTTTCACTAAATGATGAGAAGATCATTTGCCTCTGATGCCTGTATCAATTCTCTTGCCTGAACACCATTTCATCCATGGCAACCCTCCATAGCCTTTGTGTTGTGTTTGACCTGAAATGAACATTGAATCATACGGGATTCATCTCATTACAGCAATGAGACTCTGACCCTGCTCCATTTCCTGAAACTCATACCTACACCCCATACTTCTCCCTGATGCAAGATTATCGTGGAGAATTGTGCATGAACAAACAAATTGTTTCTCTTTGACATTTAATGGCAGTATCAACTACAAATCCCTAATGATCAAAACCCATTTTCGCTGCAATTCTCTGAGCAGGGATCACTAGTCAGTGTGGACCCGGTGGCCTGTTTCCGCGCTATATCTGTAAACAGAACTAAACTAAATATTAGTGCTGTGATTTAAATCATTTGAATTTGTTAACATTACAAACCATTCATTTTTATGTAAAATAATAATGTTTAGAAGGATGAGAGGATATCTCATTGAAACATATAAGATTGTTAAGGGCTTGAACACGCTAGAGGCAGGAAACGTGTTCCCGATGTTGGGGGAGTCCAGAACCAGGGGCCACAGTTTAAGAATAAGGAGTAAGCCATTTAGAACGGAGACGAAGAAACACCTTTTCTCACAGAGAGTGGAGAGTCTGTGGAATTCTCTGCCTCAGAGGGCGGTGGAGGCAGGTTCTCTGGATGCTTTCAAGAGAGAGCTAGATAGGGCTCTTAAAAATAACGGAGTCAGGGGATATGGGGAGAAGGCAGGAACGGGGTACTGATTGGGGATGATCAGCCATGATCACATTGAATGGCGGTGTTGGCTCGAAGGGCCGAATGGCCTACTCCTGCACCTATTCTCTATTGTCTAAATCTAAGATTCTCATTGCCTTCCACTTCTTTGCATCCTGAATCTCATCCAAAATATTGCTGCAGGCCATAATAGCATGACAAAAACCCACTCACCTATCACTCTGGGCTTGCCAATAGACAATAGGTGCAGGAGTAGGCCATTCGGCCCTTCGAGCCAGCACCGCCATTCAATGTGATCCTGGCTGAACATCCACAATCAGTACCCCGTTCCTGCCTTCTCCCCATATCCCCTGACTCCACTATCTTGAAGAGCCCTATCTAGCTCTCTCTTGAAAGTATCCAGAGAACCGGCCTCCACTGCCCTGTGAGGCAGAGAATTCCACAGACTCACCACTCTCTGTTTGAAAAAGTGTTTCCTCGTCTCCGTTCTAAATGGCTTACCCCTTGTTCTTAAACAGTGGCCACTTACTTTGATTCTTGAGCCAACAATAACCCAATTAAAATCTTCATGCTTGCTTTCACACTCTTTCTTGCTACCCTATCTCTGGCCTGCTCTGCCTTGCTGATCTTTGAGATCATTAACCACGATTCTGGCTTCTTGTGCTTTGCCAGTATTAGCGCTGGGTCACTGGAGGCCACGATTGAGCTGGCTACATTCTAAACTCTCTGAACCTCTCTGGTTTTCAATCATTCCTCCCTATAAATGTATCATGAGAACCCACCTCTCTGAGCAAGATAACATTTCTTCTCCTGATGCCAAAGGCTTTGTTTTATAGACAATGCGCTTTTTAAGTGTCATGAGTCCATGAGTCCTGATGGGAGAGTCTAGGACCAGAGGTCATAGCCTCAGAATTGAAGGGCGCTCTTTTACAAAGAAGTTGAGGAGGAACTTCTAGTCAGAGGGTAGTTAATCTGTGGAACTCATTGCCACAGATGGGCTGGGAAGGCCAAGGCAGTGGATATTTTTAAGGCAGAGATAGACAAATTCTTGATTAGAACGGGTGTCAAAGGTTATGGGAAGAAGGCAGGAAAATGAGATTAGGAGGCAGAGATCAGCCATGATTGAATAGCAGAGTAGACTCGATGGGCCGAATGGCCTAATCCTACTCCTACAACCTGCGAGTTGTTGGGTGATGATAAAGATGCATTTAGGTTTTTAGGCCTTAGATATCCAGCATAGAAACAGGCCCTACGGCCCATCAAGTCCACACTGACCATCATTAATCACGCTAGTTCCATGCTATCCCACTTTTGCATCTACTCCACACAGATTCGAGGCAATTTACAGAGGCCAATTAACCTCCAAACCCGCACGTATTCGCAATGTAGGAGCAAACCAGAGCACCCGGCACAAGGAGCCACACGTGCCCTGGCTGAGATTTATCATTAAGTACAGGTGCGACGCCAGGAGACTGGAGCGTGGCAAATGTTGTGCCTCTCTTTAAGAAGGGCTGCAGGGAAAAGCCTGGGAACTACAGGCCAAAGAGAATAACATCTGTGGTCAGACCGTCACAAAAACAGCACCCGAGGTCAGGATCAAAGCTGGTCTCTTGTGCTGTGAGGCAGCGGCTCGCAAGGCTGTGGAGGCCAAGTCAATGTATATTTTTAAGGCAGAGATAGATTCTTATTTAGTACAGTCAGAGGCTATGGGGAGAAGGCAGGAGAATGGGGTTAGGATGGAGAGATAGATCAGCCATGATTGAATGGCGGAGTAGACTTGATGGGCCAAATGGCCTAATTCTACTCCGATCACGTATGACCTTATGCCCTTACCAACTGCTCCACTCTGGTTGAGAAGCAGAGAGGTCAAGTTATTGCCGTAAATGTAGAGAATTCGTATTAAAGCAGCAAAATAGATAGTGAGGAACAGGCAACAATTTCAACGGAATAGTCAGCAATGTTGTCGCACATATTAGATAGAAACCCATGCTTTTGGGTTCCTAGACTGAAGGAAACAGTCCATTGCCTCTTATTCCATCAACTGTGCACCTCGAGATCTCAACCCAGATCACCAACCCAGCTATTGAAATGATTAGAGAGACAATATTAATGATTTGGAAGAGGGAATTAGGAGCAACACTAGCAAGTTTGCGGATGACACAAAGCTGGGTGGCAGTGTGAGCTGTGAAGAGGATGTTAGGAGGCAGGGTAGGTTTACGAGATTGATCCCTGGGATGGTGGAACTGTCATACGAGGAAAGATTGAAAAGACTAGGCTTGTATTCACTGGAGCTTAGAAGGATGAGGGGGAATCTTATAGAAACATATAAAATTATAAAAGGACTGGACGCTAGATACAGGAAAAATGTTCCCAATGTTGGGCAAGTCCAGAACCAGGGACCACAGTCTTAGAATAAAAGGGAGGTCATTTATGACTGAGGTGAGAAAAAACATTTTCACCCAGAGAGTTGTGAATTTATGGAATTCCCTGCCACAGAGGGCAGTGGAGGCCAAGTCACTGGATGGATTTAAGAGAAAGTTAGATAGAGCTCTAGGGGCTAGTGGAGTCAAGGGATATGGGGAGAAGGCAGGCACGGGTTATTGATAGGGGACGATCAGCCATGATCACAATGAATGGCGGTGCTGGCAAGGGAAAGGGGTGGGGCAAGAGCACATTATCAGAGCTAAGAGTAAGAGCTAAAAGAGTTATTTTGTCAGGTGTATTGGGGTGGGGTGAGATGGGTGGAAATGGTAACCAAGGTTGGAGGTGATCAGTGCAGAAGGCAAAAGGATACCAATGATGGAATATTATAAGGAAGGAAAGCTGGGAGTGAAATGGAGAACGGGAAGGAGGAAGGGAGGGAGGGAGGGATGGTGGGTGGTAGGGAACAGGCGTTTGATGAGTAATGGGGAAACCCGGAGTAGGGTGGGAGAAGAGCGGATGGAAAAGACAGAGGTGGGGAAAAGGGATTAAGGCGGCACGGTGGCACAGCGGTACAGTTGCTGCCTCACAGCAACCAGAGACCCGGGTTCGATCTCGATTAATGGCGCTGTCTGTACGGAGTTTGCATGGTCTCCCCGTGACCGCGTGGGTTTTCAATAAGATCTTCGGTTTCCTCCCACACTCCAAAGATGTACAGGTTTGTAGGCTAATTGGCTTGGTTTAAGTGTAAATTGTCCCTAGTGTGTGTAGGATCGCTGGTCGGTGTGGACTCGGTGGGCCGAATGGCCTGTTTCCATGCTGTATCTCTATACTAAACTAAAAAGACAAGCCAGGGGTCTATAAACTGGTGAGTCTTACAGCAGAAGTGAAAAAGCTGCTGCAGGGGAATCTGAGAGCCGGGATCTATCTGTATTTTAGAATGAGAAACACTGATTAGGGATAGTCAACATGGCTTTGTGTGCATGGGAAAGCGTGCAACATTGATTGAATATTTCTGAAGAGGTGACCAAAGGGACAGGTGAAGCAGAGTGATAGATGTTGTTGTCTACATGGACTTTTGAAAACCCTTTATCAAGGCCCAGCTTGGTAGATGGTCTGGACTAGTGTGTGTGGGGAAGTATGCGGGAATCACTGGTCGGTGCGGACTCAGTGGGCCAAAGGACCTGTTTCCGCGCTGCATCACTAAACCAAACTGAATGATGGGGATGAAAGATAGGAAAGAAAGATGTTTGGGGTGAGGGTGATTGTGGGGGAAAGCTGGGTCCATGAGAGGAGTGGGGCACGGGGGGGAGGGGGGGGGGGTGGAGATTTATCTGAAATTGGAGAATTCAATGTTCGTGCCATTGGATAGAAGGCGACACAAACGCAATACGAGGTGCTTGTTCGTAGAGTTTGCATGTGAGCTTCCTCTGGCAATGGAGGACAGATTGCTCGATGATTGAATTGGAAAGGGGAATTAAAATGCTGGCCGCCACGAGTTAAACTCAAAAGCCTTACCAAATTGTGATGCGGAAAAATTAATATTTGGACGCCGATCAGAGAACATCTTTCCAGAGAAATTTACTAAGCAGCTGCAGAAAACTGTGGGTTGAACACAGCCAGACTGGTAGAACATTTAATTTCGGTCTGAAGAAGGGTCTCGACCCAAAACGTCACCCATTCCTTCTCTCCAGGGATGCTGCCTGTCCCGCTGAGTTACTCCAGCATTTTGTGTCCATCCTTGGTTAAAACCAGCATCTGCAGTTCCTTCCTACACATTTAATTTCCAATATTCTACGGTGATAAAATGCTGGTGATACAAAATGTAATAGTGTTTCCTGATTCCTTGTTTGCAGTGCGAGCTCAGCAGCTGAGCATCTGTTCACTGCTGACAGTCTAACCTCGTCTCCCCGGCAACGGTGGAGAGGTACAGACAGGATAATGAGTTTCTCACGTGGCACCTCACACGATCTAGACGCTGTTAACAGAGCTGCTTTAGGTATGAGAGCGCTGGGTGACTTAAAAATAATAAATCAGAAAAAGGTGGTAAAATTATAGAATAGTTAACAAGGGAAGGGAAAGAATTTTAAATGCAAAGTATAATATGCCCCTGTCCCACTTAGGAAACCTGAACGGAAACCTCTGGAGACTTTGCGCCCCACCCAAAGTTTCCGTGCGGTTCCCGGAGGTTGCAGGTGGTTGCCGGAGGTTGCAGGTTGTGGAAGCAGGTAGGGAGACTGAAAAAAACCTCCGGGAACCGCTTGGAAACCTTGGGTGGGGCACAAAGTCTCCAGAGGTTTCCGTTCAGGTTTCCTAAGTGGGACAGGGGCATTACCTATCACTGCCAGTTATTTGTCTCTAGATAGACACAAAAAGCTGGAGTAACTCAGCGGGATAGGCAACATCTCTGGAGAGAAGGAATGGGTGACCTTGCAGGTCGAGGCCCCTTTTCAGACTGGTCAGAAGAAAGGTCTAGACCCAAAACATCACCCATTCCTTCTCTCCAGAAATGCTGCTTGTCCCGCTGAGTTGTTCCAGCATTTTGTGTCTATCTTCAGTTTAAACCAGCATCTGCAGTTCCTTCCTACACAGTTAATTGTATCTTATTTATTTAACAATATTTTGCATGCTACTTGGCAAAGCATGTGTTGTTCCACATTTACAGTTCCTTCCACCACTTGGTTGCCACTTAAATTAACGTTGTCAGCACAACATGTTGTGCACACCCTTACACACAAAACCTTCCATGCACCCAATTTGTTCTTTATATTGAACGTGGACACAAAATGTTGGAGTAATTCAGCGGAACAGGCAGCATCACTGGAGAGAAGGAATGGGCGAAGGTTCGGGTCGAGACCCTTCTTCCGACTCCGAGGGCAGGAGGAATCACAGTGGGAATTGTGAGAGAGGGCGTTGCAGAACTCTTGTCGGAGAGAGGAGGAGAACTTCTTCAAAGTAGACAAACCTTGTGGGGATTTCACAGTAGATTAGACAAAATGTGTAAGGAACTCCAGATGCTGGTTTACACCGGAGATAGATACAAAATGCTGGAGCAATTCAGTGGGACAGGCAAGCATCTCTGGAGAGAAGGAATGGGTGACGGTTCAGGGCAAGACCCTTCTTCACACTTTCGTTACACAATATTTAGTCAACAGACCAATATCCCATTGTGTTGAAAGGAACTGCAGATGCTGGTTTAAACCAAAGATAGACACAAAACGATGGAGCAACTCAACGAGACATGCAGCATCTCTGGAGAGAAGGAATGGGTGATGTTTTAGCTCGAGACAGTCTGAAGAAGGGTCTCGACCAGAAACTTCACTCATTCCTTCTCTCCAGAGATGCTGCATTCATCTTATTTCTTCTCTCTCTGAGTAACCTTCAACTTTGTTTCCTCTTAATTAGAAAAACATCCTATTTCTCTGATGAATGCTTGGAATACAGAACCCTTCCTGTTACATGATTCATTTTATTGCCTTAACCAGTTTACAATATTTCATGTTTCTCTTTACTCCAACTAGCTATGCCATGTGGCTTGAACACCTCATAAATCTATCATTTGCCTCTCCTAACAAGATCTGTAAGTTACGATACGTATACTTTATTTATCCCAGGAAGGAAATTGGTCTGCCTGCCAACAGTCATAAAACACAAAATACATGAAACATGAAATTAAAGTTACGAGTGAAAAGGATTGGGGATGTGCAAAGATTGGGGGGGGGGGGGGGGGGTGGGGAGTCAGTCTACCCCACGACAGAAGGGGGAGTTGTACAGTTTGATAGCCACAGGGAAGAAGGATCTCCTGTGGCGTTCTGTGCTGCATCTTGGTGGAGCCAGTCTGTTGCTGAAGGTGCTCCTCAGGTTGACCAGTGTGTCATGGAGGGGGTGAGCTGTATTCTCCAAGATGCTCCGCAGTTTGAGGAGCATCATCCCCTCCAAGACCACCTCCCATGAATCCAACTCCACCCCCAGGACGGAGCCAGCCTTCCTGATGAGTTTGTTAATCGTGTTGGTGTCCGTGGCCTTCGCCCTGCTGCCCCGGCACATGGCAGTGAGGAAGATGGCACTGGCTACCACCGATTGGTAGAACATCTGCAGCATCTCAGTGCAGACGTTGAAGGAGCGGAGCCTTCTTAAAAAGTACAGCCGGCTCTGTCCCTTCTTGTACAGAGCCTCAGCATTCCTGCACCAGTAACCAGTACCTTCACTATTTTGGCCTCTTTTCCCATCATTGTTCCCAGTGTTATGCTCTTGGGATCATTTCCAGCATTTCCTACATTAAGGGATATGGGCCAAATGCCGGTAAATGGAATTGGCTTAGTTGGTCACTGTGGTCGGAATGGACTCGTTGGGCCAAAGGGCCTGATTCCATGCTGTAAGACTATAATATCTATCCGTTAATTTTCAGCAAGTAAACAAACATGAAATTTAGCCATCTGTTCATTATGCTTCCTTAATCAAGCAGAACGCATTCAATAGATACCATCAACAAACATGCAAGCAAAGCCAAATGACACATCAGTGCAATTGACTCCAATGCAATGCAAATAACAGCTAGCTTAATTCATTCTCCAGTTTCTCCCCCCCACCCATAAATTCATGCTGTTTCCCCTCTGCAGATTGCGGTAATTTCCTCACATTTTAATATTTACCCAGAAGACAAAAAACCAAATTGCAGGCTGCACATTAATCAATCAGTGTAGGAAGGAACTGCAGATGCTGGTTTAAACTGAAGATAGACATAAAATGCTGGAGTAACTCAGCGGGACAAGCAGCATCTCTGGAGAAGGAATGGGTGACATTTCGGGTTGAGACCTTTCTTCAGACTTCTCCAGCTTTTTGCATCTATCTTTGATCAATTATTTTTCTTTTTTCAGAATATTATTTTATTGCTGTTTCCAATATAAACTTTAAAAAAAAATATTGCCTGTGAGACATTATGTGGTTTACCTTTAGAGTTTAGCGATACTTCGTGGAAATAGGACCTTCGGCCCACTGTGTCTGCATCCCGTACACCAGCACTGTCTTACACATTAGGGACAACTTACAGAAGCCAATTAACCTACAGACTTGTACATCTTTGCAGTGTGGGAAGAAACAGCACCCGGGGAAAATCTATGCAGTCACAGGGAGAAGGTACAAACTCCTTCCAGACAGCATCCGATGTCAAGATCGAACCCGGGTCTCTGGCGCTGTGCGGCAGCAACTCTACCGCTGCGCCATTGTGCCATGCTCTGGCTGGCTTTTGAAATGGTACGGCAAATCATTCAGTTGTATTAAATGGTTAAAAAGATAGAAGGAAGTACAACGGGTCACCAAGAATTATCCTCAGTATTGGAAACAACAATGGCAAAAATTTCCCCTGTCCATCTTGCAAAATCCTCCTTATTAACATGGGAGGCCACGGAGGTCAGCGGTAGAGTTGCTGCCTTACAGTGCTAGCAGCACCGGAGATCCGGGTTCAATCCCGACTACGGGTGGTGTCTGTACGGAGTTTGTACGTTGTGTCCGTGACCTGCGTGTGTTTTCTCCAAGATCTTCAGTTTGCTCCCACACTCCAAAGGCGTACAGGTTTGTAGGTTAATTGGCTTGGTAAATGTAAAAATTGTCCCCAGTGGATGTTGGATAGTGTTATTGTGCGGGGATCGCTGGTCGGTGAAGACTCAGTGGGCCGAAGGGCCTGTTTCCATGCTGTATCACTAAACTAAACGCAACATCTGGGGATTTGTGCCAACATTGGGAATGTTGTCTCACAGACTGGTCAAGCAACAACATAAATTGACAAGAACTGCAGATGCTGGTTTATGCCAAAGATAGACACAAAATGCTGGAGTAATTGTGCGACAGGCAACATCACTGGAGAGAAGGAATGAGTGACCTTTCGGGTCGAGACGCTTCTTCAGACTGAAAGTCACGGGAATGGACAGGCTAGATGCAGGAAGATTGTTCCCTATGTTGGGGAAGTCCAGAACAAGGGGTCACAGTTTAAGGATAAGGGGGAAATCTTTTAGGACCGAGATGAGGAAAACATTTTTCACACAGAGAGTGGTGAATCTCTGGAATTCTCTGCCACAGAAGGTAGTTGAGGCCAGTTCATTGGCTATATTTAAGAGGGAGTTAGATGTGGCCCTTGTTGCTAAAGGGATCAGGGGGTATGGAGAGAAGGCAGGTACAGGATACTGAGTTGGATGATCAGCCATGATCATATTGAATGGCGGTGCAGGCTCGAAGGGCCGAATGGCCTACTCCTGCACCTATTTTCTGTTTCTATGTTTCTATGAATGGATGGAATGGAACGCAATACTTTATTGTCACATGTGACAAGGCACAGTGAAATTCTTTGCTTGCAAACCCAAGGTACATAAGGCCTGGTTCGGCAACTTGAACGTCCAGGAGCGGAAAAGAGCGCAAAAAGGTTGTGACCACTGCCCAGTCCATCACCGGCTCCGACCACCCCTCCATCAAAGGGATCTATCGTAGTCGCTGCCTGAAAAAGGCAGCCAACATCATCAAAGATTCACACCATCCCTGGCCACACACTCATCTCACCACTGCCATCGGGAAGAAGGTACAGGAGCCTGAAAACTGTAACATCCAGATTCAGGAACAGCTACTTCTCTGCGGCCATCGGGCTATTAAACACGACAACAAATAAGCTCAGAACTACAACAAACTATTATTATTAATGCACTATATTTGTATATTTATTGAGTACGTGTGCATGTGATAAATACACACACTGAACTTTTTTTCTTCTCCTGTTATGTACTATGTTTAAATACTCTGTTGTGCTGCAGCAAGCAAGAATTTCATTGTCCTATCTGGGACACATGGCAATAAAACACTCTTGACTTGCCTAGTCACCACATACGTACGGTGTTGACAAAGTTACAAAGTATCCCCGCTCCGGCTCCTCCTTTGTTCCTACGGTGGTGGATAATTAAAAAACACACTGGAGCAGCGGGCTCCGGGAACATCCTGTCATCAACAGTGGTGGAGCCCAGGTTGCTGGCGCAGAAGCATCTGAAAGGATGTTGCGCCAGAAGCAGTGAGCGGATGATCCTAGTCGGCCTCCTCCTCCTGTGGTCTCCAGCGCAACAGGTGCCAGTCTTGAGACAATTTGAATCGCTCCTCGCGACGTGCAGAAACCATTAAGAACATTGGATACAGCACGGCCTGTGGGCCCCGACAACAACCCTGTAATAGTACTGAAGACTTGTGCTCCAGTACTTGCCACACCATTTAGCTAAACACTCCAGTCTAGCTCCAATACTGGTATATCCCTGTGGCTATCAAACTGTACAACTCCTCCCCTTTCTGTCGTGGGGCAGACTGACTCACACCCCCTCCCAATCTTTGCACATCCCCAATCTTTTCCACTCGTCTCTTTAATTTTATGTTTGAAATCATATTTCGTAGGAATCTGAGGGGTAACTTTTTCCAGAGGAAGTAGTTGAGGCTGGGACTATGGTAATGTTTAAGAAACAACTAGCAAGTACATACATAGGTCAGGTTCAGAGGGATACGGACCAAACTCAGGCACCTCCAGATTTAGGGACAGTTTCGTCCCAGCTGTTATCAGGCATCTGAACCATCCACCAGTCTAAATGGGGAATTAGGGGAGGGCACCAGTAAATGGACAATTAGGGGAGGGCACCAGTAAATGGACAATTAGGGGAGGGCACCAGTAAATGGGAATTAGGGGAGGGCACCAGTAAATAGACAATTAGGGGAGGGCACCAGTAAATGGGGAATTAGGGGAGGGCACCAGTAAATAGACAATTAGGGGAGGGCACCAGTAAATGGGGAATTAGGGGAGGGCATCAGTAAATAGACAATTAAGGGAGGGCGCTAGTAAATGGGGAATTAGGGGAGGTGAATGACCCACCTCCTGGGACAGAGGTGACACACGAGGGATGTTGCATCTGAAGAGGAGAATATCCAGAAAAGAACAGGTGTAAAGGGTTATGGGGAGAAGGCAGGAAAATGGGGTTGAGAGGGAGAGATAGATCAGCCATGATTGAACGGCGGAGTAGACAATGGGCCGACTGGCCTGCTGTACAGTCCTATGTTTTCTTGCGAAATGGATAAATTCACTTTTAATTAGTGTTTAAAGAAATATGAGCTTTATGTTAAGAGATTCAGCTATATAACAAGGTAGACAAGAGACTCAAGTGACTGTAGCACCAAAACAGGCCCTTCAACCCAACTCATCCAGGCTGACCAAGATGCCTCATCTAAGCCAGTCCCATTTTCCACTGTTTGGCCCCCTATCACTCCAAACCTTTCCCATCTATTTACAGTATCTGTCCAAGTGTCTGTTGGAGTTAGACACAAAAAGCTGGAGTAACTCAGTGGGTCAGGCAGCATGTCTGGAATGCAGAGAGATATAGAACAAATGGATGAAAGACATGCAAAAAAAAAGTAACGATGATGAAGGAAACAGGCCATTGTTAGCTGTGTGTTAGGTGAAAATGAGTTACAGACAATGAGTCTCAACAAGACGACTTTGAAGCTGGTACAATAACTTGGATGGGGGAGGGGTGGAGAGAGAGGGATGCCAGGGTTAATCGGTTAGAGAAGTCAAGATTCATACCGCTGCCCAAGCGAAATATGAAATGCTGTTCCTCCAATTTGTGCTGGGCCTCACTCACAATAGAGGAGGCCCAGGACAGAAAGGTCAGTGGGAATGGGAGGGGTAGTTAAAGTGTTGAGCAACCGGGAGATCAGGTAGGCCCAGGCGGACTAAGTACCTGCCTCAACTACCTGCTCCTCCTCCAGTTTGTACCAAACATCGACCACCAATGAGTTGCATGGATGGGGTCGGCGACGATCAACTAGTCTCTGACAACTTGCAATCGTGTTCCAGACACATTATTTTTACTTGTTCACATGGAGAGCAGCAGAGTCCCAGCTGCCAAACTACTCTGAAATTTAGTTTGGAAACAGGCCCTTCGGCCTAACGAGTCCACATTGGCCAGCGATCCCCGTACACTAACACTATGACTTTATGACTGTTGGCCGATCAATTTCCCTTCTGAGATAAATAAAGTTGTATCATATCGTACCTGACAAGACGGAAAATACCCCAAGTATGTCCTCTCCATGAAAACCAGGAAATAATCCACCCCCACCAGTTACCACCCCATTAGTCACCTGCAAAGTGATGGAACAGATAAGCAACAATGCTTTCAAGCAGTATTCGCTTGCCCACAAAAGCTCAGTTTGGGTTCCGCCAAAGTCACTCAGCTCGTGATCTCAAAACATGGACATGAAATGAACTCCAGAGGTGAAGTGTGAGTCACTTGACATCAAGACAGCATTTAATTTGAGTACGTCATTAAAGAGCCTTTACTAAACTGGAGTGAATGGTAATTCAGTTGAGTTTAGTTTATTGTCACGTGTACCGAGGTACAGTGAAAATTTTTTGTTGCGTGCCATCCAGTCAGTGGAAAGACAATAAATGATTATAATCGAGCCATTTACAGTGTACAAATAAATACATGAGAAAGGGAATCATGTCCGCGAGCATTGCCACTTTTCATTTCACTGCACATCTCGTATGTATATGTGATGAATAAACTTGACTTGACGACTTTAATAACGTGAATAATGTTTTCCTTAGGCCCACCTCGATCATGGCTGACCATGGGTGTCTCCAGAGTTGGAGGACGCCAGTGCGTGACTTTGTTTAACGTGGGGAGACTGGTGCACAGACAGCCACCACAGACAGCCACCACACGGCCCTTGACAGATCTGGGTCAGGATTCAGTGGCATGGAGTCCAAGACGACCGGAGACCCTTTTCTGCTGCAGCCTTCATCCGCTTTCCCAGCTGTTGTGATGCTCCACTAAAGTCAGCCATCATCCTCCGCCTGTTCCACCATTGAGGTCTTGGTTGGATTGCTCTTTGTCAGAGACCTCCCCCTCGACCTTACCGCCATGGGTGGCCCTACCAGGAGCATAGCTCCAGACGACATCGCTCTCAGGATCACAGGACCACACAAGTTTCTCCACCAGGACAAGGTGCCAATCTACGGAGAAGTTGTGTATAGTGCAAGGTAAAGCCAGTAAAGTCCGATCAAAGATAGTCCTAGGGCCTTCAATGAGGTAGATAGTAGCTCTCTAGTTGTTGGAAGGATGGTTCAGTTGCCTGAGAACAGCTGGGAAGAAACTGTCCCTGAATTGAGGGTGGGACGAGGGGTGTGGGTGCTCTGCACTGGTGGGACGACACCTAGTGCAAATAAATGTATTTGTGGTGGTTGGAATTCAATCTTCTCAGCCGCAGGACATCTCTGCAGGGTAGTATCCTGGACCCACGCATCTTCAGCTGCTCCTTCCATTCAATTGTAAAGGTCAGAAGTAGGGACTTTCCCCGATGATTGCACAAAGTTCGGCATCATTTGTGTCCTCAAATTATGAAGCCTTCGACAAACAAATGGAGCAAGACTTGGACAATATCCAGGCCTGGGCTAATATTTGACAAGTAACATTTGTGCCAGATAAATGCTAGGCAATTATGATATTCAACAAGATAAGATCCAGGTTAAACCTCCTGACATTCAAAGACATTCCCAAACCCATAATCAATATCCTGGGGTTACCACTGACCAGAAACTCTACTACGATAGCCATGCACACACTGTGGCTACAAGCGCAGGTCAGAGACTAAGAATTCCACAACAAGTAACTTGTCTCTTAACGTGCCAAAGCCCATCCACCATCGACATGGCTCAAGTCTTGCGTAGGAAGCAACAGCAGATGCTGGATTACACTGAAGATAAACACAAAATGTTGGAGTAACTCAGCGGGTCAGGCAGCATCTCTGGAGAGAATGGTGGAGGTACATAGATACATAGACAATAGGTGCAGGAGTAGGCCATTCGGTCCTTAGAGCCAGCACCACCATTTAATGTGATCATGGATGATCATCCACAATCAGTACCCTGTTCCTGTCTTCTCCCCATATCCCTTGATTCCACAAGCCCTAAAAGCTCAATCTAACTCTTTTCAATGCATCCAATGAATTGGCCTCCACTGCTTTCTGAGGCAGAGAATTCCACAAATTCACAGATGTTTTTCCTCATCTCAGTTCTAAATGACCTACCCCTTATTCTTAAACTGTGCCCCCTGGTTCTGGACTCCCCCAACATCGGGAACATGTTTCCTGCATCTAGCCTGTCCAATTTGTTAATAATTTTATATGTTTCTATAAGATCCCTCTCATCCTTCTAACTTCCAATGAATACAAACCCAGTCTCTTCATTCTTTCATCATATGACAGTCCCGCCATCCCGGGAATTAACCTCGTGAACCTACGCTGCACTCCCTCAATAGCAAGTATGTCTTTCCTCAAATTAGGAGATCAAAACTGCACACAACACTCCAGGTGTGGTATAACCAGGGCCCTGTACAACTGCAGAAGGACCTCTTTACTTGTATACTCAACTCCTCTCATTATGAAGGCCAACATGCCATCAGCTTTTTTCACTGCCTGCTGCATGCTTACTTTCAGTGACTGATGTACAAGGACACCCAGATCTCGTTGTACTTCCTCTTTTCCTAACCTGACACCATTCAGATAATAATCTGCCTTCCTGTTCTTGCCACCAAAGTGGATAACTTCACAGTTGTCCAAATTATAATGCATCTGCCATGCATATTCCCCTCACCCAACCTGTCCAAGTCACCCTGCATTCTCATAGCATCCTCTTCACAGTTCACACTGCCGCCCAGCTTTGTGTCATCTGTAAATTTGCTAATGTTACTTTTAATTCCTTCATCGAAATCATTAACATATATTGTAAATAGCTGCGGTCCCAGCACCGAGACTTGCCGCACCGCACTAGTCACTGCCTGCCATTCTGAAAGGGGCCCGTAAATCCCTACTCTCTGTTTCCTGTCTGCCAACCAATTTTCTATCCATGTCAGTACCCTATACCCAATACTATGTGTTCTAACTTGCTCACTATTCTCCTCTGTGGGACCTTATCAAAGGTTTCAGGTTGTGACCCTTCTTCGGACTGAGGGTCAGGAGAGAGGAAGACCCAGAGATAAGGAAGGGAAAGGTGTGAAAACGATAAATCAAAGCAGATGCTGTAGGGAAATGTAGAATGTTAACTGAGGGGAAGGTGACAATGAGGTATACAATCAGTAATATTTAATCAGGAGGACAGTAAACTTAGTCAGTGAACTAGGATAGGGGAGAGAGAGGGAAAGCAAGGGTTACTTAAAGTTAGAGAAGTCAATGTTCAAACCGCTGGGGTGTAAGCTGCCCAAGAGAAATATGAGGTGCTGTTATAACCATATAACAATTACAGCACGGAAACAGGCCATCTCGGCCCTACAAGTCCGCGCCGAACAATTTTTTTTTTCCCTTAGTCCCACCTGCCTGCACTCATACCATAACCCTCCATTCCCTTCTCATCCATATGCCTATCCAATTTATTCTTAAATGATACCAACGAACCTGCCGCCACCACTTCCACTGGAAGCTCATTCCACACCGCTACCACTCTCTGAGTAAAGAAGTTCCCCCTCATGTTACCCCTAAACTTCTGTCCCTTAATTCTGAAGTCATGTCCTCTGGTTTGAATCTTCCCTATTCTCAAAGGGAAAAACTTGATCACATCAACTCTGTCTAACCCTCTCATCATTTTAAAGACCTCTATCAAGTCCCCCCTTAACCTTCTGCGCTCCAGAGAATAAAGACCTAACTTATTCAACCTATCTCTGTAACTTAGTTGTTGAAACCCAGGCAACATTCTAGTAAATCTCCTCTGTACTCTCTCTATTTTGTTGACATCCTTCCTATAATTGGGCGACCAAAATTGTACACCATACTCCAGATTAGGTCTCACCAATGCCTTGTACAATTTTAACATTACATCCCAGCTTCTATACTCAATGCTCTGATTTATAAAGGCTAGCATACCAAAAGCTTTCTTTACCACCCTATCTATATGAGATTCCACCTTCAAGGAACTATGCACGGTTATTCCCAGATCCCTCTGTTCAACTGTATTCTTCAATTCCCTACCATTTATCATGTACGTCCTATTTTGATTTTTCCTGCCAAGGTGTAACACCTCACATTTATCAGCATTAAACTCCATCTGCCATCTTTCAGCCCATTTTTCCAAATGGCCTAAATCACTCTGTAGACTTTGGAAATCCTCTTCATTATCCACAACACCCCCTATCTTGGTATCATCTGCATACTTACTAATCCAATTTACCACCCCTTCATCCAGATCATTGATGTACATGACAAACAACAAAGGACCCAACACAGATCCCTGAGGCACCCCACTAGTCACCTGCCTCCAACCCGACAAACAGCCATCCACCATTACCCTCTGGCTTCTCCCATTCAGCCACTGCTGAATCCATCTTGCTATTCCTGCATTTATACCCAACACTTTAACCTTCTTAACCAACCTTCCATGAGGAACCTTGTCAAAGGCCTTACTAAAGTCCATATAGACAACATCCACTGCTTTACCCTCGTCAATTTCCCTAGTAACCTCTTCAAAAAATTCAAGAAGATTAGTCAAACATGACCTTCCAGGCACAAATCCATGTTGACTGTTCCTAATCAGACCCTGATTATCCAGATGCTTATATATATTATCTTTAAGTATCTTTTCCATTAATTTGCCCACCACTGAAGTCAAACTAACAGGTCTATAATTGCTAGGTTTACTCTTAGAACCCTTTTTAAACAATGGAACAACATGCGCAGTACGCCAATCCTCGGGGACTATTCCCGTTTCTAATGACATTTGAAATATTTCTGTCATAGCCCCGGCTATTTCTACACTAACTTCCCTCAATGTCCTAGGGAATATCCTGTCAGGACCTGGAGACTTATCCACTTTTATATTTTTCAAAAGTGTCAGTACTTCTTTTACTTTGAAACTCATAGTATCCATAACTACTCTACTAGTTTCCCTTACCTCACATAATTCAATATCCTTCTCCTTGGTGAATACCGAAGAAAAGAAATTGTTCAATATCTCCCCCATCTCTTTTGGCTCTGCAGATAGCTGCCCACTCTGTTTCTCCAATGGACCAATTTTATCCCTCGTTATCCTTTTGCTATTAATATAGCTGTAGAAACCCTTTGGATTTACTTTCACCTTACTTGCCAAATTCCTCCAATTTGCTCTGAGCCTCACTCTGACAATGGAGGAGGCCCAGGACAGAAAGGTCAGTGTGGAATGGGAGTGGGAGTTAGGAGATCAGGTAGGCCTCGGCGGACTGAGGGAATACTCTTCACGTGCCTGGATGAGTGCAGCTTCACAACACTCAAGAAGCTCAATACCATGCAGGGCAGAGCTTAGCTTGACAGACCCATTCGATAGACACCACAAACACAGACATTCACTCACTCCACCACCAAGACAGCAGTGGCAGTTTGTACCATCTACAACAATCTCCAAGATTCATTAGACACATCTTCCAAGCTAAAGACCTCCACCAGCTAGAAGGACGAGGACAGCAAAACACCACCACCTAGAAGGTGTCCTCTAAACCACACAACATTGTGACGTCAAGAGTGTTTGAGATGAGAATGTATAGGGAATGTTTAACAAGTTTGCAGATAACACTAACATAGGTGGTATCATGAAGAGTGAAGATGGTTACAATAACTCACTTGAACCTGAACTTGAGATGGTTATCTAAATTACAATTACAAATTCCACTTGATCAACTTGGCAAGTGGGCTGAGAAATGTCAAATGGGATTTAATTCAGATACCTGGGCCGAGGTGCCTTTTCATTTCATGTAGTGACATGTTGTGACCCACATCCCATATCTACCTGCATTTTTAACATATTGTGTAAAAGTATAATAGAAATTATATCTGAAACTCGTCAAGAACAAAACCTGCACATATTTTTAAAATATGGAAAAAACTTCCAAACATTTGTCAATTTTCTGAGTATTAATTGCCCAATCAAAGCACGTTTGACATTGAGTCGGACGCCAATTTATGCGCTTTGTTTCAGGCTAGCTAGGCAGGGAGCCCACTGGGATCATGGCGGAGAACATTTCGTCTGATGGAAGATTCAGAGGAAGGTCATGACATATGTTAACAACAGTGACTGGACAGATATATATGGAGCACATTGGGGAGAAAAAAAACTATCTGCCTGCCTAATGATTGTTGGAGATACGGAGAGAATGAAAACTCATCCGTCAGCTCCCCCTTTCACAACATGAAACGAAAAGGCACCTCGGCCCAGGGTCTATAGGTGTTCCATTTTGGGATGTCAAACTAGGGCAGGACATCTGGAGTGAACAGAGGGGCCATGGGGAGGGGCTGTTGAGCAAATGGATCGAGGAGTACAAGTACATTGTTCTCTGAAAGGGACGTCACAGGTAGATGGGGTGGTTAAAGTGTGAGTTTGTGCCAAAGCATGGAATCTTTTCCCTAGGATAGGTGAATCAAGAAGTGGGAGAGGCAGGTATCATAACAACATTTCAATGATGGTACATTGTTGAGATGGTACACAGAAGGGGGATGTTGGTGGGAAATGTATGTTTAACTTGCACCCTGAATATGTAATATGCTGCGAAACAGAACAATTAAATTTTTACTGCAGTAGCACAATAGGTATATAAACAGGTATGAGTCTGAAGAAGGGTCTCAACCTGAAACGCCACCCATTCCTTCTCTCCAGAGATGCTGCCCGTCCCGCTAAATTACTCCGGCATTTTGTGTCTCTCTTCGGCATATAACCAGCATCTGTAGTTCCTTCCCACACAGGTATGTAAATCTAGTGCTCTGTAAATATATCACTGTTCCTTCACTGTTGTTAGGTCAAAAGCAAAATCTACTGTAAATCCATAATTTCTTTGCTCACAGCATTGTGTTTACACCCACACCACAATGATTGCAGCAGTTCAAGAAGGCAGCTCACCAGCACCTACTCAAGGTCAATTAAGGATGGGCAAATTGCTCCATTCTCTCCAGAGATGCTGCCTGACCCACTGTGTTACTCCAACAATTGTGTCTATCTTTAGTGTAAATGCTAGCTCAACCAATGAAGCCCACATCCTACCAAAGAATATTAAAAAATCATGAAAATACATAAAAGTAGCATCAGAAGCCTCTCCTATATTAGGTGAACTGAATTCAATAGACAAAGGTCAGTAGACAATAGGTGCTGGAGTAGGCCATTCGGCCCTTAGAGCCAGCACCACCATTCACTGTGATCATGGCTGATTAACCACAATCAGTACCCGTTCCTGCCTTCTCCCCATATTCTCTGACTCCGCTATCTTTAAGAACTCTATCTAACTCTCTCTTGAAAGCATTCAGAGAACTGGCCTCCACTGAATTTGCTTTTGGTCAGGTGATTATGCTCCGTTTAGGTTTAGGTTTTAGCCATTTCCCAGAACCTGGGACAAGTGCCAAGTGAATATGCATAAGAGCGGGCAAAATCAGAGATGTCCTCATTCTTTAGGAAACAGGGGTTCCCCTCTTCCATTATAGATGAGGGTTTCACTAGGGTCTCCTTGATATCCCTGCAGCTCCCCTCGTACTCCCCCTCCTCCCATTCATAACAAGGACAGAGTCCCCCTTGTCCTCACCTTCCACTCCATCAGCCATCGCATACAGCATATAATCCTCCAACATTTTCGCCACTTCCAACGTGATCCCACTACTGGCAACATCTTCCCATCACCACCCCTTTCTGTTTTCCGCAGAGACCATTCCCTTCTGAAACTCCCTGGTCAACTCGTCCCTTCCCTTCCAAACCACCCCCTCCCCAGGTACTTTCCCCTGCAACCGCAGGAGATGCAACACCTGTCCCTTTACCTACCCCTCGACTCCATCCAAGGACCCAAACACTTTCCAAGTGAGGCAGAGGTTCACTTGCACCTCCTCCAACTTCATCTACTGTATCCGTTGTTCCAGGTGTCAACCTCTCTACATCAGCAAGACGTAGCGCAGGCTCGGCGATCGTTTCGCTGAACACCTCCACTCAGTCCGTCTTAACCTGCCTGATCTCAAGGATGCTCAGCACTTAAACTCCCCCTTCCATTCCCAATCTGTCCTGGGCCTCCTCCATTGTCAGAGTGAGGCCCAGCGCAAATTGGTGGAACAGCACCTCACATTTCGCTTGGGTAGTTTACACCCTAGCGATATGAACATTGACTTCTCTAACTTAAGATAGCCCTTGCTTTCCCTCTCTCTTCATCCCTTCCTCCTTCCCAGTTCTCCCACTAGTCTTACAGTCTCCGACTATCTCTGTACCGCCCACTCTCCTGAAATCAGTCTGAAGAATGGTCTCGACCCGAAACGTCGCCCATTCCTTCTCTCCAGAGATGCTGCCTGTCCCGCTGAGTTACTCCAGCATTTTGTGTCTACCTTCAAGTGAATATGCAGTCAGATACGAGATGTAATATTTTTAATTATATTTTTGTTTCTTTTAGTTTAGTTTAGAGATACACGGGAACATGCCCTTCGGTCCACCGGGTCCACGCCGACCAGCGATCCCCACACATTAACGCTATCCTATACCTACTAGGGACAATCTTACATTTAGATCAAGCCAATTAACCTACAAACCTGTACATTTTTGGAGTGTGGGAGAAAACCGTAGATCTCGGCAAAAAACCCACGCAGTCACGGGGAGAACGTACAAACTCCGTACAGACAGCACCAGCAGGACAGCAACTCTACTGCTGCACCACCATGTTAGAGAGAGGGCTTTATTTCTGCAGTACACTTGACTGCTGTTACAGTATCAATGAGACTAATGCCACTTGTTGCTGGCGTATAATGACTGTACACAAACTTATCCCGTGGACACACTGGGAACTTACAGTTTGGGGAAACAAGTCACGGAAATCTGCTTTTTATTTGGGTAGCTTGGCTGTGTAATTGGCAGGCTGGCTGCTTTCCTGAAGGGAAGTCGAGGTGCTGGTTTAGTTTAGAGATGCAGCACAGAAACAGGCCCATCAGCCCAACATGTCCACGCTGACCAGTGATCCCCGCACATTAGCACTATCCTACACACGCTAGGGTCAATTTACATTTATAGCAAGCCAATTAGCCTACAAACCTGTACGTCTTTGGAGCGTGGGAGGAAACTAGAGCTTCCCGGGGAAAACCCACGCAGATAACGAGGAGAACATACAAACTCCATACAGACAAGCCCCCGTGGTCAAGGTCTAAAGGGCTTGTCCCACTTGGGCGTCATTTGTGCTTCACGCAGATGGTGCGTGAAGATTTTGTACATCCCAAAATCCTGGGGTACCGCACGCAACACTGCCTACGTCACCACGCACCATGCGCGCATCACATGCACATGTCGTGATGCGTAAATGACGCACAAATTACGCCCGTGGGACAGGCCCTTAACTCGGGTCTCGGGTGCTCCAAGGCAGTAACTCAAGCGCTGTACTACCATGCCGCCCGGTCTGAAACTTAACTGGGTAAAGATCACATCGTTTTAGCAGGGTGGGAGGGTGGAGGGGGGTTGTTATGGTCAGAGAAGCTGGAGGGATAAGGGAAGCCCAAGAAAAGAAGTCATGCCCGAGAAAGCAAATAAATAAGTGTTTTACACCAACGTGGAAGAAACACTGCCGTCCCTCCTGGTCCACCAGCTTTGCCACAATGAACTCACTGTTCCATGGCATCACTTCAGTTCACCTGCAAGGAAAACAAACTGAAGAAAGATGCAAAAAGCCGGAGTAACTCAGTGGGTCAGACAGCATCTCTGGTGAGAAGGAATAGGTGATGTTTCAGGTCGAGAACCTTCTTCAGAGTCTGAAGAAGGGTTTCACCCCAAAACGTCACCTATTCCTTTTCTCCAGAGATGCTGTCTGACCCACTGAGTTACTCCGGCATTTTGTGTCTATCTTTGGTTTAACCCAGCATCTGCAGTTCCTTCCTACACAGGGAAAATGACCTAACTGTGGTTAAAATATTCAACGTCTAATCTCCCTCCCGGAAGCAAATTGGTTTCGCCATCCCTTGTCCTGACTCTGTTCAAACCAATTGAGCAGAATTGTTTCAGACTTTCTGTTTATTAATTTCCTACCTTGGTAAACACGCCTGATCTTGGCTTTAAAATTCCTTTAATTGTTCTTCTGGAACTGTAATTTGGTTAAGGAAACAAGTTAAGTTAATTTAGTTTAGTTTTAGCTTAGATTGGAGATACAGCATGGAAACAGGCCCTTCGGCCCACTGAGTCCATGCTGAACAGTGAACCCCATACACCAACACTATTCTGCACACTAGGGGCAATGTATAATTTGTTACCGAATCAGTCCAGTGTGTTCAGGGGTTCAGTTAGTGTACTGCCATTGGATGCCAGTAGTAAGCGATATTAGTCTCATTGATAATGTAATCATGCAAGTGTACTCCAAGAATAAAGCTCTCTTTCTAACTGGGCGGCATGGTGGCGCAGTGGTAGAGTTGCTGCCTTAGAGCACTTGCAGCACCGGAGACCCGGGCTCGATGCTGACTACGGGAGCTTGTCTGTACGGAGTTTGTACGTTCTCCCCGTGACTTGCGTGCGTTTTCTCCTGCAAGCTCCGATTTTCTTTGCAGGGTTCATTACCCTGGTTATAAAACCTGTTCGTCTTTGGATAACATCACCTTGTCACATGGAGAACGTACAAACTCCGTACAGACGGTACCCGCAGTCAGGATCAAACCCTGGTCTTTGGTGCTGTAAGGCAGCAACTCTATCCCTCCACTCACTGCATAGACACGTACCTCTCTCAAAGCCTCATCAATGCAAATACATAACATATCGGCCTTCACCACCATCCCTGGCAGCACATTCTAGGCACCCACCACTGTCTGGGCTCAAAATAATACCCTGCACATCTTTTTTTAACTTTGCCCCAGTCTCCTTAAAGCCTGCTGTTTAGTCGTTGACATTTCCACTGTGGGAGAAATGAACCTGATTATCTACCCTATCCATATGCTTTGGTGATTTTATATAATTCAATCACATCTCCCATCAATCTCCAACACTCCAGAGAAAACAATCCGAGTTTGCCCAACCTCTCCTTATAGCTCATTCCCTTTAATCTAAGCAGTATTCTGATAAACCTCTTCTGCACCCTCTCCACATCCTAATGGGTCATTCTCTGGAATGTGAAAACAAAATGTCACACGTTACCAAATGGCATCACATAAAGTAACACATTAAAACATTCTTGTAAGAGATTAATCTTATTCATTGCTATTTTCCTACCGACAGAACTATAATGCATGTCTGCTAAAGATATGAACATTCTGGCTTTTAAAAATTCACAAGAGTTTGTAAGATAAAACTGAGTTATGAAAAAAATGCTTCTGTGTGAGGCAGCAGCATTATATTTTGCATTTTTTTTCTTTTTGCTCAGGTATGATATGATTTGCCTGGATGACATACAAAAAACACACAAATTGCTTGTATGGTTTTCCACCATCTCTGCACGTGACAATAATAAAACAATTAAAGTAAATGGTAGAAAGATTAGAAGGGATGTTCACTGTAGAGCAGGGGTCGGCAACCTACTGTCCCCGGCCTGAACGTGGCCCGTAACCCAAAATCAGCCGGCCCACAGGTTGATTTTTTTCCCCGTAATCATCCGGCCCCGTAATCATCCGGCTCTGGCTGTACCTCATCCTGCGCAAAGCCGCCAGCACGGACACGCACCTTCTGTGAACACGTTTAAGAAAGAACTGCGGATGCTGGAAAAATCAAAGGTAGACAAAAATGCTGAAGAAACTCTGCGAGTGAGACATGCAAGGATTGCATGAGGCTGCCTCACCCGCTGAGTTTCTCCAGCATTTTTGTCTACCTTCTGTGAACACGTGATTTGATGCCTGCCGTCCGGGGCGGGATCCATGTGTACACGTGATATAGATGTGGCCCGCCATCCGCTCACAGACATGCGTCCTGGCCCCTATGCAGAACAAGGTTGCCCACCCCTGCTATAGAGGGTAGGAGGGTCCAGAACCTATTGTTTCAAACGCTAATGGATGCAGAAACCAAACACATATTTTGAACTATTTTGATGTGTACCTGAAGAGTCAAGAGTGTTTTATTGTCCTATGTCCCAGATAGGACAATAAAATTATTGCTTGCTGCAGCACAACAGAATATGTAAACATAGTACATAACGGGAGAAGAAAAGAAGTTCAGTATGTGTATATACACATGCACACATACTCAATAAATAACAAATATAGTGCAATAATAATAATAGTCTGTTGCAGTTCAGAGCTTATTTGTTGTCGTGTTTAATAGCCTGATGGCCGCAGGGAACAAGCTGTTCCTGAACCTGGACGTTAGTTTTCAGGCTCCTGTACCTTCTTCCCGATGGAAATAGTGGAATGAGTGTGTGGCCAGGATGGTGTGGGTCTTTGATGATGTTTGCTGCTTTTTTGAGGCAGCGTCTTCGATAGATCCCTTCGATGGAGGGGAGGTCAAAGCCGGTGACAGACTTTGCAGTGGTCACAACTGTTTGTAGTCTTTTCTGCTCCTGGACATTCAAGTTGCCGAACCAGGCCATGATGCAACCAGTCAGTATGCTCTCTACTGTACACCTGTAGAAGTTCAAGGGAACCCTCTTTGACATCTGCAGAATTTCAAATCATTTTTTGGAATGTGGAATTGTTTTCAACCAACATGGTGGTTAAAACAGTCGGGCAGAGTTTAATTAATAAATTCAATCCCATTATGGAGATTGCCTCATGTTAATCCATAGACAGAAGACAGACACAAAATGCTGGAGTAACTCAGCGGGACAGGCAGCATCTCTGGAGAGAAGGAATGGGTGCAGTTTCGGACGAGACCCTTCTTCAGACAATCTATAGACAGTGGGTCTGTGCCGCAAGTTATTGAAGATGGATATCTTTGTGGAAAGTAAACACAATGCTGCTGGCCTTCAATGAATTCCTTGATGAATATCTTATTTAGAGAATTACCACTGGTGGGCATTCATGGATTAAAAAATATATATATTTTGAGTGTTTTCTGCTGGTATGTGTGCAATTTGGAATGGTCAGGATACATCCACGAAAATAATAGATTAGTCATGTGATGTTGAAACTCATAATGAACTAAAATTACAACTATTTCCAAGGTCACATTACAACCTGCCGCTCATTTAGCTGCACACAACGCTCAAATGAGCACCGGCTGCAGTCAGTCTCAACAAACACCCTATTCTGTGGAGCTGCTCAAGCTAAAATTATTAGTCAAGCCACTGTACCACATAATATATTACTGATGATTAGATAACATGACGAAAAAACTAAAATGTGCCTAAAAATGCATTAATACGATATTGCTCGATTTGGATAAAAGTCGCGATGGAACATCGATAGATCTACGATATTTTAAAATGAAGAGGAATGAAAATTAATTCCCAAGGATTAGAAAGTAAGCAAATGTATCCTTCACAAGCCGATAAAGTGCTTTTGAACTGTAGTCAGTGTTGTAATGGGCGGAACTAAATGCATTTTGACCTTGTTTCTCAGGAACATCAAGCTCCCATTATTTTCCTGGCAAACATTCCTCCTTTATATAAAATGATGCCATGTGGCTCTCTCAAGCTGCAAACTTTTTTCAATAAAATTGGGCGGCATGGTGGTGCAGCGATAGATTTGCGGAGACCCGGGTTCGATCCCGACTACGGGTGCAGTCTGTACGGAGTTTGTACGTTCTCCCCGTGACCCGCGTGTGTTTTCTCCGAGATACTTGATTTCCTCCCACACTCCAAAGATGTACAGGTTTGTAGATTCATTGCCTTGGTATAAGAGTAAATTGTCCCTGGTCGATGCAGACTCGGTGGGCCGAAAGGCCTGTTTCCGTGCTATAATTCTAAACTGAAATCTAATCTAATTTAGAAAAGATGGCTTGGAATTTGAGCTGTTATAAATACAAGAGGGTTTTTCTGAACACAGGTAGTAAGCGACATCCTGGTTGAAGTTGGCCGGGCAAGAAGGGCGACAGTTCACGGAACGACCAGATGGGGGCGACGGCTGCAACTGGCCTTGACTGAGAAATCCATGTGACGATTGCATATTAAACCAAAATGTATGCTAAGCAGGTATTGTACTTATGTACGGCCATAATCTCACTGATCTGTATGCAAAAAAGTATCCCAACCGCCACCCCCTTTGGCAGCAGCACTTTGGCATTGGACAGGGACGGCCAAGGCAGCGGGCGATGTTGTCCCCCCCCCCCCCCATCCATCCTGTAAGAATGGGAGGCACAGTCTGAAAAAGGGTCTCGACCCGAAACGTTGCCTATTTCCTTCGCTCCATAGATGCTGCCTTACCCACTGAATTTCTCCAGCATTTTTGTCCACCCCCATTCATCCTGTACTGATCCCCCCCCCATCCATTCCACACTGATCCCCCCATTCAACACCACTGACATCCCCCGTGCTCTCCCCTCACAATTTTACATACTCCAACCAACATGTACTAATTCACCAGCCTCAATCCATCCATTCCCAATGTTATTCTTTGTTTTGACACCTTTAAACATATTACCAAAAGAACATTTGCTGCAGTTATGTCCTTTGGCCATCTCTTGTCAGTTAGTGTAATGTTTAACCTGTCAGATGGGTATTGTCGGTTTTAACAGCTATTATCATAAAATGCCTATAGAAATTTCCATGCAACCTGTATATTTTGTTATGGATAAATTATGTGTTTCTGTGCCAATAGCAATAACGGCCATATCATGGTAATTGTAGGCCCTTCACAGAAAACATGCTTGCATCAATCTGTAGTGTGTATGGTTAAGCATATATGTTACCCTGGTCCAGGATTTATTGACACAGGTTGATCATATGCTGAATAATCCAACTACAATTTTGTTTAGAAGTGGAAAGAACTAATAGAAATTGCATTAATTGCAATGTGTAAAAAGAGTTGAGATATTGTATTATAATTTTGCAGCATGTCATTGTGGTATATATCATGTCTTGATTGGTGAATATGTTTAGTTTGTGAGTTATTTGAAACAGAAATAATAATGTGAATGTAGACAAAAGTGCTGGAGAAACTCAGCAGATGCGGCAGCATCTATGGAGCGAAGGAAATAGGCAACGTTTTGGGCCGAAACCCTTCTTCAGACGGAAACCCTTCTTCAGCCTATTTCCTTCGCTCCATAGATGCTGCTGCACCCGCTGAGTTTCTCCAGCACTTTTGTCTACCTTCGATTTACCAGCATCTGCAGTTCCTTCTAGAACATAATATGTGAATGCTTCATTGAGCATAATTCTGACTGGTAACTACGCACTTCGTCCGAGCACATTATCACACGCGTCATGCAAACCGTCTTAAATGACCACCTAAACTGTCATTTGGCAACCTAAAAAGCTGTCACGGTTGCCCGGCTGGCAACAGGGAAAAAAAGTTGCGTGAGAGCCCTGTAGGCAAATTTCTGATATTCAAAAGCAGTTGGGGTAAGGTTTCAATTGATAATGAGAAAAAAAAAGTCGCTGTAGTGAAATGGGCACAGAATTTCTAAAATTCATTAAAAAAAACTTTTTAACCTAATATGTTGTATGCTCACCAACTGAGGTAGCAATTTTGTATCCTCTGACTATCATTTTCCAATGGCACCTGACAACCTGCTGCCGTATGAGTGAAGGAATCCTTAAGTTGGTTACAATGGGATGAATGCATAAACCAAGTTATTGTCAGCCAGTGAGGTTAACGTTCGAGGTGACCAGATTTTGCAATGAATTCTGATGGTTGGTGCAAACCTCCCTTTAGGACAGCAATTAACTAGGGACAATCAGGATGTATTTGTGAAGGGTAGATCATTTTCTGAAAAAGAAACAATTATATTGAAGAAGCAGCAACTGAGAATTGATGAAGGCAGTGTATTTGAAGGGTAGCAAGGATTTTTGACAAGGTCTAAAATGGCAGACATGGCCAAAATACTAAAGTCCATGGGATCCAAGGTAGAGTGATAAATTGAATCCTAAATTGTATCTGCGACAGGAAGCAAACTAATTCACCAGCCTCAATCCATTATAAGATTCACATGTGCCTCTTCAACCTCATCTCCTGCAACTAGCGTTCCCGATGGGGCCTCTGGTACATCGCCAGGATGAAGCGTACGTTCAGCGAGCATCACACTGAATACTTGCTCTCAGTCTGCCAAGGCCATCTAGATCTCCCGGGTGCAAACCGTTTTAACTCCCCTTCCCATTCCCACACTGACCTCACTGTCTTAGGCCTCCTCCATTGCCAGGATGAGGCCACACCCCAAGCTGGAGGAACAGTATCTCACATTCTGCTTGAGGAGCTCACAACTTCAATTGTATGAACATTGAATTCTTCAACTTTAGCTAACCTGTAATACCCCTTCCCCCCTCCCCCCTCCTCCCCTGAGCACCACTTGGACTTGAACATATTTCTCTCCTCTCCTTCCCACATTCCTTGCTCTGGCTTCACAATTTGCAACTCTTCAATCCTTGTCTCACGCTTTCAGATTTAATCTCTGGCCTTTGTGCCAACCACCTCCCTACTTAACATATCCCCCCCCCCCCCCCCCCCTCACCTGCATCCACCTCTTACTTGCCACACATTGTCCTGCTTCTCTCTCCCACCTTTCTTCCCCCTCGCCCCCATTACAATCAGTCTGAAAAAGAGTGGTGACTCGAAACACCACCTATCCATGTTCTCCAGTTTGCTCGTGTGTCAGACAACGTTGTGCCATCGCTTTCTCACAGCCAGTGCCACATCTGTGTCTCTGCAGAGATCGTCCACAGTGCATGCCTCTCTGCCACAGGTCAGTAGGACGGCTATTGTCTGTACCTCTCCACAGTTGCACTTGTCAGAGTCCGAGAGACCCCACTTCTTCAGGTTGAGTCCGCAACGTCTCACTCCAGTGCGGAGGTGGTTCAGGGCTTTCCAGGTAGTATAAAGCAGGTGGTGTCCTGGTGCCGTCTGTTGTTTGGTTTTGGTGCCTGGTACGGTGGGCTCTAGATCCATGAAGCTGTTCCGACTCTTCAACCGTTTCTTGGCATGTTAGTGATCGTGCAAGGGGTGACGGGGTTCTGTGTCCGCATTGAAGCGTTCTACTGCAGCTGCCCGATCATGTCTTTGTGATGGTTCGTCTATGCCTGCCAGCTCGTACAGATGTTCAACCAGTGATGCTGCCTGACCCGCTGAGTTGCACCAGCACTTTGTGTCCTTTAGTGTAAATCAGCATCTGCAGTTCCTTGTACAGGTATGTACCAGGTAATCAATTATCAGTCTTTTTTGTGACTGAAGGGCTTGCTACAGAGTCTTGTACGTGGTTTCATGTTTTCTGCAGTGTATATTAATAAATTAGACCCAAATATAGGAGGCATGATAAAACATTCCGCAAATGAACCAAAAATGGTCCCAGTGGTTAATAGAGGAAGGTTTTAGACTGGAAGAAGATATAGATAGTCTGGTTACCGGGCAGAATAAAGGAACAAGGAATCCAGAGAGTGTGAGCAACTGCATTTTGAAGGGTACAACAAGGTTAGGGTATATATCTGTGGATGGCCACATATTGAATGCTGTTATGTTTGTTCATTGAATTTTAAAAGGCAGATCCAGTCAATAACATATGTCAAGCTTCCCTTACTCTGCCGAGGCATAGAATGTAGGAAGAGGGAGTTATTTCTGGACCTGTTTGTACAACACTGATCCGACCACAGCATTAATCCGTCATTCAGTTTTGGTCTCTGCATTGCAGGAAAAACTTGGATAAGAAATTTGAGGAAATGGTCAGGAGCGTAAATATTGGATAAGCAAGGCTCCTTTCCTTTGCAACACATGAGGCTGCGAGCAGAGTTAGCTGTGGTATATGACAACCTAGATATGATGGAGCTAGACAGAGCAAATAGGAAGGACTTAGCTGAGGGGTTATAGACATACTAAATGTCCATCCAGAAGACAGTAGAGTAGCAATGTTACAAAATTTGGAGATTTAAAAAATCAAGTCTTTAATTTATCCCATCAGATAAAGCATAAAAATAAGTTTAATTTGACACCTAATTCACTTTCATATCTTCAGTATTAAAAAAGTTATGGCCATTTTCATACTCGGAAACTGGCATCTTGTTCCCTATTGCTTTGTCATTGACTTAACACAAAAGCTGTGATCGAGAACAGTCAAAAGCCGATAACTTTCTTAAAATTTAAGAGAACTGAAAGAGATTTTCAGTTATTATAGATTGAAGCATTCTGAAACAAATATGAAACAATCTTACTTAGATGACTTGAAATTAAAGCATATAATTAGTTAGTTACCTAATTGTAGCTAATTACAAAATTCAATTACTAGATCTAAACATCTATCCATTTCTTAAGAATAGATTAACATTTTTTAATAGCCTGTGTCCAAGTAACATTCACACAATAATTCAAAATATAACATAATTTTTAAATCTCATTGTCATGGGTTTATAGGCCAAATGGAAGGAATTTAATGTATAATACCTGTAAATTAATGGCCATTTAAATCAGCTTGCGAGTGGGATTTTCTGGAACGGGACCATTTGGAACGGTGAGGTTGCGGTGAACTTAGTCCCCATATCTGCAGCAAATACACTGCCGGTTGGTTCGGGGACTAAATCACCGTTTCGCAACATAAAATGTGAATTAAATACACCTTAAGAAACACTTTTATACATAATAAACTACTTTCTTTTACCTGGTCCTCCATAAAATCCGTCCCCATTGTCGGCATTGACGGCTTCAGAAGCTGATTTTAAAATCACTACAGCGATTAACTTGTCGGGTGAATTTTTTTTTAAAACACACAGAGCGGTCGTAGGAACGATTCTTTAGCAAAATCTTGCACTCCAACAAATATAATTCAGGACCAGGTTGGGAAAAAAAAAACGTTTTAACTCCGCCCCCCTCTAAAAGCGCCAAAATCGCGCACACGGCCAGGGGCAAAATTGCAGCGCCGCTGAAGGTAAGTTTTGTAACATACCTAAGCACTCTAAATACTATCTGTGAGGGTAAAAGAGGCTGAGAGACACTCAGCGGCCTCTGGGACTCCATACCCAGCACTAGGTGAGATTAGGTCAGCTAACTCGAAGCACTGGCACAGACATAGGCCACCTGACCTCCTTCTACATCATGCATTTTCTACATTGCTACTACGCCTTCTAGGATTCTGTGACATTTTTGTTTCTGAGAGTCACACCGTGAAGGCCACATTCAATAGCTGAGGTTATTTTGATGGAACATGTGATAACAAAAGGGAAGGGCAATTAAATCCCAATAGAAATAGCAGCTATTAATAATACCCAGAACCTAGTAGTTGATAAAATATTATGCCAAAGATGAGGTGAGTTTAGTAACATAGAAAATAGGTGCAAGAGGAGGCCTTTCGGCCCTTCGAGCCAGCATCGCCATTCAATATGATCATGGCTGATCATCCAGAATCAGTTCCCTATTCCTGCTTTCTACCCATATCCCTTGATTTTGTTAGCCCTAAGAACTATATCTAACTCCCTCTTGAAAACATCCAGTGAATTGGCTTTCACTGCCTTCTGTGACAGAGAATTCCACAGATTCACAATTCTCTGGGTGAAAAAGTTTTTCCTCATCTCAGTCCTAAATGGCATTCCCGATATTCTTAAACTGTGGCCCCTGGTTCTGGACTCCCCGAACATCGGGAACATCTTTCCTGCATTTAGCCTGTCTAATCCCTTAAGAATTTTATATGTTTCTTACATGTTTCTAAAAGATCCCCTCTCATTCTTCTAAATTCCAATGAATATAAGCCCAGTCGATTAATTATTTCATCATATGTCAGTCCCACCATCCTGGGAATTAACCTGGTGAATCTACGCTGCACTCCCTCAATAGCAAGAATGTCCTTCCTCAAATTAGGAGACCAAATCTGCACACAATCATGTTTGGCTGAGATATTGTGAGCCGAAGGGCCTGTTCTCATGCTGTACTGTTCCATTTTGTAAATTCAGACAAAGTGTTCCAGTAAATTGTTCTTTTGCTTAAAGAATTCAATATCCAGTTGGTTCTGGACTCGCATTGCATTTTCCCTGGCTGTTCCCTTCTGTGCAAATCATGAAGTGGCTTAATTTCACAGGACCTGAATACATTGCATAATAGCTATAATCAGATTCAATTAGTTCAATCAATACAACTTGCCTTCGTGCAACATTAGAAGAACGGTAATGTCCTTGTCAATGTATCTGGATGATTTTGCGTGGCTTCAACAAAATAGCTCCTCACTATCTTCTCCATTCTTCTGAGTCTGGCTAAAGCTAGCCCTCACTAACTATCTTCCCAAATCCATTGCGAATAAATCCATTGATTAAAAATAAATTTAAAATGTGACTACAATCTATTCACTAGTCTTTAAATGGACTTACTTTTTTTTTTTTTTTAAGGCCGGCATTGACTATTTTATTATCTATGAAAATGCTGACTATTTCATTGATTTTGCCCATGCTAGCTTTTGGAAAATAGCAGTAATATTTACAGAATCACAAACATGACTGGCGTGACTAACAGAGATTTAATCTTCCTACACATAATATAATGTTTGATAAGATGTACGGGGAACAGAGTGACATTAGTCTTGAGGGACACTACATGAGCAGCGTACTTTATACAACCAACACCTGCTTATAGACCGATACTCATTTTGCAGTCACGAGGAACTGCAGATGCTGATTTACAAAAAAAGGCACAGAGCGATGAAATGACAGCCGGTCAGGCAGCATCTCTGGACAACACGGAGAGATGTCGCCCTGGGTTGGGCCCCTTCTTCTGACATTCTATAACTCTACTCCAGACCAGGTAGAATTTATTTTCCATAATTCTTCACGAATCTTCGGCAAATTTGCATCACAATTTTAAAAATGGCGGGAAACACATCACACACGTGCTTTTCCTGATGACCTTTGGAAAAAAAGGTAATCTTGTGCTACCATTTCCATTATAATTTTCACAGTGAAAATAGGCATTTGTGACTTGTCGATCTGTGATACCATGCCCTGGAGAGGAGAAATACAATAATAAATTCTGGAAATGATCAGTGGGTCATGAAGGCAAGTTAGAAATGCCGATTTTCACTGTGCAAATTATAACGGAAATGGTAGTAAAAGATGAGCCTTTTTCAGATGTTGCCTGAACTTCTTGTGCAGGAAGGAACAGCAGATGCTGGTTTACACCGAAGGTAGACACAAAATGCTGGAGTAATTCAGCGGGTCAGGCAGCATCTCTGGATAGAAGGAATGGGTGATGTCTCAGGTCAAGACCCTTTGCAAGACTGAGAGTCAGGGGAGAGGGAGACACTGAGACAAGGAAGGGTAAAGTGTGTGATAACGAGACATCAAAAGAGATGAAGCCAAGCAAATAACCCTTGCTCTCCCTCTCTTCCCATCCTTCTCCCTTCCCGATTCTCTGACCAGTCTATCTGTCCCCTATTACATTTTATCTCTGTTTGCTTTGTTGTCACCTTCTCCTCGCTAACTATGATCTTATTCTACATTTTCCTTGAACTTCATCTCTTTTGATGTCTCGTTTTCACACCTTCCCCTTCCCTATCTCTGTGTCTCCCTCTCCCCTAACTCTCAGTCTGAAGAAGGGTCTCGACCCGAAAAGTCACCCATTCCTTATTTTGCCTGAACTTATGGTGCTTATTTTCAGCACCTTCAGTTTTTATTTCACATTTCCACCATCTGCAGCATTTTAAATGTGGACAAATGCAACAATCTCCCAGGGCTGATACTGTATTAGAAGCAGATTAGTTATAGTTTATGTATTGCACTATAGTAATGGGAAAATTTTGCAGAAATAGCAAATAACCTACAATTTACAACCTTTATTAAAAAGGTGATTTAGAAAAAAATGCTGTTTTCAGGATTTTACCTTCACAAATTCAGAAAAGTTATTATTTAAGCAGCAATAATTTTTTACCCAAGAACAAGATATTCTATAGAACATGTCATAATGCACATTTGATTAATATTTAGCAATCTGTAAAGAGAAAGAGATGATGTAATGGCAAATTTTCAACTTTTCCAGTGTTCTCTATTCCAATTGCCATCACTGCACATGTACAGTATGAGTGATCCTACACAGACCTAATAGAACAGATCTTCCAGTCGTTATTTCCAGTTTATTGAAGTAGTTGTACAAACAAAGAGATGAACGTACCAGGTTTTCCTTATTCTGCATGCAAGTTGTCGCTGGCTGCTCTGCCCCTGGTCTGGTGAGAACCAGGGGTGGAAATCCCGGGGGGGCCAGCCTCTGTCTTGAGAGGTGGGGGACGATCCCCCCCCATTTTTTGTAATCCGGATTTTAAAACCCGGTGAAATCTCCGCTTTCCACGAGACAGTGGGGGTAGGACTGATGATCGAGAGCGTCGATTGGACGAGAGAGACGCCGGTCAGGAGGCAATGGTGGTGGGACATGATGATTCCGCGCGATCATTGGAGAAAGGAGGTGTCGGTCAGAGGTGAATGTAGGAGAGTGGGACTGAGGATAGAGCGCGGTGATTGGAGGAGGGAGACATGCCAAAACACTCTAGGCACAGACCTGCGCCTCATCCGCAGCCAGGATCGATCCCGGCTCTCCGGCGCCGTCCCATCCCCACCCGAGTGTCCCCCCCCTCCCGCGCCCAGGGGTGGCCAGAGACGTCGGGAGTCAGACGGGAGCTGTGCCCTCAGGCCCACAGCCAGTGCAGAGAAGCAGCACTAAATCCAGCTCAACTCTGCCTGTCCCACCAGGTTAACCTACAGCCCTGCCTGGACTTGCGGGAAATATGGCCGAGGCTTACGGCCAGCGCGGAGAAGCAGTGCTGGTGTCCCGTCAGTCCAGGCAGGGCTGTAGTTTAACCCGGCAAGACAGGCAGAGTTGAGCTGCATTTAGCGCTGGATTGAGCCTCTGAAGCCTGTGTGTGTGAGTGTGCGCATGCGCGCGCGGCCGTCAAGAAATTGTGCCCCCTCCCCCCCTCCATATTTTGATAGCGATTTCCGTGCCTGGTGGGAACTGTATGCGCTCCCACCCTGTGCCTGCCCCTTCCTGTCCCTTATTCCCTTATATATATGCCACTCTGTGTATCTAATGACCGCTCCCAATTGTCCAAAATAATACTGCTAGATATATCTCGGCAAAATAATATAATATGCCAACATAAACATAAATGGCTCCTACAGATTAGGAGGAATTTCTTTAGTCAGGCGAATCTGTGGAATTTATTGCCGCAGAAGGCTGTTGAGGCCAATTCAATGGACATTTATATGGCAGAGATAGATAAATTCTTGATCAGTACGGGTGTCAGGGGGTTATGGAAGAAGGCAGGAGAATGGTGTTTAGGAGGGAGTGATAGATCAACCATGATGGAATGGCGGAGTAGACTCGATGGGCTGAATGTCCTAATTCTGTTCCTATCACATGGCCCTTATGAAAGCACTTTACAAAAAAAAGCTCTGTTCATTTATTCGTATATCTCCTTACTTGTGAACACCTGAAATATAAACAGCTGTTAGCTATTGTTTTGGACTCCTGCAGCATTTCACTCGTTGTTTAGTGTACGTTGCCATTCTTGGCATCATTTAAGGAGAATACTGGAAGCAATGGGTATCAGTATCATGCCCAGTTATTATGAGCCAGTCTAGGAGATTTTCTTTTGGTGGAGGATGCGGAGAGGGGGGGGAAACACTAAAGATGTCAATCAGCAAGATGCAATAAGTATCAAAAGCTCGTGACACTGAATAATTAAAGAAAAACTATTTAAATCAAAGAGGTTTAAATTGTGTTTGGCACTCAGCAGCCACACAATCATTAACACGATTCAGATGCCCATTCGCAATACACTGTGATGAGCACCAAACAAATGGCAGCGCAAAGGCTGCAAGTAGTTTTATTCAGACTGGTATTAAAACAAATTATTTCTCAAAAGTCGCTCGCATTTTGTTGGTGGAATTATACCTTGGATTCCATTCTGAAAGGAACCTTATGCAGAATATGCCAATGCCACAAACAACAGTGTAGGAAGGAACTGCAGATGCTGGTTTAAACCGAAGACAGACACAAAATGCTGAAGAAACTCAGCAGGGCAGACCGCATCTCATGGGTAGAAGGATTAGGTGACATTTCGGGTCGAGACCAAGCAGTTTTGGAACAAGTTGAAAACAGCATAATCACTTGGAGCAATGGTAACATATTATTATAAATGCATTAATAAGCATTCTAGGCAACTGAAATTAATTTCAATTTAACACTATTTAAAGCAGGAATGTTTTTTTTTCAGTTGCATCGAATCTGATCATTTGAAATGGTACTGGGAGGCAATTTTCTCCTCTTAGATCTACTTTCTTTCATAAGAGATCTGTCGTGTGAATTTACATAAAGGTCAAAATACCAAAACACGAAGTTTCTTCCTCCTCTAATGCGAGCTGTAATACTGTGGGCATTTCCAAATGGTGTTTTTGTTGTTGTAAGAAACCGCGTTATTTCTGAGAACTGAACGTGAAATGCTTATTTTATTATGCTACGAATCTGGTGATTCGCACAATCAAACAACCCAGATCCCAAAGATAGACACAAAATGCTGGAGTAACTCAGCCGGACAGGCAACATCTCTGGAGAGAAGGAATGGGTGACGTTTCGGTTTGAGACCCTTCTTCAGACCCAATCCAGAGACGCTGCATGTCCCTGTGAGTTGTGTTTATCTTCGATTTAAACCAGCATCCGCAGTTCCTTCCTACACAGCCCAGATCCCAAACAATGCTCGCATTGCAAATTATGCCATACCCAACTCGATGTCGTGAGATGCTGCTTTATCCCACGGACTGGTCATATTGTGCTTTCATTTGTAAATAGGACCCTCTTCATAAGGTGATGGGGCCCAGTTATATTTAATATGGTGAGGTGAGCTTTTAAATGAACAGTGACCTTATGAAGGTGAAACACGTTCAACCAGCAAAAGCATATATTTTTAGTTTATTGTCACGTGTACCGAGGTACAGTGAAAAGCTTTTGGTTGCGAGCTAACCAGTCGGCGGAAAGACAGTACATGATTACAATCCGCTGAGTTTCTCCAGCATTTTTGTGTACCTTCGATTTTCCAGCATCTGCAGTTCCTTCTTAAACACATGATTACAATCGATCGATTTACAGTGTGGAGATACATGATAAGGGAATAAGGTTTAGTACAAGGTTAAGACAGCAGAGTCCGATCAAGGATAGTCATCATCAGCATTGTCATTTGCATCATAAAATGTGCTGAGGCGATTGAATTGTATCCGTTTAACGATGTGTCAGTGACAAAGCCACAGACCACAGACTGCGAAGTGGGATTAGTCAGAGGACGTGTTTTTCTCGCTTGCACAAACAACACGACCCAATAATCTTTCTGTATCGTGAAATATTTTGATTCTAAGAACTACACGACTACACCTAAAATGTAAGCACACTAATCTTATGTAAAATAGACCTCTTTCTCCCTCGCATCCCGTGCCTCAGCGAAGACATGTTTTTATTTTAAATCATAAGCTCAAAAAAAAACATCCATCTCATGTTAAATCCTCGCAGGTAACAACCTCGGGTGTCACCAGTTAACACGAATGGAATTACAGTGAGAAGCGTTGCTTACAAAAATCGGAGTATAAACCCGCGATTAGACGGCTTGATATTATGATTTAAACCGTTTGTGTTGGGGGGGGATAGGCACATCGCATATCGCATACAAAAACAAGACTGTAAAATGGAAGCGGGTTTTTGCAAAGGTTAGCACCGGGAGGTTCATTTTTGCCATCCTCGTTTCAAAATATCCGGTGATTACCAAAATAAAACAGGAGATGAAAGGATGCCTTGCTTTTATCCGCCCATCTCCGGACAGGGGGAAAGCATCAGAGCCCCGGTAATGGGTAATTGAAACCATGAAAAACATGGGGAAATAGGTGCAGGGGTAGGAGGCCATTCGGCCCTTCGAGCCAGCAAGCACCTCCATTCAATGTGATCCCGAATCCCGAGTCAGTACCCCGTCCCTGCTTTCTCCCCATACCCCGTGGAAAAGCAGCCGCCATCCCCACCGTATGAATGCAACGCTGAGCGTGAAACCATCCCCACAAACAAGCCCATTGATGCCTGCGCCTTGAAGCTGCAGGCAGACAGACAGGCAGCCAGGCAGGAACTCACTGCGCCCCATCGCCGCGCTGCTGCACATTACCGGCTTCATGTTCCCCGGGCTTGTCGGTCAACTCGATGACCAGCAGCTCCCGACCCTCGCTGCTCTTGCCCACCGTGTAGATGCGGCTGATGCTGGGGCACTGGAGCCATACTCCCACCAGGGCTCTGCGCAGCTCAGTGTACCGGTGATACTCGGGCAGGGAGTCTTCGGCCAGGCCGGGCTCCGTTGCCCTCGCCCACGACACGGCCGAGCAGACGACCAGCAAGAAGCGGCACCAGGTCATGTTGAAGCCGGCGCGTCTCTCCGTCCGCGACTGCGAGCGAGCGAGTGAGTGAGCCGGAGATTGTCCGGACTGGGAGCTAACTGCTGGAGGCAGGGACAGAGTCGGGGAGGGAGGGAGGCAGGGATAGAGGAGAGGAGGAGCTTCTCACCCGACCTCACATGCGCAGAGTTACAGCAGGTCGTTCGGCCCGAATCCCCCCCTGCTCGATTTCTGCCCTTCTCTCCACCATACCCTCCATGTATCTACAAGTTTGGGTTGCCTTCTTCAGACGGGGCAGGGAGAAAGCTGGAAAAGAGCTTCGAGGTGAGGAAAAGCCTAGCAAATGATAGCTGGAACAGGCAGCATCTCCGGAGAGAAGGAATGGGTGATGTTTCGGGTCGAGATCCTTGTTCAGACTGAAGTCTGAAGAAGTTCAAGTTCAAGTGAGTTTATTGTCATGTGTCCCTGTATAGGACAATGAAATTCTTGCTTTGCTTAAGCACACAGAAAATAGTAGGCATTTACTACAAAACAGATAAATGTGTCCATATGCCATGATATAAATATATACACACATGAATAAATAAACTGGTAAAGTGCAAATAACAGAAAGTGGTTATTAATAATCAGAGTTTTGTCCGAGCCAGGTTTAATAGCCTGATGGCTGTGGGGAAGTAGCTATTCCTGAACCTGGTTGTTGCAGTCTTCAGGCTCCTGTACCTTCTACCTGAAGGTAGCGGGGAGATGAGTGTGTGGCCAGGATGTTGTGGGTCTTTGATGATACTGACAGCCTTTTTGAGGCAGCGACTGCGATAAATCCCCTCGATGGAAGGAAGGTCAGAGTCGATTATGGACTGGGCAGTGTTTACTACTTTTTGTAGTCTTTTCCTCTCCAGGGCGCTCAAATTGCCGAACCAAGCAACGATGCAACCGGTCAGTATGCTCTCGACTGTGCACCTGTAGAAGTTAGAGAGAGTCTTCCTTGACAATCTGACTCTCCGCAATCTTCTCAGGAAGTAGAGGCGCTGATGAGCTTTTTTGATAATTGCGTTAATGTTCTCGGACCAGGAAAGATCTTCAGAGATGTGCACGCCCAGGAATTTGAAGTTCTTGACCCTTTCAACCATCGACCCGTTGATATAAGGGTCTCGACCTGAATCGTCATCTATTCCTTCTCTCCAAAGATGTTGCCTGTCCCGCTGAGTTACTCCAGCATTTTGTGTCTACCTTCGGTGTAAACCAGCATCTGCAGTTCCTTCCTACACAGATGATACAAAAGTGAGTGGTTTTGCAGATAGTGAAAATGGTTGTGAACGATTGCAGCAGGATCTGGATCGATTGGCCAGGTGGGCAGAGGAATGGTCGATGGAATATAATGCAGAGAAGTGTGAGGTGTTCTATTTTGGGACCCCGAACAAGAACAGGACCTACACAGTGAATGGTAGGCTTTCTGGGGAGTGTTGTAGAGCAGAGGGTTCTAGGAGTGCAGGTGCATGGTTCCTTGAAGGTCGAGTTGCAGGTAGATAAGGTGGTCAAAAGGGCTTTTGGCACTGACCTTCATTGGTCAGAGTATTGAGTATAGAAGTTGGGAGGTCATGTTGCAGTTGCGTATAGGGAGGTTTCACGGCAGTCGGGTCACGACCCATGGTCCGTACTGTTGCTACGCTACACCAACTGGAGTACACGCGATGAACTGCGGGTAAACACTTACCATTGTTTCCAGCGTAGTGGGCCCGTTAAAACCCGCTGAAATTGTCAATTTTTGCGATGTAAATAATTATGGAAATCGGGATAATCGTGAGAGACATTTAGCCTACTTCAGAATTCCAAAAGTGAGGAGAAATTACGGTAGATAGAAGTGAGAGCTGAAGGGACAACAACAGCCAGAGTGCTTGGCGAACATTGGCCGTTTGCTCACTGCATTTCATCAACTAAGGCATTATTTGTGTTTTTTCTTGATTCCTTTGGCATCTAAAAAGTTTCAGAAGTGATAAATCTCAAGTAGGGTTTTACATACAAAAAGAAAATGCCTCTGAAGCAAAATTTACAGCCAGATTTATCACTTCTGAGACTTTTTAGATACCAAAAGAATCAAGAAAAACCACAAATAATGCCTTACCGTTGATGAAATGCAGTGAGCAAACGCGATAATCCCCAATATTTTAGATTAGATTAGATTAGATTCGTTTTATTGTCATTCAGACCTTTCGGTCTGAACGAAATTTTGTTTCCCTGCAGTCATACATATAATTTAAAAAATGGCAAAAACACACAATCAACACAAATTTAACATCCACCACAGTGAGTTCACCAAACACCTCCTCACTGTGGTGGAAGGCAAAATCTTAAAGTCTCTGTCTCTTCCCTCTTTGTTCTCCCTCTGCGCCGAGGCGACGGTTCAAACTCCGCGGGTGGTTGCTGCCTCCGCCACAACTCCGATTTTCAATTCCGATATCTGCACAGCCAATGTTCGTTAAGCACTTTAGCTGCTGTTGTCCCTTCAGCTCTTGCTTCTCTTTACCTTCATTTCGCTTTACTTTTGGAATTCTGAAGTTGGGTACATGTCTCTCACACTTACCCCGACTTCCACAATATTTTACAGTGCAAAAATTCAACATTTTTGCTTTTTTAACAGGTAGGAAAATTTAACGCGTTTCTTGCATTAATAACATATACCGTATGTTACGGATGTCCTCCAGATGGATTGAGCAGCTCCGTGCGTCAAGCCTTATGACCCAGTGACCTTACGTGCACACCCCCTATAAGATTGCCAACTGCCCTGTATATTGGGCTAAATTGGTTTGTCCCATACGGGACAGCCCTGGTCCTGTATTTGACTGCTACTACCAGGTGCTCCTCAACTAGGGTTGCCAACTTTCTCACTCCCAAATAAGTGACAAAAGGTGGCGTGCCGGGGCGGTGTGGATATGGTGCAGGCCGGATGAAGTGACTTGAGGGGGTTGACAGCTAGCAGATGGTAACAGGGACCTTTTTCAAGAGATAAAAACAACAACCCTGAATATGTAAACAAATCCAGTATATGAACCATGTATACATATTTTCAATGTTACATATGAAATGTAACACCTAATTATAAGAAAGCATAATACAGAGAATAATCTGACTACCAGTCAGACATGAAATAACACCAAATAACCCTATCTGTATGTGCCTATAGAGTAGACATATAATCACTGCAAAAGTGGCGGGGGGGGGGGGGGGGGGGGGGGGACTCACCAAGTCTACTTTTTCCATGGATATTTCTTGCTGCTCTTGACTGATTCAAGCAGTCCTTTGTCCTTTTGCACGGCCAGAGAGAAGTCCTTACATGACAAGTCACAGTTCACAGATATTTGAAGTTCATTTTTGATCAGATGCATCTGTTTCTTGAGTCAGAGATAAGATCCTCTCTACAAAGGCATTTGAGCCAGGCACACTGAGGATAAATGAGACAATCCAGAACATGTTGATCAAATTGGCTTTCCCTATGTTTTGGAAAACTGCCACCCACTTCTCACTGGTGTATTTTGTGGTATCCTGTCTGGTTTTCTGCATTTCCTCCCGGCTAGCACAAAACTCTTCATAGAGTTGATCCGTATTGACTGTCTGTCATTTTGAGGGCCACCACCACCTGCTCCAAGGTCAGTGAAGGAGAGAGCCCCTCACAGAGGCCGAGTTTCATCATTACATTTTCTGGTGAGAAATCAAGCCACTTGTCAATGTATGTAATGGCAGAGTCATAGAACTTCACAAACTCCTGCTGCTGCTTGGACCTTTGTGCTGGCACTTGTTTGCCCATCAGCAGCTTGGTCTGGTATCCAAAAAAGCTGCCCTGTTTCCACTGAAGCATCTTCATTTTGAACTTTCGGACTTCCTCGTAAACATATGTGATGCAGAGCTTTGTTTCCTCCAGGTTTTTTACGAGTTGGTCAAAAACACACTCCACGTTGTGGAAAAAGCACAGGTAAATTTCAGTAGCTCCAGTTTTTCTTCATCCTCATAAAATCCTCTTCAGTGCCACAGGACAGGTCTCAAGGGACGTGAAGTATGACGTAAGAGCTGGCCAGCTTTGCAGGAGACGTTCGACAGCTGGATGAAGAGAGAGCCATCGTGTGCAAACATGACGCAGAATGTCACGCCACTCAATGTCAACAAAGGCACAAAATGAATGCAGTTCCTCTCTTTGGGAAGCAATATTGAGAAATGGCTGTAGACCTTTAGAACAATTGTCTTAATATCCACTGACAGCTGATTACAGGCGTGCTTGCAGGCGTTATGAGATATGCGGGCTGGGCAATTAGCTTTCAGAATGCGATTGTTGGCACTGTTCAATAACTGGTAAACTGAGTGGTGTTTTCCAAAGTTTACATTGGCATTATCTGCTGCATAGGCTGTGACATGTCCAATATCCAGTTCATACTTTTCCAGACAGCTCATCCGAGCTTGATGTATGCCATTTACAGTTTCATAAAGGTCAAGTAACTTACACTGCACTCCATCAGACACTGAAATATCTCACGCACACTGGAAACATTTTCCTCCCTGCTTTGTTTGAGGCATCAGTGGCAACTGAGTAATACGTGGGCCCCGCGGACTCACCTTCTTCGTTCGGGGACAGATCATCCATAATATCCCGCACAGTCTTTGGTCCTAAAGCATTCATTGTAATTGTCTCAGCTTTCGTTCTTCCCAAGTGCATCTTCTTCACAACATTTGAGTCATTAAACAAAGCACCGTTGAGCTTAGCAAGGCAGTCGGTGCTGTTGTAGCGGAGTCCATGTTGAACCGTACGGTACACAACATACGAGGCTTCACTTGCCGCAATTTTGTCATTTTCCTCAGTAGATTTCATGAATAATGCACCAATATTGCTTGCACCTTTAGCTAGCGTGGCCTTCTTGTGCACTTCTGTTGGAAGCATGCTGAGTTAGATCAAAAGCACAGAAGGCCTTCGTCAAATCACCGCTGATGGGCTCTTTGGCTCTTTTTTGCTTCAGAAAGAAGGATCTCAACTCGAAACATCATCCATTCCTTCTCTCCAGAGATGCTGCCTGTCCGGCTAAGTTACTCCAGCATTATATGTCTATCTTTGATGGATGAACTTCTTGTGTGTGGTGTGGTGATCTTAGCTTCTTCACTCACCTTATTAACTTGCCCTATTAACTTTGAAGACTGTGAACAGACACTCCAAAGTCCCTTTGTTCCACTGCACCTCTCAGTCTCTTATCAGTTACTGCGCATTCTCATGTCTCCTCACCATGACATGACAGAACTGTGGTTTAAATACTATTTAGCACTTCCCTGCCTGACTGACCAGACTATCATCATCAGTCTAAAGCGTTCCTCCTCATTGCAAACCCCACAGATTATTTTTGGCATGACCTGCAAACTTATTTTTCATTTCCCTCGCACATCTAACGTATTTACATATTTTACAAAAAAGCAATGGAGAAATCATACCCGCTCTCCAGTAATGATCCATCCAACACTTCATTTTGCTTCTTGTAGCTGAACCAGTTTTCCATTAAGTACTTATCAGTCTATTTAAAAAGGCACAGTTGAGTCAACTTCCACCTCTCTGCAGAGAATGATTTCTACAAACCCACCGGATGTACCATTTTCCTCATCGTCACCTTTAGTTTTCTTACCAATCACCGTAAGCGGGTGCCCTGGCCAGATGAATGCGTAGGATGAGGGAGTCAGGTGGACAATGCTAGGTGCTTGGCATTAGGGGAAAAATCATGTGATGAAATCTCCTGGAACTTGTCCGGTTACCCTATTGGGCATTATACAACTACTTATCAATAACAATTTGGTGCGGCACGGTGGCGCAGCAGTAGAGTTGCTGCCTTACAGTGCCAGAGACAGGGGTTCAAACCTAACGTGGGGGTTTCTGTATGGAATTTGTATGGATTTTCTCCAAGAACTTTGGTTCCTTCCCACACTCCCTAGATGTACAGGTTTGTAGGTTAATTGGCTTGGAGCAAATGTAAAAATTGCCCCTAGTATAGGATAGCCTTAGTGTGCGGGGATTGCTGGTCGGTACGGTTTCAGTAGGCCAAAGGCCCTGTTTCCACGCCGAATCTCTAAACTAAACTAAATAGTTTCTGCCATCTATACAGCTTTATGGTGGCTTAGTAACAAAAAGGCAGATGAAATGCAAAGCTTCCCAGGATTCATTTATTTTGAGCCTGTAATATACAGTTTAGCTACTTCTCAAACACAGTTTTTTTTTTAGAAACAGGCCCTTTGGCCCACCGGGTCCGCACCGACCTGTGATCCCCGCACACTAACACTATCCAATGGGGACAATATTTACATTTACCAAGCCAATTAACCTACATACCTATACATCTTTGGAATGTGGGAGGAATCCGAAGATCTCTGAGAAAACCAATTTCCGTAGTCACCCGTAGTCAGGATCCAGCCCCCGGAGTCAGAATCGAACCCGGGTAAGGCAGCAACTCCACCGTGCCGCCCTTACTAAGGGAAACCTGACCCCAAATCAAATACATGTTAACAGGACAGATGATGGAAATGTGTACAAAGAAGTTGGTTTGAAGGAGTAACTTAATGGAAGATAAAGAAACAGTGATGGTTGGGGATGAGGATTCCTTGAGGTTAGTAGCTGGGTTACTGAAGCACTGCCTTCAGCTGTGGAGAAATTAAAATCAAAAATGCGCCATTGAAGATGGAGATGGGTGCAGTCCAATCCAGTCAATATAGAACCTAAATCTGTGTGTTGAGATGGCATTGCTGAGGGAAGCAGGTTGGTGAAAACTGATAGATCCTTGGGGAACATCAGAGGCACTGCGGAGGAGGGAAGAGACACAATTATGGATTATCCTCTGGGAATGATTGGATAAGAAAGATCCCATCTACTCTGGATGATGGCAGACAGCCAATTGAGAAGGACATCTCGGTCAATCATGCCAAAGACTGCAGGGATAGTTTGTCACTCAATCAAGAGTCAAGTGTTCAATTGTCCTATGTCCCAGATGGAACAATGACATTCATACTTGCAGCAGCACAACAGAATATATAAACATAGTACACTGTAAACAATTTAAAAAATGAGATTAAAAGTTCAGTGTGTGGCACTGAAAAGTACACATACACACACATATGTACCCATAAAAAACAGTATCTGGGGTAATTATAACAGTAATAGTCTATGTAGTTCAGAGTTTATTTGAGGTTGGAGTGTTTAATAGCCTAATGGCTGTAGGGAAGAAGCTGTTCCTGAACCTGGACGTTACAGTTTTCAGGCTCCTTCCCGATTGCAGGGATGAAACGAGTGTGTGGCCAGGATGGTGCGGGTCTCTGATGATCCAGGCTGCCTTTTTCCGGCAGCGACTCCGGTAAATCCCTTTGATGGTGGGGAGGTCAGAAGCCATGATGTTGATTCTTTTTTCCCCAGAAAATGACCCCTTTTTGTTTTCAAGAAAAGCTTTTAGTCAGTTTAGTTTCAGTTTAGTTCATTGTGATGTGTACCAACGTACAGTGAAAAGCTTTTTGTTGTGTGCTAACCAGTTAGTAGAGACACAACACAATGATTACAATTGATCCATTTACAGATAAGGGAATAACCTTTAGTGCAAGGAAAAGCCAGCAAAGTCCGATCAAGGATTGTCCGAGGATCATCAATGAGATAGATAGTAGTTCAGCACTGCTCTCTGGTCATGGTAGGATGATTCAGTTGCCTGATAACAGCTGGGAAGAAACTGTTCCAGAATCTGGTGGTGTGCATTTTCACACTTCTATACCTTTTGCCTGATGTGAGAGGGGAGAAGAGGGAGTGGCCAAGGTGCGACTAGTCCTTGATTATGCTGCTTATCTTGCCGAGGCAGTGTGAGGTATATATGGAGTCAATAGAAGGGAGGTTGGTTTGTGTGATGGTCTGTGCTGCATCCACATTGCGCTGCAATTTCCTGCGGTCTTGGATGGAGCTGTTCCCAAACCAAGCCGTGACACATCCTGATAAAATGCTTTCTATGGTGCATCTGTAGAAGTTGGTGAGAGTTGTAGGGGACATGACGAACTTCCTAAGCTTTTTAAAGAAGTAGAGGCGTTGGTGTGCTTTCTGGGTCGGTGCTTCAAGATGGGTGGTCCAGGGATGATATTGACACCTAGGAATGTTAAGATTTCAACCATCTCTACTTTGGCAGCTTCAATGCAGACTGGGGTATGTGAACTGCTTCACTTCCTGAACTCGATCACAGTCTCCTTTGTCTTGCTGACTTTGAGAGAAAGATTATTGTCTCAACACCAGGACACGAGTTTCTCCATCTCCTTCCTGGACTCCGTCTCATCATTATTTGATATCCGGCCCACAATGGTGGGGTTGTCATGAGAAGAAACCTGTTTCGTAAAGAAAGGAACAATCCATAGTATCAGCTTAATAATTGAACTAACATAAGCGTCCACAACTCTTCAGTGTTGAATAACTGGTGAAGGACATGACATCATCCTCGATTAATTTGCATGTTCTCCTGAGAATCCATGGTGAGCAGTCATAGATCGAGATGTTTCACTTCAGCCTTAATCGTCCTGATTATTGACCTAAACTGTTAGAGTCATAGTCATAGAGTGATACAGGCCCTTCGACCCAACTTGCCCGCAAAGGATTGCCCACATGTCACAGCTACACTCGTCCCACCTGCCCGAGTTTGGTCCATATCCCTCCAAACCTGTCCTATCCATGTACTGCTTCTTAAATGTGGGGATAGCCCCTGCCTCAACGACCTCCTCTGGCAGCTAGATATCAGCATCTACCCGATCTATTCCTCTCATGATTTGACACAGAAATTCAGTTTCTCTCTCTGCTGACATTATCTGACCTGCATTTTCTATTTTTATATCAGCATCTGCACTGTGCAGATGCTGATATCATCAGTTCCAAGGTCAGCTCCAGCTATGCTTTGAATTATTGACCGTTGCACACAGGGTTTTGCCAAAGGTATCCACCTAAGCAGCACACAAAATGTGTGGGAAGAAACTGCAGATGCTGGTTTAAATCGAAGACAGACACAAAATGCTGGAGTAACTCAGCGGGACAGGCAGCATCTCTGGAGAGAAGGAACGGGTAACGTTTCGGGTCGAAACCCTTCTTCAGGCTGAAAATCACAGGAAAGGGAAACGAGAGATATAAACGATGATGTAGAGAGATATAGAACAATGAATGAAAGATGCCAGGAAAGATGTGGATCAACGTCCCTGATGTACTCATCTTCTGCATACTGGTGGCACCCGCACAGATGGTAATGCCATTCAATGGAAAGATGGATGCTTACTCGCCCTCTTATTGAAGGTGGCTCTTTCTCTTCAGCAAGCCCAGTACAATTGCTAGAGCCTGTAGTCAAAAAAGCTTTAAATGGTTCATTAAATAGTTAATTGTGTACAAAATCTTGAGAGGTCGGGTCGATGCACACCATCTCTTGCCCAGAGTGAGTGAATCGAGGACCAGGGGATTTAAGGTGAAAGGGAAAAGATTTAATAGGAATCTGCGGGGTAACTTTTTTGCATAAAGGGTGGTGGGTGTATGGAACAACCCCGAGAGGAGGTAATTGAGGCTGGGACTATCCCAACATTTTAGAAACAATTAGACATGTACATGGATAGGCCAGGTTTGGAGGGATATGGACCAAACGCGGGCAGGTGGGACTAGTGTAGCTGGGACATGTTGTCCAGTGTGGGCAAGTTGGGCAGAAGGGCCTGATTCCATGCTGTATCACTCTATGACTCGATGACTACATTATCAAATTGGTTGGTAAGTCAGGTAACATTTCACCAGTACAAGCAGCAAATAGCTGCTGATTTTACATAGAGAATTTTTGCATACACAATATCCACAGTGACAAAATGTTTGGGGAAGGGGGAGAAATACAGGTCTCGGGGGGATGGAGGTATAGAGTAAATGCTGGGAAGGAAAGAGTGGAGGTACACGTTTGGGCAATCAAATGGTTGGGTGGGATGGAGGTACAGAGAGCAACGTTGTAGGTAGTGTAAACAACTGTAGAGACATTGTATGGTGTCAGCTTTGATCATCAGTCATAATGGCACAGTACAATACATGTTATTTCCACTCTACCACTAGTGCGACTACGTAATATAGGAAGTGCGTGTTAATATGAAGTGTTCAATAGGGTGGAGTTAGTGGTAGTACATTACTCTGATTGGTTCACATGCAATAACCAATCTACATTCTTCCTCGTGGAGGAAAGAGTTGTTAGGCAGTTGTTAGAATACGTGCGTTTAAACATACTCGCCGTACCTGTCGGCGGTCTACTAACCTGACCCGAGCGCGTGTGGACAAACCCCTCACCCTCCGTTCCGGAAGAGTTAGTAGGGCTGGGTGTTGGAGAACCTGAGAATGAGAACGCAGCCGGGGAGCCTGGAGATGAACGGCGCGGCGAGCATGCAGGACTAGGGGCACTGGGGGATGAGGGAACCGAATGTCGCAGAGAATACATGCTGGGGTCAGGGGGTCTGGGACGGACAACAGCAGCAGGCGTCTTGAAAACCAACGGCGGTGCGCAAGGACCTGGGAGGAGATGGTCGCGGCTCATTCACGGGCAGAAGATGTTGACGGCTGTGCCGGTATAGAGCACCATCGACGTTGACGAGGTAGGAACGAGGTTCCTTGTCTGGCCCCTCAACGAAACCCAGTCGGGTATGTCCAACTGCCATCTGCAGGCGAACCACTTGACCTTACAGTAACGGTTTAAGTGGTTTGCTTGACTTGTCATAGGAGCGCTTCTGGACATCATGTTTCTCCTGAACGCGCTTCTGGACCACAGCTGGTTTGAGCACCTGTGGCTTCAGCTCTTGCTGGGCAACGGGGAACTGGGGCCTTGTCGTGCGAGACATCAGGCGCTGGGCGGGAGAGCCCAGGACACAATCCCTGGAGATGTTTCTTAAGTTTAACAGATCTAGGTAGACATTGGATTTGGCAAGATGTGAATGTTCCATCAGCTGCTTTGCGCTCCTGACAGCACGTTCAAAGTTGGATTGAGGGTATTCGGGGCTGCTGGCAACATGCCGAAAGTTACATTGTCTTGCAAAGTATTTAAATGCTTGGCTGGTGAATTGTCTTCCGTTGTCAGTTTGCAATCGAACCGGTACACCGAATACAGAAAAATGTCTCTGAAGCTTTTGTACCACCATCTCAGACGTAATGGTGGGTAGCAGATCAAGTTCAAACCAATTGGAATAGGAATCGACTAGGACATTACTCTGATTGGTTCACATGCAATAACCAATCTACAGGTAGCAAAACACAAAAGTGCTGGAGGACTCAGCGGGTCAGGCAGCATCCATGGAGGGAATGTCGAGACAATGTTTCAGGCCAGGACCCTTCTTCAGATTGAGTTGGGATGATTAAATACAGGGCATGGGCGGGAATGAGCGACTGGGATAAGGGGATGCTTAGATGTTGGCGTTAATGCGAGGAGGGGAGTAATTGTGACAGATAGGGAGAGGAAGTGATTGAATGCTGGAAGGGGGAGGAGAAAAGTAAATGTTTCAATGGGGAGTGAGGGGAGATGAACAGTTTCGAGAATAGACACAAAAAGCTGAAGTAACTCAGTGTGACAGGCAGCATCCCTGGAGAGGAATGGGTGATGTTTCGGGTCGAGATCCTTCTTCAGACTGGTTTCGAGAAGGGTGCAGAAACATAAATATTGGGTAGGTAGGTAGATTAAATGTTGAGAGGATGGGAGGAGGAGAGCTAATGGTAGTGGTATGGGAGTAGTTTTAAAATAAAGGATTAAAATGGTACCCCAGTCCCACTGAACTCATCTCCAAATACCAAATTCTCTCTTGCTCCTCCTTTTCCAATCACTTCTTACCTAAATCTGAGACACCTTACACACTCTTCGATACTTCAATGAATTTCAATTCCTTTGTAGGTCCACTTCTCCTGATCTTTTCCGTGGACATCCAATCCCTTTACACCTCTATTCCCCATCAGGAACATCTCAGGGCATTTGGTTCTTTCTTGAACAGAGACCCAATCATTTTCCCTCAATTGACATTCTCCTCAGGGGACAGACTATTGACTAATATCTATTACAAACCCAGTGACTCTCACGGCAATCTTGATGAAACTTCTTCCCACCATCTTACACGGACACCATCCTTTTCTCCCAATTTCTCCGACTCGCCACCTGGCCCCAAGACGGGACTTTTCACTCTTGGACAACTGAAATGTCTTCTTTCTTCAGTAGAGTAGTGCAGGAGTAGGCCATTCAGCCCTTCGAGCCAGCACCGTAATAGTGACAGTTTTTACAACCTCTCTTAGAGTTTAGCCCTCAATAGTCACTTTAAATGATGACCATGGATCTGAAGATAGACAAAAATGCTGGAGAAATTCAGCGGGTGAGGAAGCATCTATGGAGCAAAGGAAATAGGTGATGTTTCGGGTCAAGACCCTTCTTCAGACTGCGGGGGGGGGGGGGGTGGAGAAGAAAGGAGGAGGTAGAGACAGTGGGCTGTGGGAAAGCTGGGAAGGGGAGGGGAAAGAAGAAGAAAGCAGCGCCTACCTGAAATTGGAGAATTCAATGTTCATACCGCTGGAGTGTAAACTACCCAAGCAAAATATGAGGTGCTGCTCGCCCAATTTAAGGTGGGCCTCACAATCTGGCCATGGAGGAGGCCCAGGACAGAAAGGTTGGTTTCGGAATGGGAGGGGGAGTTGAAGTGCTGAGCGAGCAGAGTGGGCAGAAGTGCAAACCGAGCAGAGGTGTTGGGCGAAGCGATCGCCAAGCCTGCGCTTGGTCTCACCGATGTAAAGCAGCAATAGAGGAGGTTGGAGGAGGTGCAGGTGAACCTCTGCCACACCTGGAAAGACTGCTTGGGTGCTGAATGGAGTCAAGGAGGGAATTAAAGCGACAAGTCAAGCATTTCTTGCGGTTACCAGGGAAAGTGCCAGGAGAGGGAGTGGTTTGGGTGGGAAGGGACGAATTGACCAGGGAGTTACAGAGGGGGCGGTTTCTGCAGAAAGCCGAAAGGGGAGGAGATGGGAAGATGTGGCCAGTGGTGGGATCCCGTTGGAGGTGGCGAAAATGTCGAAGGATTATTTGTTGTGTGTGACGGCTGGTAGGGTGGAAGGTGAGGACAACGGGGACTCTGCCCTTGTTACGAGTGGGGGGATGGGGATTGAGAGCAGAGTTGCGGGGTATAGAAGAGACACTGGTGAGAGCCTCATCTATAGTAGAAGAGGGGAACCCCCGTAAGAATCAGAAGGTAATCTATACGTACCCACGAGGCCTCCACGAGCTAAATGGCTACTACAACTGCCATTCAATATGATTATGGCTGAGCATCCAAAATCAGTACCCCATTCTGCTTTCTCCCCATATCCCTTGATTCCGTTAGCCCTAAGAGCTAAATCTAACTCTCTTGAAAACATCCAGTAAATTGGCCTCCACTGCCTTCTGTGGCAGAGAATTCCACAGATTCACAACTCCCTTGGTGTGAAGGTTGGTCCTCATCCCAGTCCTAAATGGCCCACCCCTTATTCTTAAACTGTTACCCCTGGTTCTAGACTCCCCCGAGTCCAAGAGAGAGGCACAGTGGGTGAGGTAGATGGAGAATGGAAAGAAGAAAAACAGATAGAGTAGAGAAAAGTGGTAGAGTTGCTGCCTCACAGCTCCAGGGACCCAGATTCAATCCCGACCACGGGTGCTGTCTATACGGAGTTTGTACGTTCTCCAACACAAAGTACTGGAGTAACTCAATGGGTCAGACAGCAACTCTGGAGAACATGGATAAGTAGTGCTTTGGGTTGGGGGCGTTCATTTTGGGACTCTGCTTGGTTTAGTTTAGTGATACAGCGTGGAAACAGGCCATGGTTGCCGCGTGCGATCATGGATGGAATTCTCACGCTATTCTTCTCTGTGTGTCCCGCAGTTTTGCTCTCATTCCCTCTCCCCAGGCGGAAGGAGGATAGTTCCCCTGGTCCTCTCCTTTCACCCCACCAGTCTCCGTAACCAACACATCATGCTCCGTTATTTCGGCCACCTTCGACGTGATCCTACTACCAGTCACATCTTCCTGTCACCGCCGCTTTCTGCCGAGACCGCTCCCTTCACAACTCCTTGGTTCACTCACCCATTTCCACCGAACCCGCGCACTCCCAGGTACTTTTCCCTGCAACCGCAGGAGATGAGCGTTTGTCGTCACTGGGCCTCTACTCGCTGGAGTTTAGAAGGTTGAGGGGGGACCTCATTGAAACTTACAGAATAATGAAAGGCTTGGATAGAGTGGATGTGGAAAGGATGTTTCCACTGGCGGGAGAGTCCAGGACCAGAGGTCATAACCTCAGAATTAAAGGACACTCTTTTAGAAAGGAGGTGAGATGGAACCTCTTTAGTCAGAGGGTAGTTAATCTGTGGAACTCATTACCACAGAGGGCTGTGGAGGCCAAGTCAGTGGATATTTTTAAGGCAGAGATAGTAATAATAATAAATTTTATTTATGGGCGCCTTTCAAGAGTCTCAAGGACACCTTACAAAAATTGAGCATGTAGAGGAAAAACATGTAAGGGGAATGAAATAAACAGTAGAGACATGACTAGTACACAAAGTAAAGACAGAATTCAATACAAAACACAGTATGAGGCAATTAATACACAGATAGACAAATTCTTGGTTAGAACAGGTGTCAAGGGTCATGGGGAGAAGACAGGAAAATGGGTTTAGGAGGCAGAGATCAGCCATGATTGAATGGCGGAGTAGACCCAATGTACCAAATGGCCTAATTCTACTCCTATAACTTGTGAGATATAACCCCTGTCCCTCCCTCACCTCCATCCAGGAACCTCACAGTCCTTCTGGGTGAGACAGAGGTTCACCTGCATCTCCCCTAACCTTATCTTCTTCATTTGGTGTTCCCGATGAGGCCCCCATTACATCAGTGAGACCAAGCATAAATCAGACAACAGTTTAATCATACACTTGCATTGTGTCCACCGGGGCCTGTTCGATCTCTCGGTTACTAACCATTTTAACGTCCTTACCCATTCTGTCCTGGGCCTCCTCCAGTGCTAGAATGAGACCACATCCAAACTGGAGGAACAGCGCAATGGTAGAGTTGCTGCCTTACAGTGCCGGAGATCTGGGTTCCATCCCGACTACAGGCGCTGTCTGTAGGGAATTTGTACATTCTCCCCGTGACCGCATGAGTTTTCTCTGAAACTTCGGTTTCCTCCCACACTCCAAAGATGTACAGGTTTGTAGATTAATTGGCTTGGTATAGGTGTATATTATCCCTAGTATGTGTAGGGTACTGTTACTGTGTGCGGTTGGTTGGTCGGTGTGGACTTGGTGGGCTGAAGGGCCTGTTTCCATGCTGTATCTCTAAACTAAACTAAGCACCTCATTAGTTAGCTTACCCACAACAGAATGACCATTGAATTATTTACTTTTAAGTAATACCCCTCACCCCTCTCTCATCCCTGTGCCCCACTCCACCCCCACTTTCCCAACTATCAACACCCCCCCCCCCCACCCACATCCCCTTCCATCTATACCTCTCCTGTTGACTTTACATTTCACTCCTCATCCAACACCCTTTTGTCACGTGTTCTATGTCTTTTGTCCTTTGTCAGTTATTCGGGCCATTTCCCGATCAAACCCTCATTACCTGTATCCACCTATCACTCGCTGTGCCTTGTCCCATCCCCACCTCTTCCTTCATCTTCCTCTTCCCTCCCTACAATCAGCCTGAAGAGAGGTCCTCACCTGAAAATATCGCCCATCCATGTCTTTCCCAGATGCTGCCTGATGCTTTGTATTCCTCCAGCACTTTGTGTTTTGCTCAAGATTCCAGCATCTGCAGTTCCTTGTGTCGCCAGCAACTCTCAAGCATCCCAGCACCATCCTTCTAGATTTACACCTATCAACATTCCCTGGCACACCTACTGGCACACAGTGGCTCACTGCTGGTACTCACTTAAGCTGCTGTCAAATCCTCCACCCCGAACAAGACAAGGGGCCGCAGATAGAAGGATGCATCACCCTTTTCACGCCATCATGACTTTGAAATATATTACCATTCTTTTATCACCACTGGGTCTAAACCCTAGAACTCCCTCCCCAAATGCTCTATGTGCCTCTGTTCTCTATATTGGAAGAAATGCAACTATTCAAAACAGCAGCTCACCACTTTCTCACTAGTACGTTTGGGCGGCACAGTGGTGCCGTGATAGAGTTGCTGCCTTACAGCGCCAGAGACCCAGGGTCGATCCTGACTACGGGTGCTGTCTCTACGTGGTTACGTGGGTTTTCTCCGGGTGCCCCGCCTCACACACTCCAGGTTTGTAGGTTAATTGGCTTCAGTAAATTGTAAATTGTCGCTGATGTGTAGGACAGTGCTAGTGTAAGGGGCGGTCACTTGGCGGCCCGGACTCGGTGGGCCGAAGGGCCTGTTTCCACACTGTATCTCTAAAAGTCTAAGGGATGTACTATAAGCATCAGTTTTGCATGCAAAACCCAGAAACATTTGAAAAAATGAATTTAAAATGTTGGCCTTTATTGGAAGAGAATATGAGTACTTGGAAAAGGATAACTTTCCCAGAATTACATGGAATCGGTGAGACCAACAGAATTACTGGTGAGACCTCATCTGGAATGTTGTGAACAGATCTAGTCTCCATACCAAGAGGAAAATATATTTGCAATGGAGGCGATATATTTAAGGTAGAGATAGGTAGATTCTTGATTAGTACAGGGGTTATGGGGAGAATGGGGTTAGGATGGAGAGATAGATCAGCCATAATTGAATGACGAAGTAACTCGATGGGCCAAAAGGCCAAATTCTGCTCCTATCACATATGTCTGAAGAAGGGTTTCGGCCCGAAACGTCGCCTATTTCCTTCGCTCCATAGATGCTGCTGCACCCGCTGAGTTCCTCCAGCCATTTTGTGTACCTTTGACCTTATGTAAGCAAATTTTAGTTCCAAGGATGAGAGGGTTTATGGTACAGGGGCAGATTCAACAGGTGGGCCTTACTACAATTTAAACTATAAAAGGGAATCACATTGAAACATACAACATTCTTATAGCTGACAGTCAGGGGACAGGGAGTCTAGAGATATGGAAGAGTAAGGTGTGAACACGACAGATCAAAGTGGACAATGTTAAAGGAAATGCAAGCGCAGGCTCGGCGATCATTTCGCTGAACACCTCCGTTCAGTCCGCCTAGGCCTACGTGATCTCCCGGTTGCTCAGCACTTTAACTCCCCCTCCCATTCCCACACTGACCTTTCTGTCCTGGGCCTCCTCCATTGTCAGTGAGGCCCAACGCAAATTGGAGGAACAGCATCTCATATTTTGTTTGGGCAACTTACACCCCAGCAGTATGAATATTGATTTCTCTAACTTCAAGTAGCCCTTGCTTTCCCTCTTTCTCTGTCCCTCCCCACCCTAGTTCTCCAACTAGTTTCAGTCCCTGATTAATTTTACCGATTGTATGCCTACATGTCACCTTCTCTTCAGCTAACAATGAACCCTTCTACATTTCCCTATCATCGTCCACTTTGATCAGTCGTTTCACACCTTACCCTTCCATATCTCTAGACTCCCTCTCCCCTGACTCTCAGTCTGAAGAAGCGTCTCAACCCGAAACGGCACCCATTCCTTCTCTGCAGAGATGCTGCCTGTCCCGCTGAGTTACTCCAGCACTTGTGTCTATCTTCGGTGTATAACCAGCATCTGCAGTTCCTTCCTCAATACACAAATAGTATTTGACATGCAAGATGCAGAAATCACATTTTTTTCCAGGCTGGGGAGCAAAGTGGTTAATAATTCAGGACTTGCAGGACAATAATTGTTTTGAAATTCTTTAGCTGAATGCTGTGGAAGTCCTGTTGCTGTGTGTGTTGGAGATGCAGATCAATTAATGTTTAGATATAAAGGGCCTTCATATGTGAAAGTGACACTAAGGTAAAAAAACAACCATTATCTTATTGAAAGGAAGAGTAGGCATTAAGGGCCAAAATGCCTTCTTCTACAGTATTTGTTCTGTATTTTTGCTTGTTATGTATTAGCAATCAGCCAGATGATGCTTGTACTATGTGCATACTGTAACTTGAAGCGAAGCTCGAAATCATTAGTGGCTTGTTCACTGAAGCATACAAGAGAATGGGCCTTACACTAAACACTCATAAACATACTAACATCTTCCATCAACCCATCTTCAGAGCACTGCACTACCCTTGACAAAAGCCCTGCCCTTCCCATGAATTTTAATGGAAAACCGTGGAAAATATGGATCACTTTCCTTGTTTCACCTCTCAGTGAACATAGATACTGATGGCAACATTCATCAGCACTTGCACAATAGTCTTTGACCATCTGAGAAGAGAGGCTGCAGGCGAAGACTTCAAACACAACACAGTCTATCAGACCACGGTACAGGCGGCACAGTGGCACAGCGGTAGAGTTACTGCCTTACAGCTGCAGAGCCCAGGGTTCGATCCTGACTACAGGTGCTGTCTGTACAGAGTTTATACGTTTTCCCCGTGGCTGCGTGGGCTTTCTCCGGGTGCTCTGCTTTCCTCGCACACTCCAAAGACGCACAGGTTTGTAGGTTAATTGGGGTTGGGATCATTGTAAATTGTCCCTAGTGTGTGTATAGGATAGTGTTAGTGTGCGGAGTGGTCGCTGGTCGGCACAGGCTCAGTGGGCCGAAGGGCCTGTTTCCAAGCTGTGCCTCTAAACAAAACTAAACTACAGAGTCACAAGGAACTACAGATGCTGGAATCTTGAGCATATCACAAGGGGCTGGAGGAACTCAGCAGGTTAGGCAGAATCTGAGGAGGGAATGGACAGGCAAGGTTTAGGGTCGGGACCATTCTTCTGAAAAAGGTGATCCTGGCCATTTTGTACTGTCAAACACATGGACTACCTACTGCAAGTACCACAAAGAAATGAGCAGAGATACCACCAATGCTGACCCCATAAAAGTCTCCAAATCATTTGGCAGGTTAAGTGAATCAATAATGGTGCCTCTCCCGACCCAATGTCAAGGTCGCCAGCCAGCTCCAGCAATGTTTAGTTTAGATTAGAGATACAGTGCGGAATCAAGCTCTTGGGCTCACTGAGTCTGCAACGACCAGCGATCCCTGCAGATTTCCACTATCCTGCACAGGTCCCGGAGATATTTTTTCACACAATTTTTACAGCAAGCCAATAACCTATAAACCAGTACATCTCTGGAGTGTGGTAGGAAACCAAAGATTTCATAGAAAACAAAGATCTCGGCCACATGGAGAACATACAAGTGCATAGTCAGGATGGAACCCAGGTCTCTGGCACTGAAAGGCAGTAACTCTACCGCTGCGCCACCGTGCCATCCTATCTGCTGGCCTGACATTATTCTGCCAAAGCAGGCTCTCTCCTCCATGCACCACCATTGCTCATTTTCTAGGACAGAGAAAAAAAAAATCTTCAAAAATGTTCTCAAAGACTCCTTGAACAAAATACGTAACATTCTCATCAATCTGTAGGAGTCGTTGTACTGTGGCAACAAAAAATGTCGGGAGCCCTTGGGGAGGCAGTAAGTATATACAGTTTCTTCAGCAGGAGCATGCAGAGGGCAAGACAAAGTGGTGGGGTGGAGTGGGGAAGAAAACCTCAGTCAGAAGAAGGGTCTCGACCCGAAACTTCACCCATTCCTTCTCTCCAGAGATGCTGCCTGTCCCGCTGAGTTACTCCAGCATTTTGTGTCTACCTTCCAAAAAACTCACCTGCTGCCCCACCTGTTGCAGGGTGCTCCGCAACCACAGATCTAGAGTGATAGCAAATACACCTCAACCCCGCAGGGCTGCTTCAGGGCGAGAGAAGACGACTGGGCTGGGATCCAAGGTGACCTCCAAAGATGACTGAGAGAGCAAGTCAGATGCTGCCTGACCTGCTGAGTTCCGCCCAGTACTTTGTGCTTTGAATAGAGTAAGTGTTCAGTTAGCATACAGCAATTTTGAGATTTTAAAACAAAACCTTAAGATCACACCAATCACAACTACAAAACCTTAAGATCACACCAATCACAATTACAAAATACAATATTTGCACATCACAGGGATTACATCGCACAAGTTCACGTTAAAAGAGTAGAATTAGGCCATTCAGCCCATCGAGTCTGCCATTCAATCATGGCTGATCTCTGCCTCCTAATCCCATTTTCCTGCCTTCTCCCCATAACCCTTGACACCCGTTCTAATCACGAATTTGTCTATCTCTGCCTTAAAAATACCCACTGACTTGGCCTCCACAGCCCTCTGTGGCAATGAGTTCCCCTTAATTCTGAGGCTATGATCTCTGGTCCTAGACTCTCCCACCAGTGGAAACATCCTTTCCACATCCACATCATGTCATACTCAAATCAAATGTATGCAATCTCATACCAGCAGAACTCCTAGTCACGGCATGGATTCAAGTGAGTTTATTGTCGTGTGTCCCTGTATAGGACAATGAAATTCTTGCCTACCATTATCATTGATATGAAATATTGATTTTAGCAGCTAATGGGCCTGTCCCACTTAGGTGATTGTTCAGGCGACTGCCAGCGACTATCAAGGCAAGCTGGGGGAGCGCTGTCTGAGTGAAATTCACACGGTGCAAAGCCAATGCGATACAGACACACACCGCGATGAACAGGAAGGTTGGCGCTGTAATTAAGACGGTGAAAGCACAGTGTACGGGAAGGGTCACGTAAGTCCTTTAAAAGAGGGGGGGAGGAGAGGAGAGGATCGGGGAGAAGGGGAGTGGAGCCAACTTTTAAGAAGCGAGAGATACGCAGCTGTGAAGTTCGGCGGACATTAACATTACTGGTCGATTATCCTTGGTTCTGAAAACTACTGCTTACGTTATTTTTCCCAATGAGCCAATGAAATTCACCGGTCAACACCGGCTACAACCTATAAGAATCTTAGAACTCCTGCCGACCTATTACCACTGCACCTACGGCACGAGAAGTCTCGCTACTCTCCATGGCGGCTTCATTCTAGTCGCCGCTAATTTTTTAACATGGTGAAAAATTCACGGCGACCATAATGAAGCAGCGACTAGTTCCCAGAATGCGGGAACAACTCACGACCATGAAGGCGACTAACCTGCAACCACCCACGAACATGTGGCGACCACATAGTCACCCGCAGTCGCCTATGTGGGACAGGCCCATAACACTGTGTGGTGTTTAACACTGCCATCTACTGGTGTTGTTGGGAGACGCACGTCTGTAAATGGACACAAAAAACTGGAGTAACTCAGCGGGTCATGCAGCATCTCTGGAGAAAAGGAATAGAAGACGTCTCGGGTTGAGACTGTAAATGGATGTTGCCATGAGATTTTCAATTTGTTCAAATGGAACAGGCAGCATCTCTGAAGAGAAGGAATGGGTGACATTTCGGATCGAGACCCTTCTTCAGACTGATCTGAATAAATCACCCATTCCTTCTCTCCAGAGATGCTGCCTGTTACTCCAGCATTTTGTGTCTACCTCCGATTTAAACCACCATCTGAGTTCTTGCATACACATTCAAATGGAATATGGTGATCAACCGATAAATACTAATATACAAAATCAATGTAGGTCAAGATTGCACAAAATCTCTTGATCACATCACTGGAAGAAAGACACAGTTTTAAGATAAGGCTGAAATCACAATCATGACATGAATTAAACTGTTGCGTGTTTAGGAAATATTCCAGTGTAGTTAAACAAATAATTGACTAAGTATTCAGAAATTGATGAAAATACTTGATCAATAATCAATAAGTCCTTATAAAAGAAGGGAATGGAGGGTTATGGTATGAGTGCAGGCAGGTGGGACTAAGGGAAAAAAGTTGTTCGGCATGGACTTGTAGGGCCGAGATGGCCTGTTTCCGTGCTGTAATTGTTATATGGTTAAAAATAAAATTGTAATATGCTTGCTATTGAATTCAGTGACCCATACTGATCAAGAAAATGCCACTGAATAAAAACATTGCAACTGGTATGAAAACAGAAAGTGATAAAGTATAATATATTACTGTAGCCCTTCTGATTCTCTTGAACTTCTACAGGTGTACAGTAGAGAGCATATTGACTGGTTGCATCACGGCCTGGTTCGGCAACTTGAATGCTCAGGAGCGAAGAAGACAGCAAAAAAGTTGTGAACACTGATGGAAAATTATGTATCTGTTAACTTGTGTATTCTATCTGTGTCTGTACAAGATCGCTTACCGAAACTGCCTAGGCGCCAGTAATTAACAGGTCTCGGTCGAGTGATTAGGAGTAATCACATAGCTTGCAGAACCACTAATCTTGCTTCGTTGAAACATTTCGCAGCTAACTGTTATTTCCTTTCAATTCTGAGTTTCAGTTATCAGTTGCCATTGTCTCAACGCTTTTTGGTTTCAATCAATGTATAAAAGAGATGTGATTCAGCATTAGCACAGAAGGACTCGCACAGACTCTTGTGCTCGGTGTGACTCTCTCTCTCACAATAAAGTTCGTTCAGTTGTACCTCAGTTTTCGTAAGTCATTTGTTGGAAAATTTCTAACAAACACTGCCCAGTCCATCACGGATTCTGACCTCCCCACCATCAAAGGAATTTATCAGTCGCTGCCTCAATAAGGCAGCCAGCATCATCAGAGACCCACACCATCCTGGCCACACTCATTTCACCCCTGCCATCGGGAAGAAGGTACAGGATCCTGAAAACTGTAATGTCCAGGTTCAGGAACAGCTTCTTCCCTACAGCTATTAAAGACTACAACCTTAAATGAGTTCTGAACTACATAGATCATTATTGTTTGTTTATGTGTGTACATGTGTGCAGTTGTGTGTGTATATATAGGATCTGTTTATATATGTATTTTTTCTCTCGTTTATTATATTGTTTACAGTGTACAATGTTTACTTATTCTGTTGTGCTGCTGCACGCAAGACTTTCATTGTTCTATCTGGGACATATGACAATAAAACACTTGACAATCATGAGACAGGAGCAGAATTAGGCCATTCAGCCCATCAAGTCTACTCCACCATTCAATCATAGCTGATCTATTTTTTCCCCTCTCATCACCATTCTCCTGGAGAATTTTGTCACTTTTCCTAATCAAGAATCTATCAATCTCTGCCTTAAAAATAACCAATGTATTGGCCTTCATAGCCTTCTGTGACGATGAATTCCAGATTCACCACCCTCTGGCTAAAAAAAATCCTCCTCATCTCTGTATGAAGATATATTCTTTTATTGAGGCTGTGCCCTCTTGTTCTGGACTCCTCTATTGCTGGAAACATCCTTTCTACATCCACTCTATCTGACCCTTTCTTTATCCAGTAAGGCAAGGGTGTGCAACCTTGTGCTGCATAGGGGCCGGGACGCATGTCTGTGAGCAGATGGCGGGCCACATCTATCACGTGTACACATGGATCCTGCCCCCACCCCGCCCCGGATGGCAGGCATCAAATCACATGTTCACTTGGATCCCTCCCCTTCGAGGACGCTACCCGGAGCACTGGCCCCTAGTTACGGGCGCTCACGAACATGGCGCACCTACGGACCATTGTCTTGGATCTGAAGGCGATGGCTCAAATACTCACACTCACTCGTCCCCGGCCTATTGACAACCCCGATCCCGACAGTGAAGCCCAGACACAGAAGGTGCAAGGCCGCGCTCGGCGCTACTGGAGATGACGGAAGCCTGCGGGCCGAATAATTGTGGGGAAAAAAATACACCTGCTGGGCGGATGATTTCGGGTTACGGGCCGCATTCGGCCTGGGGGTCGTAGGTCGCCGACCGCTGCAGTAAGGCGTTAATGAAATCCACCTCATCCTTCTAAATTCCTTCTACCAAAGAATATGGCCGCACACTTGGCTACGCTGTGTTCCTACTTTCCCAACCTGTCCAAGTCCTTCTGCAGCCTCCCTGCTCTCTTCGTATCATAGAGCGATACAGCGTGGAAACAGGCCCTTCGGCAGAACTTGCCCACACCGGCCACATTAGCTACATTAGTCCCACCTGCCTGTGTTTGTTTGGCCCATATCTTCCCCAAACCTGTCCTAGCCATGTACCTGTCTAATTGTTTCTTAAATATTGCGATAGTCCCAACCTCAACAACCTCCTCTGGCAGCTTGTTCCATACACCTACAACCATTTGTGTGAAAAAGTTACCCCTCAGATTCCTATTAAATCCTTTCCCCTTCACATTAAACCTATGTCCTCTGGTCCTCGATTCACCTACTCTGGGCAAGGTCTGCAATTCTGGCCACAAAGCCATCAATTCCCTCATCTAGATCATTAACATAACATGACAAGTAGCGGACCCAACACTGACCCCTGCGGAACACCATTAACCCATTGCAGCCAAGCAGAAACACCCCCCTTTATTCCCACTCTTTGTCTTCTGCCAGTCCGTCAATCTTCTATCCAGGCTAGTACCTTGCATCTAATACCATGGGCTCCTATCTTGTTTAGCAAGACTCAGAGAGAATAGGGTAAGCTTTCATAATTTACAATGCAAAATTAAAACTCTTAATGTTATTATCACTGCTGTGTATTGTTTGTACGTTACTATTTCGGAAGCACAGATGATTAACACAGGTCCATACATCTCATGTACAAACAGTGAATGGACATCCCTTTGACTATTTACTTAGAAACATAGAAAATAGGTACAGGAGGCCCTTCGTACCAGCACCGCCATTCATTGTGATCATGGTTGATCATCCACAATCAGTAACCCGTGCCTGCCTTCTCCCCATATCCCCTGATTCCGCAAGGACTCTGCCCATATCCCTTGACTCCGATAGTTTAACATTGTTTTAATCCTGTCACTGTTCCACGGAGAAAGATTTTATTGGAAGTATTGGAATCAAATACAGACAGAATTTTTAACATGATCACGTTCAAATATTAATATCATTTAAGGACAGAATATAACAATAAACAATCTTGAAGCTGTAAATAATACATCCAGTTTTATATATTTCGACATTTTTCAGAAACAAAATTCTGCAAGATTGAACAAAGCTCAAACTACATTTTGATGATAAAACTGAAAGTGGGTGATGACATTAAATGTTCAATACATTCAAATGGAACACAACTTCAACTGGAATATAATAACCTGTTAATATTTTGTTTTTTAAATCAATGTAGAAGTCAAGACTGCACCAGAACTCCTGTTCCACCACTGCTGTAAATGGAGGGAAGAGGAATGAACAAAACTCAAACTACATTTTCATAATAAAAACCGGATGTGGGAGTTCTTTGCAACAATTCTTCACCTCCCAACGAGCAGGCACAGATGTGGAAAGGACAGATCAACTGCAAATCCCAGAGATAAATGCACTCAGGGTTTGTAATTTCAAGTACACTCCACTCTTGTTAATACAGTCCTGTCTATAATGGATTTTGGTTATGGCAGACTGAACCTGCTGTAGTAACCGAGGTGTCCATTTGTATTGGGAACAAAGCACCGGGTTCGTTGCTTCACGGAGTGGTCGGAGATGCTTGGAGCGAGTCTTGTCTCAGATAGACACAAAATGCTGGAGTAACTCAGCGGGACGGGCAGCATCTCTGGAGAGAAGGAATGGGTGACGTTTCAGACTGAAGGGTCTCTTCCTGAAACGTCACCCATTCCTTCTCTCCAGAGATGCTGCCCGTCCCGCTGAGTTACTCCAACATTTTGTGTCTATCTTTAATTTAAACCAGCATCTGCAGTTCTTTCCTACACAAATCTTGTCTCAGTCTGTGTTTACTGCCACTCAGATGTCGTGCGCTCACCCTGTTTACTCATTTTTTTGCTTTAAATTATCATTGGAGTGATTGACCATGTCTTCCAGAGTGGTGGCGTAAATAGAAAGTTTGTCATCCTAAGTCAGGGGTCGGCAACCTACGGCCCCCGGGACGAATGCGGCCCGTAACCCGAAATCATCCGGCCCACAGGCGGATTTCTTTTCCCGTAATCATCCGGCCCGCTGAGCGCAGCTCAGCTCTGGCTGTACCACATCCTGCGCACCTTCTGTGAACATGCAATTTGATGCCTGCCATCCGGGGTGGGATCCATGTGTACACATGATAGATGTGGCCCGCCATCCGCTCACAGACATGCGTCCTGGCCCCTATGCAGAACAAGGTTGCCCACCCCTGCCCTAAGTGATAGCTAGAACAAAATGTTACTTTTGTTATCGTTACTTTTTTGCATATCTTCCAATCTTCTGTTCCATAGCTCTCTACATCACTGTCTATATCTCTCGTCTCATCTTCCCGACTATCAGTCTGAAGAAGGGTCTTGACCCAGATTGTCACCTATTCCTTTTCTCCAGAGATGCTGCCTGACCCACTGAGTTACTCCAACTTTTTGTGTCCATCTAAGATGTTAATAGCACAGGAGGATGAGGGGAGATCTTATAGAGGTGGACAAAATCATGAGAGGAATGGATTGGGTAAACGCACAGTCTCTTGCCCAGAGTCGGGGAACCAAGAACCAAAGGACATGGGTTTAAGGTGAGGGGGGGGGGGGGGAGAATCCAATAGGAACCAGAGGGGTAATGTTTTTTTTAATACACAAAAGTTGTTGGGTGTATGGAGCGAGCTGCCAGGGGAGGAGTAGTTGAGGCTGGAACTATCACAATGTTTAAGAAACAATTGGACAGGTACATGGTTAGGATAGGTTTGGAGGGATATGGGCTAAACACAGACAGGTGGGACTAGTGTAGATGGGACATGTTGGTCAGTGTGGGCAAGTTGAACCGAAGGGCCTGTTTCCACACTATGACTATGTTAGATACTGGCGCAACGATAGCTCGTGTATGTGATGAATATTCATATTCAAGCGAAACTCATTCTTCAGACCAGCTGTTTCTGAGGCTGCCGATCCCGCTGTTGACCATCTTCTCCTGATGATCCCCCTGCTGCGATCCCCACCCCACCTCGTTCACCGCAGCCTTCTCCACAAGTGGGGCCACAGCCAGTGGAGCATCATAGTTCCATGGACACAGGGTAAAAAGTCACCGCATCTAACTGAGATTGTCACACAACAGGTTCATCTATCAATGATAGACACAAAATGCTGGAGTAACTCAGCCAGTCAGGCAGCATCTCGAGAGGGAAGGAATGGGTGACGTTTCAGGTCGAGACCCATCTTCAGATTGTGGGTCAGGGAAGAGGGAAACGAGAGATACAGATGGTGATGTAGAGAGAGACGCCAGAACAAATGTTTGAAAGATAAGCAAAAAAGTAACGATGAAACAGGCCGTTGTTAGCTGTTTGCCGGGTGAGAATGAGAAGCTGGTGCAACTTGGGTGGGGGTGGGATAATATAATAATAATATATCTTTTATTGTCATTGCACGTCAGTGCAACGAGATTTAGTGTGCAGCTCCACTGATGTACAAGAAAGGTAAATAAATACAATACATAAATAAACAACATAAATCAAATTCTCTTGATGGAGAGAGCGAGGGAAAGCCTGGGTTACTTGAAGGTACTCCAGCATTTTGAGTCTCTCTGCAGTTCATTCCTACACGTTCATCTATCATCTACGAAAGGTAAATTAAATTACAGCATTTTGACTTTCAATTTACAATGTTGAAAGTATTATAACATTGTAGATTGTATTATAACATTGTCCTTTCCTGTTGGTGGGTTTTGTTTAGTGTGTTTGCCGGTTGTAAGAGCCATTTATGTTTAGGCCAGCTACTGTTGGCATATTATAATATTTTGTCTAGATATATCTTGCAGTATTATTGTGGACACTTGGGGACGGTCATTAGATGCACAGAGTGGCGTATATATAAGGGAATAGGGACAGGCCCAGGGAGGGAGAGCATCTAGTTCCCACCAGAAGGGGGCAGAGCAGCCAGTTGCAACTTGCATGCAGAATAAGGAAAACCTGGTACGTTCATCTCTTTGTTTGTACAACTACTTCAATAAACAACCAATTAAACTGGAAATAACGAATGGAAGATCTGTTCTATTTGGTCTGCGTACGATCACCCCAACTTACCTGTGTAGTAATGGCAACTGGAAAAGAGGACACTGGAAAAGTAGGAAATTTCCCATTACACTGGCTTTTTTTCCAATAATATACATAATGACCCCCCCCCCCTCACTTGGTTACAGCAGACAATCGGCAAACACTGACTTCTCTCTCCCCTGTGGTCTGTATTAATGAGTTATCTGTACTGACACAAGAAAAATATCATGGATCAATTATACTTTGCACAAGAACACAGCCAACTCATTTTTTTTTACTCTGCAAATGTGATCATTTCAAGACAAATTCTCTCTCACTGCATTCACTGCAAAGAGATGAAAATGCGTATTAGCTGCTGTCCAGGAGAATGCACGTGCTGATTTAAAACTCGTACCTGTTTTTAGACCCAATAAAGTGCATTATATCATTAAACATTGGTGCAATCAATGCAAAAAAGACAATTCAAAATTCACTACTTTAAATAATTACAGTAGCCAGTGTAGTAGAGGAGACATTGCATTTTATATTTTTTTACTTTTTTTTGGTTAAATAAATTTGTTGTGGAACAATATTATTTATTCAAGTATGAAGATTAGACAATAGACAAGAAGGTTTCAACTTCTTGGACCTCAGGATGTGCAGTCTGTATTTCTGGATCTCAAATGCTCCTTGAGATCCATCAGAGATATAACCCGGCAGTACAGTGTGGCAAAGGGCTCCAGCAATACCTAAACAATACCTCGCATGGCAGGAGCAGACTTAGGGGAAGCTTGGTAGACGCTGAAGGCGTTGCATTCCTCAGTTTCACTTGCTAAACTTCCTCATTTTCAAAGACTGCTCATCAATACTTCTGAATGGAAATTAAAATTTGGAAAGACATTGCTGAATGATGAATAACAAGCTGGTGGACTTCATTTCATTTTCTTATCATCTGGATCATTTTTGCTCGCCAACTTTGTGTAGTAAGTATTGAACTGCGAGTCGGTGCCAAAGATTTTGTCCCAGTAGGTGAAGGTTGAAGCATAGTTTCCAATAAAGTTCATGTGGTGAAAATCGTGAAAACGAGATCCAGCATAAAAGGGAATCAGATGCAAAGGATTTATAGGGATGTCATAACCACTGAAAGCAAAGAGAAATTATATTAAAATAATGCCATACAAGGGCATTACACACTAAATTAACTACATTAACTAAAATGTCTATGTCTCTCCACAGATGCTGCTTAACTTGCAAAATATATCTGACATCTTCTGTTTCCTATTTCCAGCAGCTGGAGAAGAAATATAGAATCATAGAAAATAGGTGCAGGAGTAGGCCATTCGGCCCTTTGAGCCAACCCCACCATTCAAAATGATCATGGCTGATCATCCAAAATCAGTACCCCATTCCTGCTTTTTCCCCATATATTAACTTTTGTCCCCAAAATATTAACTTTAATAACGAAAGGATGACAGGTTTTCAGAAAAGCTTCAAAGCTCCGCCCTCTTGCACAAGTTGTGATTTCGAAAGGAGACAATAATAATGGGAGCCCGACGTCGACGCTGACAAATAAAATTTGCTGTAATAATGGTGCAAGAAAAATTAGAGATGTTTTTCTGGATCATTATTATGTTGAAGAACCAGTAGGGGAAGGGTTAATTTGCGTTGACCCCTTGGACCATTTATGTCCTATTCCATAACTATTTCAAAGCTAGTAGAATTATAGTCACTGGTTCGAAAGTGCTCCCAAACTAACAACTCATTCACTTGCCTGCCCTATTTCCCAAGAGTAGACAAATCTTTGTCCTCTTCCTGATAGGGTCCTCAAGAAAGGTTTGAAGAAGCTCTCCAGAACACACTCTTGAACGCGGTCACAGTGGTGCAGCGGTAGAGTTGCTGCCTTACAGCCAATGCAGCGCCAGAGACCCAGGTTCGATCCCGACTACGGGTGCTGTCTGTACGGAGTTTGTACGTTCTTCCCGTGACCTGCGTGGGTTTTCTCAGAGATCTTCAGTTTCCTCCCACATTTCAAAGACGTACAGGTTTGTAGGTTAATTGGCTTGGTAAATGTAAAAATTGTCCCTGGTGGGTGTAGGATAGTGTTAATGTGCGGGGATCGCTGGTCGGTGCGGACCCGGTGGGCCGAAGGGCCTGTTTCCGCGCTGTATCTCTAAACGAAACTAAACGAAGCTTTCCTGAACACACTTGGCAAATTCCACTCCATCTAAGTCTTTAGCACCATGGCAGTCCTGGACAATATTAGGGAAATTTAAATAACCTAATATTTGTATTGCAACCCTATTTTTAATACTTCAAATGTTGATTCACCAAGTCCCGATATAATTGCAGTAAAGCTTCCACACTCCTTGAATTAACTGCTCTTGTAATAAAGGCTAATACACTGGTCTCAAAGTGAGGGCACAAATGCGAAAGGCACAAATTAATGATTTTGCTGTCAAGGGGTCTTTCTGAAATTTGAATCTGATGTGGATCAACTAGAGGGTTAATTCTAGATAAAGGGCACAATGAAGTACACCAGGAGAATCGGCCATACACATGACAGTCGGCAGGCAATGTTCAGCAATTAAAGCAATAATGCACAAGGAAAATTACTCCTTTCAGGCACAAAACCCCAAAGAGGAAGGGATTCCCCTGTAGCTAAAAATTAACGATAATATCAAACCAAAAAATCAGCTCAATATAATTGTCAATTTTATTTAGCCAAGGAGGACCAAGAAATTGATTAAGAAAGACAAGATAGAATCTGAGAGTAACTGATCTGTTCAGGAAAGCAACTGTGGCTGGATTAGATTTTAGGCCTCAGCTATACGCGGTCTATATGAATAACATGGCCAAGAAGATGAAATGTCATATTTCCAGTTTTGCTGACAAATCTAAGGTAGGTGGTATCGTGAGTACAAAGGAGGTTGTAGGGACTTCAAGATGAGTATACAAGCTGTGTGAATGGTCGACAACATGTAAGATTAAATATAACATGGAATAATTTGAGGTCTTCAGTATTCTGGTGTATCTGGAGTATTTGTTTTTAAAAGCAGAGAGTTTGGGTTCTGTTAATGCTCAAACAGACTGGACATACTTGTAAAGCCAATACATACTGTAGGTGCTGCAAGTGAGGAGGAGGGTAAATAGTGTATTAGCCTTTTATTACAGGAGCATTTGATTCCAGGAGTGCGCAAGCTTTACTGCAATTATATAGGCCCTTGGTGATTCAGTCTTTGAAATACATCAATACCACGACTGGTACTGATGCACAGCGGGGGAGCGTGGATAAGCGTAGGAAAAACAGGGTTGTAATATTAGGTTATTTTACTTTCCCTAATATTGAATAGGACTGCCAGGTGGAGCCTCGGCAGCATTGAGAGCCTCGGCAGCAGCCGGATCCTCGGCGGCGGTGGGGCCTCGCGATGGATGAGCGTGAGGGCGGGGAAGACAATGGGAGACCCGACGTGGGGGGACCACCGTGAGGGACGGTAGGGGAACAAAGGGGGACCCGGGACTCTAGTTTAGAATCCTCTGCCCAGGGCATAGGTCTGCGTTCGCTTGTTTGTTTGTTTGTTTGTTCATGTGTTCCGGTGAAGGAGCCGTGCACACGACAGCCAGACAACAGTCGCTTGTTTTTTTTTTTTTTTCACTTTCAATTTAAATTTCAATTTGTTTGTGTACCTTGTTGTTTGTTGTGACTGTTGACAGAGCAATTTCCCTCCGGTGATGAATAAAGTCTCTTTTTTATCGTATCGTATGGTACTAAGGGCTTAGATGGAGTGGAATTTGCCAAGTGTGTTCAGGAATGTTTCTTCAAACCTATCTTGTGCCCCATACCAGGAAGAGGTGTAAGATTTGTCTACTCTTGGGAAATAGGGCATGCAAGTGAACGAGTTGTCAGTGAGGGAATACTTTGGGGACCAGTGAATATAATTCTACTAGCTATAAAAAAAGTTATGGAATGGGATAGGAATGGTTCGAAATTGCGGCCAGGTACATTTTTGACGGTATTAGACAGGAACTTGCAAAGGCCCATTAGCGTACGTTTGCAAGCAAAGGGGTGTCCACAAGTGGGAAGTTCGTTAAAGTGGGACAGGACGAGTTGAGGAATCTGCATGTTCCTGTTAACGTGAAGGGCAAAGCTGGCAAGATTGTGGAATCCAAGCCGATGAAGGATAATGAGGTTCTGGTCAGAAAAAAGAAAGCATATGTCAGGTAGAAGCAAACAAGTCCCTTGAGGAATATAAGAGAAGTAGGAGTACATTTCAGAAGGAAATGATGTGCGCAAAAAGAGGACATAAAATATCCCAGGCAAATAATGTAAAGGAGAATCCTAAAAAGGTGCTGTAATTATAGTAAGCGCTAACGAGTAACTAGGCAGAGAGTAGATTCCCTTAAAAATCCATGTGGTAAACTATGTCATAGAGTGATACAGTGTGGAAACAGGTCCTTCGGCCCAACTTGCCCACACCGGGCAACATGTCCCACCTGCCCTCATTTGGTCCATATCCCTCCAAACCGGTCCTATCCATGTACCTGTCTAACTGTTTCTTATACGTTGGGATAGTCCCAGCCTCAACTACCCCCACTGGCAGTTTGTTCCATACACCCACCACCCTTTGTGTGAAAAAAATCATCCCTCAGATTCCTATTAAATCTTTTCCCCTTCACCTTAAACCTATGTCCTCTGGTCCTCGATTCCCCTACTCTGGGCAAGGGACTCTGTGCATCTACCTGATCTATTCCTCTTATGATCTTATGCATGATTGTATGTGTGGAGAGTGGAGCCATGGGAAATGGGCGAGATCTTAAAGGAAAACTTCTCATTGGTACTCACTGTAGAGAAGGATGTGGAAACTGATGAATTTAGAAAAGAGAACAGCGTTATCTCGAAACATCTCCACATTATGAAAGTGGACATGCTGACAGTCTTGAAGCACATAAAGACGGATAAATTGCAGGAGCACTAGCAACTGTATCCTCGGTCTTTTGGGAGAGCAATGGAAGAATTTGCTGGGGCTTTGGAAGAGATTTACATATCTTCACGTAGCCACGGGTGAGATGCAGGAAGACTGGAGGATGGTTAATGCTGTGCCTTTACTTAAGGCAGGCCGCTAGGACACGGTCACGGTGGTGCAGCGGTAGAGTCGCTGCCTTACAGCACTGGCAGCGCCGGAGACCCGGGTTCAATTCCGACTACTGGTGCTGTCTGTACGGAGTATGGACGTTCTCCCCATGACCCGTGATGGATTTCTCCGAGATCTCTGGTTTCTCGCTCCAAAAATGTACAGGTATGTAGGTTAATTGGCTTGGTGTATGTGTAAATTGTCCCTAGTGTGTGTAGGATAGTGTGCGGGGATTGCTGGTCGGTGTGGAGTCGTTGGGCCAAAGGGCCTGTTTCCATGCTGAATCTCTAAACTACTCAAAAGACAAGCCAGAGGACTATAAACTGATGAGTCTGACAGCAGAAGTGAAACAGCTGCTGCAGGGGAATCTGAGAGCCAGGATCTATCTGCATTTAGAATGAGAAACTGATTAGGGATAGTCAGCATGGGAATATTTTTGAAGAGGGGACCAAAGGGACAATAGACAATAGGTGCAGGAGTAGGCCATTCGGCTCTTCGAGCCAGCATCGCCATTCAATTTGATCATGGCTGATCATCCAAAATCAGTACCCCGTTCCTGCCTTCTCACCATATCCCCTGATCTTTAAGAGCTCTATCTAACTCTCTCTTGAAAGCATCCAGAGAATCAGCCTCCACTGCCTCCTGAAGCAGAGAATTCCACAGATTCACAACTCTCTGGGTAAAAATGTTTTTCCTCATCACCGTTCTAAATAGCCTGTCCCTTATTCTTAAACTGTGGCCCCTGGTTCTGGACTCTTAACATCGGAAACATGTTTCCTGCCTCTAGCGTGTCCAATCCCTTAATAATCTTATATGTTTCAATAAGATTCCCTCTCATCCTTCTAAATTCCAGAGTATACAAGCCCAGCCGCTCCATTCTCTCAGCATATGACAGTCCCGCCATCCCGGGAATGAATCTCGTGAACCTACGCTGCACTCCCTCAATAGCAAGAATTTCCTTCCTCAAATTTGGAGACCAAAACTGCACACAATACCCCAGGTGTGGTCTCACCAGGGCCATGTACAACTGCAGAAGGATCTCTTTACTCCTATACTCAACTCCTCTTGTTATGAAGGCCAACACGCCATTCGCTTTCTTCACTGCCTGCTGTACCGGCATGCTTAGTTTCAATGGCAGAGTGAATAGATGTTGTTGTCTACATGGACTTCAGAAAAGCTTTTGACAAGGCCCAGCATGGTAGATGGTCTGGAATGTTAGATCATATGGGATCAAAGCCAGCCTCCCGCCCACCTTTGATCCACACCAGTTTGCCTACAGAGCAAATAGGTCCACTGAGGATGCCATCGCCACTGCTCTTCACACTGCACTGACCCACCTCGAACACCAGGGGAGCTATGTGAGGATGCTTTTCATTGACTTTAGCTCCGCCTTCAATACCATCATCCCCAGCAGACTGGTCACCAAACTCATGGATTTAGGACTCTCCCAACCCATCTGCCTCTGGATCAAGGACTTTCTGTCTAACCGCCCCCAGACCGTCAGACTGGGCCATCACCTCTCCACCCCCATCACACTCAGCACCGGCTCCCCACAGGGCTGTGTGTTGAGCCCCCTCCTCTACGCCCTCTACACCCACGATTGTGCCCCCGCCCACTCCACCAACACCATCGTCAAGTTTGCGGACGACACGACTGTGGTTGGACGTATCTCAGGAGGAGATGAGACAGCCTATAGGGAGGAAGTCCAAAGACTGGCAGCGTGGTGTTCAGACAACAACCTCATCCTAAACACCACAAAAACAAAGGAAATTATCATAGACTTCCGTAAGAACAGTGCAGCCCCCAAACCCCTATTAATCAATGGGGACTGTGTGGAAAGGGTCTCAGACTTCAGATTCCTGGGCACACAAATTACAGAGGATCTCTCCTGGACTACAAACACCACCACAGCAGTCAAGAAGGCCCAGCAGCGACTCTACTTTCTGAGGATCCTCAGGAAAAACAACCTGGAGGAGAAGCTGCTGGTGTCCTTCTACCGCTGCTCCATCGAGAGTGTGCTGGCGTACTGTATAACCACATGGTATGCCAGCTGCTCTGCAGCGGACAGGAGAGCCATTCAAAGGGTCATCAACACCGCACAAAAAATCACTGGCTGCCCACTGCCTTCCCTGAAGGACATCTTCAGCTCTCGCTGCCTTGGCAGGGCAACCAACATCCTGAAGGACCCTTCCCACCCTGGACACAACCTGTTCCACCTGCTGCCCTCTGGCAGACGGTACAGGTCTTTCAAAACTCGCACAAACAGACTCAGCGACAGCTTCTACCCCATAGCCATACGTGAACTTAACAATGCAAAATAAGAAATAACACTCACATTCAACTGAATGGTTCTACCTCAGCTGCTATTGTTATTTATCTGTAATTTTTTTTTATATGTATATATTTTTACCTTTTCTTATATATTTAAAATTGCTCTTGTGAATCGCACCGTGGGATTGACTTTTAAATTTCGTTGTACCATGTGCAATGACAATAAAGAGATTCATTCATTCATTTTCATTCATTCATGATGAGCTAGCCAAACAGATACAAAACTGGCTTGGAAGCAATCAGCCAAGGGTGGGAGTGGTTTGTTTTTCATACTGGAGGCCAGTACTTGTGTAGCACAGGGACAGGTGCTGGGTCCCCTGCTGTTTGTCATTAATTGTACATTTATCATGTGGATGAGCATGTATACGGCATTCAGGTTTGCAGATGACACCAAAATTGATGGTAAGGCATAAAGTAAAGAAGCATGTTTAAGGTTACGACTTTGTAATGAAATCTGGAAAATGTGTGGAGGAAAGGCGGATGGAAGTTAACTCAGATAAGTGCAAAGTGATGTATTGTAGGAAGCTAAACCGGGCCAAGATGTACACAGTGTGTGGCAGTCCCCTGAGGAGTGTTGTTGAACAACAAGACCGGGAGGTACAAGTAAATAGTCCGCTAAAAGCGGCAACACAAGTAGACAAAATGGTGAAAGAGGCATACGGCGTGTTTGATTTCATCGGCCTGGGCATAGAGTACAAGATAGACATAAAATGCTGTAGTAACTCAGCGGGACAGACAGCATCTCTGGAGAGAAGGAATGGGTGATGTTCTTTCCTACACATTGAGTGCGAGAGTTGGGACATCATGTTTAACTCATATAAAACTTAGAGTATAGTGTAGGTTCCCGTCACCATGCTGTAGAAAGATTATAGATAAGCTTGAGAGGGTGCTGAAGAGATTCACTAGGATGCTGACTGTTTAGTTTATTTTAGAGATAAAGTGCGGAAGCAGGCCCTTCGGCCCACCGGGTCCGCGCCGACCAGCAATCCTCGCATATTAACACTATCCTACACACTCCAGGGTCAATTTACACATACACCAATTAACCAACAAACCTGTGCGCCTTTGGAGTGTGGGAGGAAACCGAAGATCTCGGAGAAAACCCACGCAGGTCACGGGGAGAACGTACAAACTGCGTACAGACAGCACCCGTAGTCGGGATCGAACCAGGGTTTCTGGCACTGCAGGTGTTGTAAGGCAGCAACTCTACCACTGCGCCACCTAAGGGTTTTAGTTATGTAGGTTGGGATAGTGTTCCTTGGAGTGAAGGACACCGAGCGATGATCTTTTGCAGGTTATAACATCATCAGGAGCATCGATGGGTTAGATAATCACACTCTTTTTCCCCCAGCAAGGTACAGCAGTCTAAAGCCAGAGGGCATATGTTTAAGGTGAGTGTTTACTTTAGTATGGTTTGGAGATATAGATTGGAAACAGGCCCTTTGGCCCACCGAGTCTACGCAGACCAGCGATCATCCTTACACTAGTTTTACCCTACACACTAGGGACAATTTACAGAAGCCAATTAACTACACACCTGCACGTCTTTGGAATGTGGGGGGAAACCGGAGCACCCAGAGAAAACCCACGTGGTCTCAGGGAGAACGTGCAAACTCCGTAAAGACAGCACCCGTAGTCAGGATGAAACCCAGATCTCTGGCGCTGTGAGGCAGCATCTCTACCACTGCGCCATTGTGCCGCCCGCGGGAAAAGATCAGAAGGGCAAATCTTCCACAGAGGGTGGTTGGTGTATGGAACGAGCTGCCAGAGGAGGTAGAATTATGTTCAATGACAACATATAGAAGGTATTTGGACATGGACAGGGAAGTAATAAAATAAGGGAAAACATGGTTATTTTTTGTTGAATTACTAAATAATTCTTATGGCCCAGTAAATCATGCAGCAGGCAATTTGAAATATATATTGCGTAGGAAGGAACTGCAGATGCCGGTTTAAACCATAGACACAAAAAGCTGGAGTTACTCAGCGGGACAGGCAACATCTTTGGAGAGAAGGAATGGGTGACGTTTGGGGTCAAGATTCAAGAGAGAGTTAAGAGTGTTTTAATGTCATATGTCCCGGATGGGACATTGAAATTCAACAGAATATGTGAATATATAAACATTGTACATAACGAGGAGAAAAACGAAAAAGTTCAATAAATAACAAATATAGTGCAAATAACAAATAATAATAGTCCTTTGCAGTTCAGAGCTCAGAGCTTATTCGTTGTTGTGTTTAATAGCCTGATGGCTGTGGGGAAGAAGCTGTTCCTGAACCTGGACATTAAGGTCGCGACCCTTCTTCAGTCTGGATCTGAATATATTATATAATAATTTATATTATTTCTTTATACTTACCTATGGACATCGATCGTTTCCAGAAGGCGAAAAGCCACCCAAGCCCACAGTAGCATCACATGGTTACAGAAGATCATGATTCCAATGAAAAAACCTGCACCAAGGATAACAGTCTCCAATGGATGAGCATATTCAGCTTGCATGCCAAATGGAGACTAAAATAAAATATTAAAATAAATGTTGTTGTCTCAATTTGTGATAAAATTATAATATTAGCACTTGGGGTGGGGAAAAAAAAGATGCGCTTCATGGATTCAACAATTACAACCTTGCCCGTCATGTTGCTAGTTATCCTATCACATACCCTTGTAAATATAACATACAAACTAAGAGCAGCAGCAGACCTGTTGGTCCCACCAGTCTACTCCAGCAATCAATACCATCAAAGAAGATTTGACTGTAATCTCTGGTCTGCATTCCCATCAAACCCCCCCCCACTTTACCCACTTGTTTATCAATAATCGGCCTACATGTGATTTAAAAAAACATGCAAAGATTTTTCCACAAAGGCAGAGAGTTCCAAATACTTGCAAGACACAGAGGCGCAGCTGGTAGGGCTGCTGCCTCACAGTGCCAGAGACGGGGGTTAGATCCTGACCTCAGGTGAAGTTTGTGTGGAGTTTGCACATTCTTCCTGCGACAGGGTTTCCTCAGCAAGCTTCGGTTTCCTCCCGCACCCCAAAAAGATGGGCAGGTTTGTGGGTTAACTGAACTCTGTGAAATTGCCTCCTAATGTGCAGGGAGTGGATGAGAAAGTGGGATAACTTAGAACTAGTGTAAATGGGTGATCAATGGGCGGTGTGGAGTCGGTGGGCCAAACGGGCTATATCCATAAAGACACAAGAGTGCTGGACTAACTCAGCAGGTCAGGCAGTGTCACCATGCATCTCACCAGAGGTCCATGATGTACCTCTAAACTAGACACAGAGCAGAAATGTGTCCATTTCACCTTTAAGTGGCCAATCCCTTATTCATAAATTGTAATTTATATTATAGCATGAAAAAGTAAACAACCTCTCTCCACACCTCTCAGGAGCTTATGTTTCAATCAAGTACCCTCTCACTTTTCTAAACTCCAGTGGATACAAGCCAAGCCTGTCTATCTTTTCATCAAAGGACAACCACATTCATTTCAGGTGTGAGTCCAGTAAACCTTCTCTGAATTGTTTCCAATCCATTTACATTTTTTTCTTAGTAAGGGGACGAGTACCAAAAAAAGTACTATGTGTGGTCTGCCCAATATAGCTATAGGTTTTCCTTATAAAACTAAAATGTCTTAAAGCTCTGTCCCACTGTACGAGTTCATTCAAGAGTTCTCCCGAGTTTCCCCTGATTCGAACTCGGAGATTTACGGTAATGGCCGCTCGTCGGTACTCGGGGCTCTTGTGGACATTTTTCAACATGTTGAAAAATCTTTGCAAGTCTTCCCGAGCTTACCGTGTTTCCCGAGTACCTGCCGTTAGCGTTACGAGCCGCTAAGAGACGTCCCCATGCTCCGACGTACCCGCTACGTTCATTCTATGTGCTTACCACGAGCTCGATTTTTTTTTAAACTCGGGAGAGCACTTGAATGAACTTGTACAGTGGGACAGAGCTTTTACATAGCTAAACCATAACCTCCTTACATTTGCATTCAATTTCCATTGCAATAAAGAAATTATGATAATCTATTAGATTTCCAAATTACTTGCTGTACCTGAATATTAATCTTATATAAATCGTACAACAGGGCACGAAATAGTTTTTACAAAATAGTTTCCCATTTTCCCCGATTTGCCAGGTCTTTGCCTACATCACATAACCCATCTATATCTCTTTGAAGTCTCATACCCGCTTCACTTTCTCTCCTGTCTAGGTGTCATCAGCAAATTTAGCAACCACACCTTCAAGCCCTTCAACCTAGTCATTTACCAAACGTGTAAAATGTTGATGCCCCAGAACCAACCAGCACGGGGAGATTCCAAAATATATTATTACAAACTAACTTAAGAATGGATATTGTGGAGTACGTGGGCAGCTTACACCCCAGCGGTATGAATATCGACTTCTCTAACTTCAAGTAACCCTTGCTTCCCCTCTCTCTCCGTCGCACCCCCATCCCAGTTCTCCGACTAGTTTCAGTGTCCTCCTGATTAATTTAACTGATATTTTACCAATTGTTTGTCTCGGTGTCACCTTCCCCTCAGTTAACAATGCACCGTTCTACCTTTCCTTGGTCATCGCCTGCTTTGATCTGTTGTTTTCACACCTTACCCATCCATATCTCTAGTCTCACTCTCACAACTCTCAGTCTGCAGAGGGGTTTCGACCCAAAACATCACGCATACCTTCTCTCCAGAAATGCTGCCTGTCCTGCTGAGTTACTCCAGAATTTTGTGTCTATTTTCTTGCTTATCTAATTACTCATTTATCTGCAATTTGTAAAGCTAACAATTTGTTTTGTTTGGATCATACTTTGTCAGCAGCAATTGTCTACTGCTTGACTACTTTGTTTTCAAATAACCTTTAGACTCTTTGCTAATGAGGAGGATTTGGCTTTTTTTAAATCTGTGAAGGACCATCAGTTCCTTACATTGGGCGATTTTGATATCTGGAAATTAGTACATTTGTTTAATTTTTTTAGAAACGCTGGACTGAGGAAAATTTAGAATGTTCTATTTGAATTAAACTTTTGCACTCATACCTTTAAGCCTACAAATAGATGCATTTTGTGCATTCAGCATTTTAGAAAGTTGTTAAAAAAAAATGTAAGTGCATTCCTTTCAAAGAATACATTGGACACAAAGCATGGCAGAAAGACATTTCATGATAGCATAATTTTGTATTAAATGGGGAGCTTGGTTTCTCAGATAGCAAGATAAACAGACAACTTTGTTGCCCAATACTGATTTAGTTAATTTTGACATCAATTCATAGTCAACTTCCTAAAGAGTATGCCAGAATTTAGTTGAAACTAAAGATAGACACAAAAAGCTGGAGTAACTCAGCAGGATAGGCAGCATCGCTGGAGAGAAGGAATGGGGTCGAGATCCTTCTTAGAAACGGCACCCATGCCTTCTCTCCAGAGATGCTGCCTGACCCTCTGAGTTACTCCAGATTTTTGTGGGTATCTTCGGTTTAAACCAGCATCTGCAGTTCCGTCCTACACATTTCGTTGAAACTATATGGCTACACATTTTCCTAACACACACTGTGTAGTTTTGTCACATGTGACAATAAAGTATTCAATTCAATTATTCAATTCAATTCAATAGTTGAGAAAAAGAAAAAAAACATTCCATAAGCACAAAACAGTTGAGCTCCAAACTGGCTAAATCCTACACTGATCTATATTCACTACACAAACAAAATAATTTAGATTGATTTGGCCAATGATACATTCAATCTGTTTCTGAAACTATCCAGCTGATAAAAGTAAAAATAGATGGCTCACCTCCATCTCTCAAGATCGGAGATGGTCAGTAAATATTGGAATATCTAGAGACATCCAGGAATGAGTGAATAAAATGGAAACTTAAAATATAATTGCTTTTCTTGTCTCAGCAAAACAACGGTATTCAAATTTCAAAATAAAATGTTATATTTTTTAAAGGTTTAATGACATACTTCAGAAAATTAACCACCTAAAACACATACCAATCAGCATCAAGACCTGAGACCTTGAAAAATAGTATGCAAGACCAAAGATTCACCAACGTGTTGCAAAATACAAAGTTAAAAAAAGGAAAATTACTTCCATTGGAGCCTTCAGTTTAAAGATAAATTCCTGAGACAATCCCTCGAGTATTTGTGCTAAATTCATTTGTGAAAACTGGCCCATCGGAGATTGGGTATGAATCTGTATAGGGGTGGTAGCAACACTGGAGGCTACATTTATTTTATTTCAAAAACAAACTTGATTCATAAAAAATACACAACGTTGTAAAAAGTTGTATGGCTTGGAATTTTAAAAAGTTCAATGAAAGATGGGTAGGTGGTGGTGTAACAAGATGTCCAGAATTGAACACTGCAGCCGAGCACATTGGAGGCCACAGTAGTGTGTGCTCGGGATGCACTGATGCAAAAAACGATGATAAAGGAAATAGGCCTGTGTTAACTGTTCGGTGAAAACGAGTTAGCTGTTTGCTGGGTGAAAACGTTTGTGGGGTGGTTTGCAATCTAAGATCTTGCAACCATTTCCACTGAGGTACACTGTGTATAACCCTGCAACATCGTAAGGTTGTATGGTTCAGAGGCCATAGGAGTGGTATTGATGATTTGTACTTAATGTCACGACATGAAATGTATAGACAACAACAGTATAAATATACTAAATTGATTAAGAAAACAGGTCCATTAGAGATTAGTTGGCAGCACCATGTAGGCTACATTTCAAAAATAAATTTGATTCATAAAAAATTACCAGAAATGTAACATGAGCGCTTAATCTGATTTAGGATTAACTCCAACTAAATCAAAGAACTTACTGAAAAATCATGGTGCATCTTATGGATGTGTTTGTAGATCTTCCTGTGATGCAATAATCTGTGCAAGAAATAATGCCAGGTATCCTCAACGACAGCACAACCAAAGCACTGGGCTAGCAGCATGTACCTGAACAGATTCACAGGATATATACAGAAGCACATTGTCAAGTTAATGCAAGGTCCACATAATGTAATATTCAATTCAAAACCTTAGAACAAATGTGCAACTGTAGTTTAGGAACAATATCTTTACATCGATAATACTCGAGAAAATACATACTCTCCCATAAAATCCAACGTACAACTCTTAAAATATTTATCTGTAATACAAGCAACAAATGAGGAGGTTTATCTCAATTCCATGCATATCTGCTTGCAGACTACCAGCCCTTTGCAAGTTTAGTTTAGAGATACAGTGCGGAAACAGGCCCTTCGGCCCACCGAGTCCGCACCGACCAGCGAACCCCGAACATTAGCACTATCCCACACACACTAGGGACAATTTACACATACACATGTACGGGTGTATTGTGCAGAGGCCATAGGAGTAACATTGATGGTTTGTACTTAAATGTCATGACACTAGCAATGTATAGACAACGTCACTATAAATATACAGTCCATACAACACCATGAAAGCACCTTGAAGGTTTTACGTGATATATTTAGTTCAAAAATAAACTTTATTCATAGTAAAAAAATACATCACAATAACAGTGTAACACGTTTTCCATTCTTAGTCCTGTTGAGTCTAGATATTCACTAATGCTGGCTATATGCCAGGTTGTGTTCTTAAAATCTGTGCAGACCAACTGTCTGGAGGTCTTGTGGACGTTCAACCTCTCATTACTGAGGTCCCCACCTGCTTTAAGAGGGCATCAATAATATCGGTGACGTGCCTCAATGACTATCGACCGGTGGCACTAATGTCCGTGGTGATGAAGACTGTGTACTGACCCCCCTTCCCATCCATCCTGCACTGCTCCTCCTCTTCATCCTGCACTGCACCCCCCATCCATCCTGCACAGATCACCCCCCCATTCAACCCCACTGTCATCCCCCGCGCTCTCCCCTCACAATTTTACCTACTCCAACCAACACACACTAATTCTCCTGCCTCAATCCATCCAATCCAAATTTGGCTTGGCATAGAAAACAGAGGGTGACGTTAATGAGTTGTTTTTTATAATTCATGCTGTAACTAGTTGGGTTTCATTAGGATCAGTGCTGGGTGCTTTGCTGTTTGTAAGAGAAGCTAATGATTTGGATGTGGACAAAGAGGCATGATCAGTAAATTTGCAGATAATACTAACATTGGTGGAGTTGCTAACAGTCTGGAGGGTAGCCTTAAGCTGCGGGATGGTGATATCAATACATTAGTGAAATGGGCTGAGAAACGGTAGATGGCGTTTAACCCTGATTAAACTCCGGATTAATCAGAGTTTGGATTTGGATCCAAATCCAAATTTCAATAGTGAACTGATGCATTCTGGCAGTAGTACTGGAGCTCCGACATACACCACGAACAGCAAGATCTTGGGAGCACTGAGGAATAAAATGACCTGGGTTTGCAAGTCCAAATATCCTAAAAAGTGGCTGCTAGGCAGCTTAAGGGCCTATCCCACTAGGTGATTTTTTTAGGCGACTGTCATAGTCGTAGCAGGTCGCCGAAAAACCGCCGACTGGACTAATGGGCCTGTCCCACTTAGGCAATTTTTTTAGGCGACTGCCGGTGACTACAACAATGGAATTCACGACAATGGAAGTCAGCACTGACGACAACCTACATCACCTGGCGACATAGTTTTGAACATTTCAAAATCCAGCAGCGGCCAGAAAAAAGCTACGCATCTTTTGGCGACTGAGGAGACTACTCACGACCATACTGGCGACACCCCGGTGACCGTGTGGCGACAGCCTAGTTGTCGGTAGTCGCCTAAAAAAAATCGCCTAAATGGCACAGGCCCCTTACACAGTGAATAAATTAAGTTATATGGGGCACAGGCCTTCAACAGGACAAGAACATGGAGGTTGTGTTCCAACTTTGTAAAACATTGTTTCAGACACCAGCTGTCGTAGCACTGCGTGCAGTTCTGGTTTCCACACCACGGGAAGAATGGGATGGTACTGGAGAGGGTAGAGGGAGCAGAGGGGACTGACCATAATTGCTGCCTGGGATGAGTGTTTTAGTAATGTGGCGAGACTGGAAAGGCAAGGACTGTTTTCCCTGGAATGGAGGAGATAAAGCGGGAACATGACTGAGATATATATATATATAATTTATGACGGGTATTAAAATAATAGGCTACTGAAATCTTTTCCCCTCAAGAGGTGAAGAAAACTCAAAGATACACTGTAGGGGCATGTTATTTAGAGGAGACCTATGGGGGACCTCTTTCACCCAGCAAGTGGCGAGTACCTGAAATGCACTGCTGGAAAGAGTGGTGACAGCAGAGTTGCTGACAGCATTCAAGAGATGTCTCGGCAAGCACTTGAATTGCCTTGGCATTGAAGGCTATGGATGGGCGTGCACTGGCTGGCTTGGACGTGGTGGGCCAAATGGCCCATGTCTCTACGATTAATACCAAAAGCATAGGAAATAAATCAAGTACCATCTTGGCATGGTGTCCCAGGTGTAGGGGATGTTGAAGAATTCAGTGAAGTAATAGGTCCCACAAATCATGGGTAGCTGGATGCAGAAGTGGTTGAAGAGCAGCACCTTGAAACAGTTCCACTGCTTCTCCCAGGTTTCCGGTTTGTCCTGGGGAAGAAAGGAACAATGCAGACCACGTGAAAAACTTGTGGAACGAAAGGAATGACGATCAGCTGCTGGCCCATTCAATCTACTACACCAGACACTGTGCACATTCAGCTTTAATGATCTGTTTAATTTGAGAGTCTAAAGGGGCTGTCCGACGAGCATGCGACTGCATGCGGCAAGCGCGACCTAACGTGGTCGCTTGAGCCGTACGGCCTCGCGGGGCTGGTCCCACTTTGATCGCCGGAGCCGTATGGAGTTGTGCGGGGCTGGTCCCGACATCGCGCGGGTCTCCGAAAGACTGACACTGTCCAAAAATTCCGCGCGGCAACGGCCTACCGGCCCGCAGCCGCATTGAGGCCGTACGTAGCATCTTGACACCGTACGCAGCCTAGCGCGAACTTCCCGCGGACTTCGCTCGAACTTCACGTCAACTCGTACGGGATCACTCGACCCCCGCTTCCGGTTTGGTCGCACTCGCCGCATGCAGTCGCATGCTCGTGGGACAGGCCCTGTACGGGGATCACTCGACCTCCACGCGGCCCCCGCTTCCGGTTTGGTCGCGCTTGCCGCATGCAGTCGCATGCTCGTGGGACAGGCCCTTAAGCCAGTTATCTTCACATTTGCACTAGAATCACACTTCACTTAAGACTTTCCAAAAGCATTAGTATTTTATGTACGCACACACACACACAGACATGCACATGCGCACACAGACACACACACAATATGATAACGGTATTTACTTTCTCACTAAATTCATATTTAAAAAGTGACGGAAAAGAGCTGAAACTAGTCTCTGCATTTATGACCCTCATGGATGTCAAATGCCCACAGTTACTTCTACTAATCACCACAGTAACCCATTGAGAAGATCAGGCTCTCCTGTGCTGTCCCTATGCAGTGCTATCAACACTTACTATCCAAGTATTCACCATGGTAGCGTCAATGTAATTGAAATGTTAAATCACCATAAGTAGGTTAGACAGGGTAAATTCTGTCAGGACGATTCCCCTCTGGAACAGATTGGGATAGATAGCACTGTGACAAAGCCAGTGGAATTGTTGTCTCAAAAATCCAGTGACCCAGGTTCAATTCTGATCACTGGTAATATCTGTGTGGAGTTTGCACGTTCTCCAGGTCACTACATGAGTTTCCACCGACACCCAGAGGCACATGGGTGAGAGTAGGTCAGAAGTAGGGTCTCGACCCGAAACGTCACCCATTCCTTCTCTCCAGAGATGCTGCCTGTCCTGCTGAGTTACTCTAGCATTTTGTGTCTATCTTTGATAGATGAACTTGTTGTGTGTTGTGTGTGACCTTAGCTTCTCCACTCACCTTATTAACTTGCCCTATTAACTTTGGAGACTGTGAACAGACACTACAAAGTCTCTTATTAGTTACTGCACGTTCTCATGTCTCCTCACCAAAAACATGACTTGGCAGAACTGTGGTTTAAATACTATTTAGTACTTCCCTGCCTGACTGACCAGACTATCATCATCAGTCTAAAGAGTTTGTACTACCTGTCCTGCTGAGTTACTCCACAACTTTGTGTCTATCTTTGGCAAAATGGGCCAGTCGGTGAACTGGCTACTGTAAAGGTAGACCAAAATGCTGGAGAAACTCCGTGGGTGAGGCAGCATCTATGGAGAGAAGGAATTTTGGTAGACCAAAATGCTGGAGAAACTCAGCGGGTGAGGCAGCATCCATGGAGAAGGAATGGATGATGTAAAGTGTCCCGAGTGTGTTTAATGTAGAATCTGGGGAGCCTTGACAAGAATAGAGGGAAAATAAAATGGGATTAGCTTTCCATTTATGTAAATGGGAGCTTGCCGCTTGGTACAGACTCTGTGTGTTGAAGAACCAGTTTCTGTGGCTGTATGATTCTGTGATCAAAGGGCTTTGCCTCATAATAAGAGGGTACATTTAAGATTGAGCTCAGGAAGAACTTCTTAGTCATGCAGCATGGAAACGTGCCTTCTGCCCAACTTGCCCTTGCCAGGGCACGTTAGAGGCAGGAAACATGTTCTCAATGTCGGGGGAGTCCAGAACCACGGGCCACAGTCTAAGAATAAGGGGTAAGCCATTTAGAACGGAGACGAGAAAACACTTTATCTCACAGAGAGTTGTGAGTCTGTGGAATTCTCTGCCTCAGAGGGCGGTGGAGGCCAGTTCTCTAGATACTTTCAAAAGAGAGCTAGATAGGGCTCTTAAAGATAGCGGAGTCAGGGGATATGGGGAGAAGGCAGGAACGAGGTACTGATTGGGGATGATCAGCCATGATCACATTGAATGACGGTGCTGGCTCACAGGGCCGAATGGCCTCCTCCTACACCTATCGTCTATTGTCAATCAAGATGCCATATCTACACGAGTCCTACCTGCCCACATTTGGCCCATATTGCTCTAAGCCTTTGCTGTCCTTGTACCTGTCCAAATAGTACTTACCTCAACCACCTCCTCAGGTAGCTTGATCCATATGTGAAAACGTTGCCCCTCAGTTTCCTATCAAATCTTTCTCCCCTCGCTATTAGCCTGGTCCCCTGGTTCTTGATTCCGCTACTTTGGGTAAAAGACTTTACTCTATTTATTCTCCTCACGATCTTATACACCTCCACAAGATCGCCTCTCATTCTCATACAGTCCAAGAAATAAAGTCCGAGCTCACTCCTCTCCCCTTAGCTCAGGCCCTCAAGTCCTGGCGACATCCTCGCAAACCTTCTCTGCACTCTTTCCAGTTTAATGACATCCTTCCTGTGGTCCAAAACTGAACATAATACTCCAAGAACGGCCTCACCAACGTCTTGTATAACAGTGACATAACATCTAAACTTCCATTCTCAATACCCTGACTGATGAAGGCCAATGTACTAAAAGCCTTCCTTACTACCCTATCTACCTGTGATGCCACTTTTAATGAACGATGTACCTGGGCTCCAAGATCCCTCTCCTCTCCTCTTCAACACTCCCTAGGGCTCTGCCATTCACTGTGAAGGTCTTGCCTTCGTTTAACTTCCAAACATGCAAATCCTCGCATTAACTTATCTGCATTAATAATTCCTCACCCTGCTTGCCCAACTGAACAAGATCCTGCTGTAATTTTTGCTAACCACCCTCTACTTCCTTCCATGAAGCCAATTATCTATCCAGCCAGCTTGCTCTCTGTAGATCCCATACAATCTATCCTTCCAGAGCAGCCTACTATGCAGAACCTTGTCAAATGCTTTGCTGAATTCCATATAGGCAACATCTAGGGCTATTCTGTGATTCGTGTATCACAGCTAGTCCTCCAGCACTCTCTGTTCTAGCTTCTCACAGATACCTGATCGAACCGGGAGATTTATCTACAGTACCTTCAAATGCTTTGGGATGTTTGGCACCTCCTCGACCATAATATGGGCTGTCCACAAGACATTGCACCCTATCTGTCCATAGTTCCCCAGCCTTCATGTCGTTCTCCAATAAAAACACAAGATAAATACTCATTAAGGTCCTTGCCCATCTCCTGTGGCTCCTCACAAAGGTGACCACACTGGATTCTGAGGGCCCCTATTCTCTCTCTAATTACCCTCTTTCCCTTAACGTACATAAAATCTTATTGGATTCTTATTATTATCTACCAGAGATCGCTCCTGCCTCTTTCTGTCCTCCTGATTTACTCCTTACATATGTTCCTCATTTCCTGAAACTCCTCCAAGGATAGACTTGATCCCAGCTGCCTATACCTGTCCCATGCCTCCTCCTTTTTCCTGACCGAAACCACAATTTGTCTCGTCGTCCAAGATTCCTTATGCCCCTGTCCCACTTAGGCGATTTTTTAGGTGACTACAGACGACTAGGCTGTTACCACATGGTCGCCGGGGTGTCGCCTGTATGGTCTCCTCAGTCGCCCAAAGAGTCGTACCTTTTTTCTGGTCGCCGATGGATTTTGAAATGTTCGAAACTTTTTGGCGACAGTCGACGCCCGTGCGCTTGACGCCAATGATCGTAGCCTGACGTAGGTGCTGTCACCAGGATGACGCAGGTTGTCACCGATGCAGACTTCGGTGAATTCCATTGGCGACTACCTACGTCAACCGGCGACAGGTAGCGGCAACTGAATTGTCTTAAGTTGTCTTCAGTTGTCGCCGACAGGGTCGTAGCTTGTCGCGGGTGTTGTAGGTGTGGTCGTAGGTGGACGTCCTAATGGGTCGCCGGTTGTGGATAGCTTGACGTCGACTAGGTGGTAGGTTGTTGTAGACATTGTCATAGATATTGTTGTAGGGGGGTCTAGTCGCCGTTTTTTCGGCAACCTGCTACGACTATGACAGTCGCCTTTCACTTCACTCTAACAGGAACATGCATGCTCTGAGTTCTTGTCATCACACTTTTAAAAGCATCCCACTTTCCAGATGCCCCTTTGCCTGCAAACAAACTACTGAAATCAAGTTGACTCAGTTCCTGTCTAATACCATCAACGTTGGCCTTGTCCAACTCACAATTTTAACTCTTGGGTCTGCCCTTTCTTTATCCATAACTATTTTAAAGCTAAAAGAAGAGCGGTTGCTAGTCCCAAAAGGCTCACCCATCGACCCTTCAGCCACTTGCCCTTCCCAATTTCTTCTTCAAGAAGTTATTCTCTCAATAAAAGAGATGAATCCTTGGAACTCCTTTGCCAAGAAATCCAAATTTGTGAATATATGTGAAGAAATGGCGGCATAGTGGCACAGCGGTAGAGTTGGTGCCTTACAGCAGCAGAGACCCGGGTTCGATCTGGAGGGAGTCGGTACTTTCTCCCCGTGACCTGCATGGGTTTTCCGCGGGTGCTCCGGTTTCCTACCGCACTCCAAAGTCGTACATGTTTGTGGATTAATTGGTGTTGGTAAAACTTATAAATTGTCCCTAAGTGTATAGGATAGTGCTCGTGTGCGTAGGTCGGCGCGGACTCAGTGGGCCGAAGGGCCTGTTTCCACGCTGCATCTCTAAATTAAACTAAACGTACATTAACAGATAGGTTTTCAATCAGCAAGAAATGAAAGGAATCTGTGGAGAGTGTGCAGAAATGGACTCGAGGAGAGTCAGATCACCCATGCTCTTATCAATAATAGAGTGGACTTGTGAGGCCTAAAATGAATTATGCATGTCCAGTTTCCTTATGGTCTTATCAAGATGCAAAGATAACACATTTTCCACTGCCCCTGCACTGCCGACATGCACAAGCATATCCTGGCAGCAAAAGTTGCTGATCAAACAGAAACTATCACTGATTGCTCTTCTTTCAGAAAACCTTCAGTCTCCCTAAGACACCGAGGTCAACTCTGAACACACTAGCATCTCCGTTGAGGTTGGAGGAGGTGCAAGTGAATCTTTGCCTCACCTGAAGACTGTCAGGTCCTTGAACGGAGTTGAGGGAGGAGACAGATGAAAGTACCTGGGGAGGAGGTGCTTTGGATGGGAAGGGACGAGTTAACCAGGGATTTGCTGAGGGAAGGGACGAGTTAACCAGGGATTTGCTGTGGGAACGGTCTCTGCAGAAAGCGGAAAGGGGTGGAGTTGGGACGTAGCCAGGGCCGGATTTACCTATAAACTAGACAAGCTTAAGCTTAGGGCCTCGAGGTCTAGGGGGCCTCGGAGAGCTGGATCTACCACTAGGCTTCATAGGCTGAAGCCTAGCGCCTCGGGATCTAGGGGGGCCTCCGGCCAAATCAGGACACCTACCGTTCAACTCTGGGCGGGCCCCCCTCTCTATCTCTCTCTCTCCATCTCCCCCCGCTATCCGTGTCCGGGCTGCCGGGCTCCGCTCGCTCCTCATCCGCCGGCACAGCCGGCCGCCTTACACATGCGCATTGCTGCGGCCTGCACGTCCTCCCCCTGCACATGCGCACAACCACAGCCAGCACATCATCGGCCGCCCTGCGCATGCGCACTGCAACTGCAACTGGTCGGCGCTGGGCACTTTCTCCCTTGCTTTGAATTGTGGGAGATTTGGCCGCCATGGCTGTCGGTCGCTGCCTCGCCGCCAGCGCTGTAAACCAACGCGGAGGGGGCCTCACAAGTGGAACAGCTTAGGGCCTCTCTTCATCTAAATCCGGCCCTGGACGTAGCTAGTAGCGGGATCCCATTGGAGGTGGTGAAAATGTTGGAGGATTATGTGCTGTATGCGACAGCTGATAGGGCAAAAGATGAGGACTAGGGGGACTCTGTCCCTGTTGCGAATGGAGGGGGGGGGGGAGCAAGAGCAGAGTTGCGGAATATCGAGGAGAGCCTCATCTATGATGGGAGAGGGGAACCCCCGTTCCCTAAAGAATGAGGACATCTCACATGACCTGGTATGGAACACCTCATCTTGGGCACAGATGCGGCGCAGACGGAAGAATTGGGAGCAGGGGATAGAGTCTTTGCAGGAAGCAGGGTGGGAAGAAGTGGAGCCTAGACAGGTGGGAGTCAGTAGGTTTATAATAGATATCAGTCGATAGTCTATCTCCTGTGATGGAGATGGTGAGATCAAGAAACAGTAGGGAAATATCAGATAAAGTGAATTTGATTGCAGCGTGAGTTCTGCAGGGATCTGTGCTTGGACCTCTACTGCTTGTGATATATAAATGACTCGGGCATGAATATAGGTGTGTGGCCTTGTAAATTAGCAGATGACACCAAAACTGGTGAAACTGCAGACAGTGAGAAGGGGTGTCAAAGTATACAACGTGATACACTGTAGATAAGAGGTAGAGTTGCTACCTTGCATTGTCAGAGAAAGGGGTTCGAACCTGACTACGGGTGCTGTCTGCATGGAGTTTGTATGTTCTACCCGTGACCTGCGTGGATTTTACCCGAGATCTTCGGTTTCCTCCCACACTCCAAAGATGTACAGATTTGTAGGTTAATTGGCTTGTTCCCGATGTTGGGGGAGTCCAGAACCAGGGGCCACAGTTTAAGAATAAGGGGTAGGCCATTTGAACAGAGATGAGGAAAAACTTTTTCACCCAGAGAGTGGTGAATTTGTGGAATCCTCTGCCTCAGAAGACAGTGGAAGGCAATTCACTTGGTGCTTTCAAAAGAGAGTTAGATAGAGCTCTTAGGGCTGGCAGAATCAAGGGGATATGGGGAGAAGGCAGGAGCAGGGTACTGATTGTGGATGATCAGCCATGATCATATTGAATGACGGTGCTGGCTCGAAGGGCGAAATGGCCTACTCCTGCACCTATAGTCTATGTATCTATGTAAATTGACTGGAGCTCCTGGGTAATAAACATAGCATGCACTACAAAGCTTTTCACTGTACCTCAGTACTTATGGTAATAATAAAGCTACACCTAAAGGTGAACAAAGTGCTGGTGGTGCTCAGCGGGTCACATAGCACCTGTAGAGGAGCATTTCTCAGTCTTTTCTCTTCTTTTTTAGTTTAGTTTAGTTTATTGTCACATATACCAAGGTACAGTGAAGGGCTTTTTTGTTTAGTATAGTTTAGAGATACAATGAGGAAACAGGACCTTGGGCCCACCGAGACCGTACTGACCAGCGATCCCCACATACTAACACTATCCTGCACACTTTAGGGACAATTTACACTTACACCAAGCCAATTAACCTACAAACCTGTAGGTCTTTGGAGTGGGGGGGGGGGGGGGGGACTGGAGATCCCGGAGAAAACCCACTCAGGTCAAGGGGAGAATTTACAAACTCCGTACAGACAGCACCCGTAGTCGGGATAGAACCCAGGTCTCTGGTGCTGCAAAGCAGTAACTCTACCGCTGTGCCGCCCCATTGCCGATTGCTATCCAATCAGTGGATAAACCATACATGATTACAATCAAGCTGCCCACAGTGTACAGATACAGGAGACAGGGAATAACGTTTGGTGCAAGATAAAATACAGAAATATCGGATATAAGATAGTCACAGGGTCTCCAATGTAGTGGATGGTAGGTCAGGACCGCACTTTAGTTAGTGATAGGATGGTTCGGTTGCCTGATAACAGCTGGAAGAGACTTTCATCTCTGGCCTTTGTCCATTCATCTGCAAATCAACTTGATCTTTATCCACTTATCAATTGCCATGGATAGAAAACAAAATAATTCAGCGGGACAGGCAGAATCTCTGGAGAGAATGGATAAAGTTTCGGGTCGAGACCCTTCTTGAGACCGAGGCCATGCCATTCAATTGCCATACTTTCTCTCCCCCTCTTTTCCAGCATTCCCCCCCCCCCCCCCAACTCCAATCAATCTAAAGAAGGGTCCCGACGGAAACATTGCTTATGCATGCCTTCCGGAGATGTTGCCTGACCCGCTGAGTTACTCCAGCACTTTGTGGGGTTTTGTTTTTGGAAACCATCATCTGCAGTTCCTTGCATCAGCATCAGTTGAGGGAATGGAGAGGCAACGTTTCAGGTCGAGACGCTTCTTCCGACCCGAAATGTTGCCTGTCCCTCCTCCATAGATGCTGCCTGGCCTACTGAGTTCCACCACAACTTCGTGCTTTGCTCAAGATTCCTGTGTCTGCAGTTCCTTGTTACGGTCAAGTAATGAATTCCACCTTTAAGATGAGCGCCGGTGATCAACTACAATACACAACCAAGTGTATAAAATCATGAGAGGAATAGATCGGGTTGATGCACAAAATCTCTTGCCCAGAGAAGGCGAATCGGGAACCAGAGGACATAGGTTTGAGGTGAAGGGGAAAAAGATTTAATAGGAATCTGAGGTGTAACTTTTTCACACATATGGTGCTGGTTGTATGGAGCAAGTTGCCAGAGGAGGTAGTTGAGGCAGCGACTATCCCAACGTTTAAGAAACAGTTAGACAGCTACATGGTTTGGAGAGATATGGACCAAACGCAGGCAGGTGGGACTAGTGTAGCTGGGACATTGTTTGCCGGTGTGGGTAAGTTGGGCTGAAGGGCCTGTTTCCACCCTGTATCTTCTATGACTCTAACCCACCCCCATCCCATCCCATCCCTCTTACCTGCTGGATTTTGTACTTCTGCATGTAAGGTATGAACTGAAATATGAAGCCAGGTAAACAGAAGATGAAGTACACCAGTTCGTGAACCAGGAGGGAGCCCCAGGTCGCGATCTGAAATTTGGTGTAATTGCTTATCATGTAACGCCAGGCGATGCGGAAGGGTCCCTGCAGCGGGTTTTCGGGCAGCATCGAGTCCACATATTCGACAGCTAGGCGAGCCGAGCTCAAGATGTCTCCACCGCTGTCGTTCATGCCCTCGGCCGCTGCTGTTGTCAGCAACGCACAGGTCGCTGCAGTTGTCAGCGATGCACAGATCGCTGCAGTTATTATTAAATGCCAATGTCGCTGTTAGTTGTCACCAATGCACAGGTCGGTTGGAGTTGTCAGCAATGCACAGGTGGCTGTCGCAGCAGTTGTCAACGGTGCTCAGGTAACTGCGGTTTTCAGCGGTGCACAGGCCGGTGGTGCTGTCGGTGCGAGCGATACACAGGCCGGTGTTGCTGCTCTGGTGTGAGCGGTGCACAGGACGCTGCTCTAGGTATGAGCGGTGCACAGGCCGGTGGTGGTGGTGAATGTGAGCGGTGCAAAGATCATTGATCTATGGTGCTTTAGCTGTAGTTGCTGCGGACCCGCCCGCTCATTGGCTGCCGGCCCTGGAGCGTTCTGACCTCAGGACGGGATGGCGCTCGCCATTCGTTGTCTCGGTGGCGTGATGTCACCAGAGCGCGGGGGGGGGAGGGACCGCGTCCCCTGTTCCAGGGTTCGATTCCCGGGGGCGCTGCTCCAGGGACTAGGGGTTCGATTCCCGGGGGCGCTGCTCCAGGGACAGTCAAGACAAGAGTCAAGAGAGTTTATTGTCATGTGTCCCAGATAGGACAATTAAATTCTTGCGTGCTGCAGCACACAGAATATTGTAGGCATAATATAACAAGGTTCGATTCCCGGGGCCGCTGCTCCAGGGATCAGCCCGCCGTGTGCCTGCATAATCGGTAATAAATTCATGCGATAGGAATAGAATTAGGCCATTCAGCCCATCAAGTCTACTCCGCCATTCACTCGTGGCTGATCTATTTCTCCCTCCAAACCCCATTCTCCTGTCTTCTCCCCATAACCCCTGACACCCCCCAATGGGCCATTCTTTGGAAAGTGAACCAATATGTCACACACGTGACTACATGTCATCACACAAAGTAATACATTTTTAAAAATTCTAGTAAGAGATTACTCTTATTCATTGCTATTTTCCTACCTGCAGAACTATAATGCATGTCTGCCAAAGATATGAACATTCTGGCTTTTTTAAATTCCCAGAGTTTAAGATAAAACTGAGTTATGAAAAAAATGCTTCCGTGTGAGGTCTCTTCAAACTTCAAAAAAAAAATGAATCGTATATACAGCACCAAACAATATACCTGTAATGCTTTAAGAATTAGAAGATATGTATACCACATTTTTTCATATTTTTGGTCACACGTGGCTCAGAATGGGCAGAAATGTTTTGGATCTCCGGTGCTGCAAGCGCTGTAAGGCAGCAACTCCACCGCTGTGCCACCATGCCAACTGAAGATTAGACCCCAGATGATTGTAGATATTAGATCATTGGAGATATTTAAGGAGATGGTAGATGCGTTTTTTCCAAGACTGGGAAATTGAGAACGATGTGGGACTGACACAGGAGAGGAACTGAAGCCTTGGACTGAGCAACTACAGTCACATTTAATATGGTGGCAGTCTCAAGGGGCCTGGTGGGCTGCTCCTCGGATTGTGTAGAACACAGTGCTGGAGTAATTTAGCAGATCAGGCAGTCTGAAGAAGGGTTTCAAGCAGAAACGTGGCCTGCCTATGTTCTCCAGAACTGCTGCATGACTCGCTGAGTATTTTTTTACCAAAGATAATTTTATTCAGAATAAAAAAATATATACTAAACATAAACTTCAGATATCCTCAGTGTCTATGTAACAATAGTGTCATACTCAGAGTTCACACTTATCATTGAACAAAACACCCTTGCTATTCACGTGGCCCGCTAGGATGATTTCCCTTCCCTTGTTTGAGTGGTGACCCCTCAATGTCCAGCAGCAGAAGGACCCGAGACTGTGGACCTCCCTCATAGAGCCTTGGTGAAGGCTGCACCAGGCTTCATTGAGTCCCTCAGCACGTACTCCTGCGGTCCAGAATGAGCCAGTTAACAACATTTCCTGACGGATATCTAACTGTACTGGAAGACCAACAAGTTTTAGGCAAAGTAAAGCTCATCTTCCACCGAGTTGATGGTCTTCCAACAGCACCTAATGTCCGTCTCCGAATATGTCCCTGGGAACAGCCTATAAGTCAGAGAGTCCTGATAGAGAGTTGTTCAGAGATCCTTGCATCATTCTCCAGACCCTCTTTGCAAATCCACACTCTACGAAGAGGTGTGCAACCGTCTCCTCTCTGTTGCAGCCATCTCAAGGGCATTGTGCATTGTAGTAAGATATTGACGGTTCACGAAGGATCTAATTGAGAGGGCCACGTGGATCCCCAAATATTGGGACGGCCCAGGTGATCGCCATGACAGAGGAGTGAGAGATGGACCACACCTATAATGATTTACAGCAGTCCCAAGAGAACCTCACACCCGATGACCAGATTTTCCCAGTGACAGGGAGCACTGCTTCCACTGTCCAACCTTTGGCTTAATTCTGGCTATCCGCTCCAGCCATTTCCTGTTACCCCTCCGAACCAGATTCCCAGAACCTTCAAGTAGTCAGAATTGACGGGGAAGGGGACAGAAGATTGGTCAGGCCAGTTGCCGAAGAGGGTGGCCTCGCTCATCCTGTTGTTGACTCCAGCTCACGATGCCAACTCAAACTGGTCAAGCTGATAAATCTGCAGACCAAATGTGGAGCAAGATAGTCAAGAGTGTTTTATTGTCATATGTCCATGGTGGAACAATGAAATTCTTACTTGCTGCCGCACAACAGAACAGAATATGTAAACATAGTACTCTATAATAAACGAGAACAAAAGTTCTGTGTGTGTGTGTGTGTGTGTGTGTGTGTGTGTGTGTGTGTGTGTGTGTGTGTGTGTGTGTGTCACACACATATAATTATAAACAAACAACAATAGTGCAAAAAGACAAAACCAATACCCCCTATACTTATGTAGTTCGGAATATAATAAATGAGAAAAAAGTTTAGTGTGTGTATATTTACACACGCATATTTACACATTAAAACAAACAAACAATAATAGTGCAAAAATAACAATAATAGTCTATGTAGTTCAGAGCTTCTTTGAGGTTGTAGTGTTTAATAGCTGTAAGGAAGAAGCTGTTCCTGAACTTGGACTTTACAGTTTTCAGGCTCCTGTACCTTCTTCCTGATGGCAGGGGTTAAAATGAGTGTGCGGCCAGGGTTTAGAGATATAGTGCGGAAACAGGCTCTTTGGCCCACCATGTCCGCGCGGACCACGACCTCCGCATATTAACACTATCGTCTACCCACTAGGGACAATTTTTGCATTTACTAAGTCAATTAACCTTCATACCTGTACGTCTTTGGAATGTGGGAGGAAACCGAAGATCTCGGAGAAAACCCACGGGGAGAACGTACATACTCCATACAGACAGCACCCGTAGTCAGGATGGCACCCGGGTCTCCGGCACTGCATTCACTGTAAGGCAGCAACTCTACCGCTGCGCCACCGTGCCGCAAGATTTTAATTTTTTCCCCAACAATATTTGATGCGGCACCTTATCAAATGCATTTTGACAATCTCAGCATAGTACATCCAATGATGGGTCAACATCGTCTCATTTTCCACTTGGGCAACTTACAACTAAATGGTATGAACAATGAATTCTTCAATTTCAGGTAACCCAAAACCCATGTTCACTTTTTCTATTCCTCCACACACGCCATTACCAAGATTTCATCCCCTCCTCCACCTGGTTCTCTCGGCTTATCAACTGGATACCTATCCACCTGGGTTTATTCTCATCCAATTCCCTCTGCCCATCATCCCTTCCCTACCTGTTTCCTCCCATCGCCTACCAGCCTCAGACTCCACCATTTCCTTCCCTCTCCCACCCACTTCCATCTGCATGGTCTATGCCCTCCCCCTTATCTGTTTCCATACGTTACCCACCAGGCTTTCTCATAAACACTTCCCTTCCCCCTATTCACCTGACTCCATCATCCTTCTCTATGTGGGCCAAACTGCACCAGTGGAGGCAAAAGGCCAGTTCATGATTCAATGGAAAGAGCAAGATGCGAGCATGGCAGGGTGGTGTGGGTCTTTCATGAAGTGGAGGCATTCATGTGTTTTCTTTGGGATTGTGCCCGTGTGCTGCAGCTTTCATGAGAGAGCTAGACAGAGCTCTTAAAGATAATGGAGTCAAGGGATATGGGGGAAGGCAGGAACGGGGTACTGATTGTGGATGATAAGCCATGATCATATTGAATGGCGGTGCTGGCTCGAGGGGCCGAATGGCCTACTCCTGCACCTATTGTTTATTATCTATTGACAGATATTCAGAGATATGTATCCCCAGGAACTTGGAAGACAATGACTCTCTCCACTGCCACCCCGTTGATCGTCAGGTTTATGGCTCGTTGGCTTTATCTGAGATACAGCACGGAAACAGGCCCTTCGGCCCACCGAGCAAGACAAAGGAGATAGTGATCGACTTCAGGAAGTGCAGCGTACACATACCCCAGTTTGCATTGATGGTGCCGAAGTAGAGATGGTTGAAATCTTAAAATTCCTAAGAGTCACTATCACCAACAACTTCTCCTGGACCACCCACATTGAAGCAACACCCAAAAAAGCACACCAACACCTACAACTCTCACCAACATCTACAAATGCACCATAGAAAACATTTTATCAGGATGCATCACGGCTTGGTTTGGGAACAGCTTCATTCAAGACCGCAAGAAATTTCAGCGTATTGTGGACTCCAGACCAACACACAAACCAACCTCACTTCTATTGACTCCATTTATACCTCACGCTGCCTCGGCAAGGCCAGCAGCATATTCAAGAACGAGTCATAGAAACATAGAGAATAAAAATAGGTGCAGGAGTAGGCCATTCGGCCCTTTGAGCCTGCACCGCTGAACTCAGCCATCGTAAATATTTACTGTGTGCCCCGCTGCCCGGCCCCAGCTCCGCACCCACCGCCGCCGCCGCCGCTTCGCTCCCATACCCTGGCCACTCCCTCTTCTCCCCTCTCCCATCAGGCAAAGGGTATAAAAGTGTGAAAACGCACACCATCAGATTCAAGGACAGTTTCTTCCCAGCTGTTATCAGGCAACTGAATCATCCTACCACAACCAGAGAGCAGTGCTGAACTACTATCTACCTCATTTTGGTGACCCTTGGACTATGCTTGATCGGACTTTGCTGGCTTTACCTTGCACTAAACGTTATTTCCTTATCATGTATCTATACACTGTAAATGGATCGATTGTGATAATATATTGTCTTTCTGCTGACTGGTTAACACGCAACAAAAGCTTTTCACTGTACCTCGGTACACGTGACAATAAACTAAACTGTATTACTCAGGGCCTTTAAGGAATATAAATAAAGGAGGAACAAACGCAAGTGGGCAATTAGAAGAGCCAAAAGGAGCCACAAAATGAGTCGGATTAAAGAAAATCTAAACATTTTCCATAGCTTTATATAGAGCAAGATGATAACCAGGGAGGAGGTAGATGTGCTCAAGGTTCATGAATGGAATTTGTGTTTGGAGTCTGGGAATGTCAGCAACGTACGGAGTACATTGCATTTGTTTTCACCAAGGAGAAGGACATAGAGGACAGTGAGATCCGTGTGGGGAATACTAATATGCAAGAGCAGCTTGACATTAAGGAGGACAAAGTGTTGGGGGTCTTCACAAGCATTAAGGTGGATCAATCCCCAAGACCGGGTGGGATTTATACCAGGTTATTGAGAGAGGCAAGAGAGGAGATTGCAGGAGCCTCAACAAAGGTCTTTGCATCCTCTCCAGCTAATGCTTCATTTCAGGAAAGTAGAGAATCGAGGCAATTATAGGCCAGCGAGCCTCACATCAGCAGTAGGGAAGCTGTTGGAGAAGACTCTTCAGGATAGGATTTATTCCCATTTGGAAGAGAATGGGGTCATTAAGGACAGTCAACATGGCTTTGTACACAGCAGGTCGTATCTTACTAACTTACTTATTAACACGGTGGCGCAGTGGTAGAGTTGCTGCTTTACAGCGCTTGCAGCGCTGGAGACCCGAGTTCGATCCCGACTACGGGTGCTGTCTGCATGGAGTTTCTACTTTCTCCCCATGACCGCGTGGGTTTTCTCCGAGATCTTCGGTTTCCTCCCACGTTCCAAAGACGTACAGGTTTGTAGGTTAATTGGCTTGGTAAAGGTAAAAATTGCCCCTTGTGTGTGTAGGATAGTGTTAATGTGCGGGGATCGCAGGTCGGCGCGGACCCGGTGGACCGAAGAGCCTGTTTCCGTGCTGTATCTCTAAACTAAACTAAACTTTATCAAGAGTATTTAGAGGAGACAAAGGTGATCGATGAGCGTAGGGAGATGGATGTTGTCTACATAGATTTTGATTAAATTCCACAATGGTAAGCTGATCCAGAAGATTAAAATGCATGGAATTAACAGTGACTTGGTGGTATGATTTCACAACTGTGTTACTGATGGAAGGCAGAAGGAGAATATGCAGGCGGGTGGTCTGTGACCAGTGGATGCTGGACCGCTGGGATCTGTGCTGAGAACTCTGTTGTTTGTGTTACATATAAATGACTTGGACATAAACAACGATGGGTTGGTTGGTACGTTTGCAAAATGACACCAAGATTGGGGTCGCAGGCAGTGAGGACCATGGCCAAGGTATACAGTGGGATTATAGATCAGCTGACGAAACAAGTGGAGAACCAGCAGGTGGAGTTTAATCCCAGCAAGTATTGGGAGGTCAAATGCAAGATCTAAATAATTAATGACATGATCCCTAAAAGCATTGATGTACAGAGGGACCTTGGGGTCCATAACTCCCTGAAAGTGGCCACACAAGAGTGGTAAAGGTGACATGGTACACAGTAGAGAGTATGTTGACCGGTTGCATCGTGGCATGGTTCGGCAACTTGAGCGTCCAGGAGCGGAAAAGGCTGCAAAAAGTTGTAAACACTGCCCGGGCCATCATCGGCTCTGACCTCCCCACCATCGAGGGGATCTTTCGCGGTCACTGCCTCAAAAAGGCTGCCAACATCATCAAGGACTCACACCATCGTGGCCACACACTCATCTCTCCGCGGCCATCAGGTAGAAGATACAGGAGCCTGAAATCTGCAACATCCAGGTTCAGGAACAGCTTCTTCCCCACAGCCATCAGACTATTACACACAACTTCAAACAAACTCTGAACTATAACAGCCTATTGCACTTTATCTGTTTATCTATGTGTATATATATATATATATATATATATATATATATTCTATGGTATATGGACACACTGATCTGTTCTGTATTTATGCCTACAATAATTTGTTGTGTTGCAGCAAGCAAGAATTTCATTGTCCTATCTGGGACACATGACAATAAACTATCTTGACTTGACATGCTTTCATAGATCAGGACATTGAGTATAAGAGTCATAAACTCACAATGAGGCTTAATAGGACTTTCAATAGGCTGCATTTGGTCGGCCCATTACAGGAAGGTTGGGGAGGCTTTGGAAAGGGTGCAGAAGAGGATTACTAGAATGATACAATTTTGGGAAGTCATGGTGGCGCAGCAGTAGTGTTGCTGCCTTACAACAAATGCAGCGCCGGAGGCCCGGGTTCGATCCCGACTACGGGTGCTGTCTGTATGGAGTTTGTATGTTTTTCCCCGTGACCTGCGTGGGTTTTCTCCGAGACCTTCGGTTTCCTCCCACACTCCAGAGGCGTACTGGTTTGTAGGTTAATTGGCTTGGTAAATGTAACAATTGGCTACAGTGGGTGTAGGATAGTGTTAATGTGCGGGGATCGCTGGAGGGCCGAAGGGCCTGTTTCCACGCTGTATCTCTAAACTAAACTAGACACCTGGATTTGGAGGTACTAGCTACTGGGCTACGTTGGACAGATTTGGATTGTTTTTTTCTGGAACACCGGAGATTGCGGAGATACCCGATAGAAGTATATAAAATGATCAGGGGCAAAGATAGGATAGAATTCAGAACATTTTCCCAGGATGGAAAAATACTAAAGGGCAATGCTTTAAGGGCAGAGAGGCAAAGTATAAAGGAGATGTAGAGGGTAACATTTTGCTGGCGGTGAGTGCTTGGAACGCACTGATGAGGTTGCTGTTTATAGCATATACAGAAGTGGTATTTAAGAGACTCTTAGATAGGCGTATTGATATGCAGGGAATGGAGGGATATGGATTATGTGCGGGTATTTAAGAGATGGTCTTGGCATCATGTTTGCACAAGCATCGTGGGCCATAAGGATTGTTCTTGTGCTGCACTGTTCTAGGTTCTTTCTCAAAGTCACCCATATTTTAGAAAATGCACGACTAGTTTCAAAGTCTTTCCTTATGACCAAACATTGAATTTGAATAACCTTCGAATGAGTGTACAAAGTTAGCAAAAACAATAGTTCCAAGTCAAACCAAGGCTGTGCTAACGGGAAAACTCACCCTACTTAAAATCTGAATGTCAGAGCTACACAGCATGGAAACAGACCCTTTGGCCCAATTCATCTATGCTTTCTGAAGAAGCCTGAAGAAGGGTTTCGGCCCAAAACTTTGCCTATTTCCATCGTTCCATAGATGCTACTGCACCCGCTGAGTTTCTCCAGCATTTTTGTGTACCTTATGCTTTCTCCAAGTTGCCCTCCTGAGCTAGTCCAATAGGCATGAGTTTGACCCATATCTATGAATGTTTCAATACCATGTACATGCCCTAATGTCCTTTAAATGTGGTTGGACTGGTCTTTACCACTTCCACCAATAAACCAGCATCTGCAGTTCCTTCCTACAGAATAGATCACCCCATAGAGCCGCCACCTCTTTGTGAAAAGGTTTCCCCTCAGGACCCTCTCACCATACATCTAGATTCTCCAGTTTTACACATCTACCTTTGGAAAAGACTGCCCATTTACCTTATTCGTGCCCCTTATATTTTTATATATAACTTGACCCCCTAATCCGCAGGTGGAAATAAAGGTAACGACCTTTTCAGTCTCTCCTCATATCTCAAGCCCAACAATCCTGTGTGAATCTTTTTGCAGCTTACAGAAATCCAACCTACAGCTGGGCGATCAGAACTGTACACAATACTCCTAGTACAGTCTCGCCAATGCCTTGTACTGTTCTAACATTATGTCCCGATTCTTGTACTCAATGTCTAGCCCATTGAAGGCCAGCATGCCCGGCATTTCACCAACCTGTCTTCCCAAGTTGCCACTTTCAGGAAGACTCGAACGGCGTTCCTGCTCGTCCCTTTGTAATTGGATCCCTGACATCTTCCTCATCCACAGGTCCTAATCAGTCCAAGTTGACCAATCCCTCTTTGATAGGTTAATTGACTTGGTATAAGTGTACATATTTCTCACTCCTCCAATACCATCTCTTGGTATATCATTAACCCTGTTGATCCTACCCTGGTTTAACCTACCAATATACAATAATTTGCACTTGTCAGAGTTAAATTCCATCTTCCATTCCTTGGTCCACATTCCCAGTTAATCTAGATCTTGTTGTAATCTTGGACAACCTTTCCAATCCACTACACCGCCAATTTTGGCGTCATTCACAAACTTACCGACCATGCCACCTACATTCTCATCCAAATTGTTAATGCAGATGACCAACAACAGTGGAGTCAGCACTGTTCCCCGTGGCTTGTCAATGGTCACAGGCCTTCCATCTGATAAACAATTCTCCTACCACCAAGTCAATGTTATGTCTGAAGAAGGGTCTCGACCCGAAACATCACCCATCCCTTATCTCGCCTCGACGCGGAGGCCCCGAACGCCGCCAGCTACAGGAGCCAAGATCGTCCTGTCAAAGGGGGCTCGAGGCCCACGACCGAGGAAGAACTAAGGGAACGACTTGAACTTTATTTCGCCTTCCATCACAGTGAGGAATGTGTAGGAGTCACTGTGTTGGATGTTCGTGTTAAAATGTGTTTTTGATTGTTCTGTTACTTTTAATTGTATGACTGACCTGGCCAAAGAAATTCCTCGTATGTTGCAAAACATACTTGGCGAATAAAGTGTGATTCTGATTCTCCAGACATGCTGCGTCTATCTAATGATATATCCAATTGGCTAACTCACCCTGGATCCTATGTGACCCAATCTTCTAGAGCAGCTGACCATGCAAGACATCAACATGGACTGTAGCCAGGCACTTGACAATGCCTACTTCCTTGGCCTAGTCAATCCTCTTGGTCAAAACTTCAAAAAACTCTGATCAGATTTGTGAGACATGATTTCACATGAACAAAGCCATGCAGACTATCCCCAGTCAGTCTTTTTCTTTCCAAATGCAGGTAGATGGTCTTTCAGTGTCCACTTCAATCATTTCCCCCATCGACTATGTTAGGCACACCTGTAGTTCCCTAGCCAGCCCTTGTTGACCTTCTTAAACAAAGGCACAACATTAGGCATCGGGTCTTCTGATACCTCACCTGCGGCTAACAATGATACAAATATTTCTGCTAGGGCCCCAGCAATTTATTCCCTATCATCTGACCATGTACTCTGCCTTGGTCAGGCCCTGGGATTTATCCACCTTTAAGGGCCTGTCCCACGAGCATGCGACTGCATGCGGCAAGCACGACCAAACCGGAAGCGGGGGCCGCGCAGTGGTCGAGTGATCCCGTACGAGTTGACGTGAAGTTCGAGCGAAGGCATATGCCGTCACGACGCTGTGTACGGCGTCAAGACGCTGCGTACGGCGTCGAGACGCTGCGCACGTCCGTCGTGGCGGTGCGTGTGGGCTCAATGTGGCTGCGGGCCGGCAGGCCGTTGCCGTGCGGAATTTTTGGACAGTGTCAGTTTTTTGGAGCCCCGCGCGATGTCGGGACCAGCTCCGCACAACTCCATACGGCTCCGGCAATCGAAGTGGGACCGGCCCCGCGAGGCCATACGGCTCAAGCGACCACGTTAGGTCGCGCTTGCCGCATGCAGTCGCATGCTCGTGGGACAGGCCCTTTATGCTCTACAAAGGACGAGGTGCTGACAGTCTTATGTAACTATGTTTCAAGATATCACTATTCTCTTTCTGAATTTCCTTGCTTCCATGACTTTCTCCATAGTAAATACACACAAGAAACATTCAGTTAAGACCACGCCCATCTCATCTGGTTCCACGCATAAACAACCACATTTAAAAGGAAATTGTAGAGGAAAGAAAGCTTATGATGCTGCAGTTTGCAAAGACAAAGTATCTTAAAACTGCTTCCACGCTATAACCAGGCAAGAGAACCTCCTTGCATAGACACAAAAAAGATGGAGTAACTCGGCGGGAGAGAAGGAATAGGTGACATTTTGGGTCGAGACCCTTCTTCAGACTGGAACCTTCTTCAGACTGGAAGAGAACCTCCTTTATCTTCAGTTTTCAAACGGCACACCATTACTGACAAAGGATCTCCTACTTGAAATGTGAACTTTGTTACCTCTACCCACAGACGCAGCCGGATCTGTTGAGCATTTACAGCATTTTCTGTCTTGCTTTACGCTGTCAAACCACATCAGTCATGTGGTTAAATCTGGAATTCCGTTGCTGAATGTTCTCTGAACTCAGCATTTCTCCATCCCACGACACTGCGCTCCTCACCCCAAATACATCGCAGCCTCAATACTTCTACCACAAACTTGATTACTGCATGCCCACAGTGCTAACAGATTCAGGAACTTTCTTCCCCATCTTTCCCTCTTAAGCATGATTTTATTCCTCACCATTCACCACTATCTCCACCTCGACAAGACCTTAACATCCTTACTGCATGCTTGATATTTGTACAAACAACCCCTCTCCTCTTCATATTACAACAGCTCCTCTTCTCACTTTCATAAATTTGTCTACTCTGTTTCCCCTGTGGTCAGACCAGCAAACTGCACTACCAGTACCTCCCATTAAATCAAAACCCATTTTCTACCTTCTTTCTAACAATGTGAACTTTGCATTCAATATGAAGATAGACACAAAAAGCTGGAGTAACTCAGCATCTCTGGAGAAAAGGAATGGGTGACATTTCAGGTCGAGACCCTTCTTCAGACTGATGTCAGGGGAGTGGGCAGGATGGAGATAAAATGTAATCGGGGACAGTAAAACCCTATGGGAGAACTGGGAAGGGGGAGGGGATGGAAGGAGAGAGGGAAAGCAAGGCCTATTTGAAGTTAGAGAAGTCAATGTTCATACCGCTGGGGTGTACGCTGCCCTAGCGAAATACGAGGTGCTGTTCCTCCAATTTGAACTGGGCTTCACTCTGACAATGGAAGGCCCAGGCATTCAGTACTTATTGCAGGTGCATCTCTCAAGTTAAAGTTTTCCCCTTTGCTCTATCGATTGTACTAGAGTTTGACTTGATTTTATTTATATATAGTATATCTGATCGGATTGGATAGCATGCAAAACAAAACTTTTCACTGTACCTTGGTACATGTGACAATAATAAACCTGAGCCTAATATCCTCCCAGCAATAGTCCAGTGCATTTTTACAACGTTTTGCATTTCCCCCCTATATCCGAATGGTTTAAAATGCAGATAATATTAAAACACAGCCTATAAAATTCAACCCCCAAAATATCAGTACAGTCCTTAAAAAATGTATATAAAATTACCGTTGATCAATAATTAACTCCCCACCAATGTCATTACTAAACTTACCTTATTCCACCACTATTACCTTATCTTCTGCTTCTTTGAAAGTTCTCTTAATCTTAGTTTTCCATTCCTTTGACTTGGATGTCTTCTATGCCAGAGAATTGTGAAACATTTCTTTGCTCTTTTATTTTCATCTCTACAGTGTATATCAATCTTCGTTATCATTTTATATCCTGAAGCCGTTCAAATTTAGTTACACAAGTACCATTGCATCCAGCATTGAGATCAGCTCCATGTGCGAAAACACAAAGGCTGGAGGAACTCAGCGGATTGGGCTACATCTGTGGAGGAGGTGGACAGACGATGTTGAGGGGTTGGGAGCCTTCCTTTAGTCCAATTATCTGTCTATTCCCTGCATAAATGCTGCCTGACCCATTGAGTTCCTCAGCGTTCTGTCTTTAGCTCATGATTCCAGCACCCAGTCATTTTTGTCTCCACTGTACATGTGTACAACTTCTCCTATTACACGAGCACCTCTGCAAAGATGGTGCATTAGCTTACAATTTAGTTTAATTTATTGTCACGTGTACCGAGGTACAGTGAAAAGCTCTGCAGAGAAGGTTCAGATAAGATTTGATAGGAGCTGCCAAAATATATCACGGGTTTCAAAAGCGTAAATAAGTGGATAAGCTTCGGACTGACAGGTCAATTGATAAGATAAAATAAACCACAGGCAGCAGGAGAAAACAGTTGCTGCAGGAAGGAACTGCAGATGCTGGTTTACACAGAATGTAGACACAAAATGCTGGAGTAACTCAGCGGGACAGGCAGCATCTCTGGTGAGAAGGAGTGGGTGACGTTCGGGTCGAGACCCTTCTTCAGACTTCACATTCAGAGTCTGTAGAAGGGTCTCAACCTGAAACATCACTCATTCCTTCTCTTCAGAGATGGTGCCTGTCCTGCAGAGTTACTCCAGCATTTTGTGTCTATCTTTATGAAAAAACAGTCCCCCCCACATTGATCTAAAAATATTTTAAAGCCTGGTGAAGTTGTACTGATAGAGAGAATTATGTAAATATTTGAAGAAATAAATTATAGATTGCTGGGAAAGAGTGGAGACATGGAATTACTTAAAACCAAGCACTGGTGAGCTGACCGGACTCATGCTGTGGAATCTCGGAATCTACTCATTTATATTCTCAAATTATTTGAAAATCCTGCTTTAATGCATATTACTCTATTGCTTAATTCAAACATAGGGAAATAATTAAGTACATTTGGTATAATACGCAAAGAATTGGGGTGGTATGGGGGCACTGAGGTGGAGATGCTGCCTAACAGCCCAGGGACCCGGGTTCAATCCCGACTACGGGTGCTGTCTACATGGAGTTTGTACGTTCTTCCCGTGACCTGCTTGGGCTTTCCCTGGGCGATCTTGTTTCCTCCCACACTCCAAAGAGGCACAGTTTTGTAGAGGTTCCAGGTGCGAACTCCTATATATCGGTGAGACCAAGCACAGGCTCGGCGAGTGTTTCGCATAACACCTCTGACTTCATGAACAGAAATACAGAGGCTACACTGCAAGATGCAAGCCACTGGTTAGCTGCAAAAATAGGACGGCCAGGTTACAGTTTGCCAAGAAGTACTTAAAAGAGCAACCACAGTTCTGGAAAAAGAGTTGTGTGGTTGGATGAGACAAAGATTAACATATCAGAGTGATGGCAAGAACAAAGTATGGAGGAGAGAAGGAATTGCCCAAGATCCAAAGCATACCACCTCATCTGTGAAACACGGTGGTGGGGGTGTTATGGCCTGGGCATGTATGGCTGCTGAAGGTACTGGTTCACTTATCTTCATTGATGGTACAACTGCTGATGGTAGTAGAATAATGAATTCTGATGTGTATAGACACATCCCATCTGCTCAAGTTCAAACAGATGCCTCAAAACACATCGGGTAGTGGTTCATTCTACAGCAAGACAATGATCCCAAACATACTTCTAAAGCAACAAAGGAGTTTTACAAAGTTAACAAATGGTAAATTCTTGAGTGGCCAAGTCAATCACCCGATCTGAACCCAATTGAGCATGCCTTTTATATGCTGAAGAGAAAAAGAAAGGAGACTAGCCCCCAAACAAACATAATCTAAAGATGGCTGCAATACAATCCTGGCAGAGCATCACCAGAGAAGACACCCAGCAACTGGTGATGTCCATGAATCGCAGACTTCAAGCAGTCATTGCATGCAAAGGATATGCAATAAAATACTAAACATGACTGCTTTCATTTACATGACATTGCTGTGTCCCATACATTGTGGTGCCCTGATGTCTACATGGTGAAACCAAAATGTAAAAAATGGTCTTTATTAAAATATGACAATGTGCACTTCAACCACATGTGATTTTTTCTATTACAAATCTCACATTGTGGAGTAGAGAGGCAAATAAATAAATGATGGGTCTTTGTCCCAAACATTATGGAGGGCATTGTAAATGTCGGCAAGTCATGTTGCAGCTGAATGAAACTTGAAGACACAGAAGACACTGCAGATGTCATATGGAGCAAAAACATGCCGGAGGAACTCAATGGGTTACGCAGGATCGGGGGAAGCAAAAAGATAGTCAACATTTATGATCAAGAGTCTGAATCAGGACTGGAATAGTGCCTGAGTAGGTTTGGAATAAGGACTGCTCCATGTAGTCAGAAAAAAAAGATATAACTAGCTGGGTTCCATGCAAATGCCCATAGGACTGATTTGTAGAAAAATTAAAGCTTTGGTTAGGAATATTGGAGCAGTTCTAGTCTTTGCATTACTAAAAGGATGTGAAGGCTTTGGAAGGGTCACATAACAAGTTCACCAGGAAGATATTGTATTACCTACAAAAAGGGGAATTTAGACACATTTAGATTGTTTGCCTTGGAGAGTCAGAAGCTGGAGTGGGGATGACCTGATGGAAGTATATAAAATTACGAGATGCCTAGATAGATATCAGGGACCAAACGACCTATTCCTAAATTTTACTGCTCTATATTCTATTAAAGAGAGGACATTAGTTTAAATAGTTGTGATCAAAATAGCTATTAGCCAAAGTTGTTCAGATTTGAACAAAAGTTGTCTCCATCAGAAACTGGCTAGTAAAAGTGCATACAAAAATGTTACTGATACGAAGTCCTGAATATCTTTGGCAGAATGAAAGCAGTGCAGGTAAAACAAGGTTTTCGAGAGGATGCCATAACATTGCATCATATACTATTTATTATATACTATCAATAAAACATTACGGGGTCAAGGAAAGGGCATTCACATCACAGCCCTGTTTCCACCACCACGTACAAGAAGCACAAGAAGCGCAAGACAGACACCATTGTATGCAGATGCCGAGAAGTGTGTTCAGCTCTGGCTGAACTACTAATCTTGTGTGTGGACTCGATAAGAAGAATAAAACGTTACATAAATGGCTATCGTGCTTAAATCAAATTCATCTCCCCTGTTTTAACAGTACCAGCCACAATACTTTCAAATTCTAGGCACATGTATCCAACTCAGTCTTTCTATAAAAAAAAAGGAAATTTACAATCAAACACAATAGAAAGTTTTATTTAAACAGATTTAGTGTAATGCAGGAACACTTTCCCTTCCCAAACAAATAAATTCAGTATTAAATTCATACAGCATTTATGCAGAATCAAAACTGGCGTGTTACACAAAGTGAACAGCAGCAAAATGTAACCAATACATAAATATACTGTACATTGGCAATACTACATGCAATTCAAGAAAAATGCACACAAATTTAGTAATATAAACTTGCAACAATATTCTTCATGCCAAGAACTATCTCAAGTAAACCAAGAGTTACAGAAATGTAGGAATGCATCAAAATGGGGGCATGATTTAATAAAACAAGCAACAAATTATACAGTTCAAAATTTTCCTGCATTTATATTAATCGAACAACATTATTAAAATTCAAAATGCATTTAAAAGATTTGGTACTGTCTTTATTTTCCGTCGCAAGTGATAACGTGTTGTTAAACACTCCTCGTCTACAAATACTACTTCTCTCAACTGGCATTTTCGCCGTACCAAATCAAAAATAAATTAAAAATATTTTTATCAAGTCCTTACGTGCTGCGCCAACAGCATACAGTAGACAAAATTATGGTCCTGGAACCCAAATACACCTGTTGGCACCTTACAAATCAACGTCCATATAATCAGGCATATGGAAGCAACTTAGTTGCTGCAACACATTTGTAACCATTACACTGCTTCCTTTTCACAAAATTTGTGAGGCCATAACCTGTAGAATTCATAACAATGTGCTGGTTTCTTAGACGTAATGCTCAAATCCATTTTTGCCTGGCAAAAGTCAGTATTTCTGTAGCAGCTTTTAAAATTTCAAATCCTATACATCAAAACTCCACTCTAACACTACTTACTAGTAGTTGTAATGTAGTCCCTTTCCATGTAGTGCTTCTATCAAGTGCAATCATCGTAATCTTCTGTGCTTGCTGACAAGGCATGGTTGTCTGTCATTTTCCACACTCCTTTAAATGCTTGCTTCTAATGTGGCCATTAGCAAGTGCTAAAAAGTTGGGCTACTTCATGAAGTGCCGTTTCAATGAAGAATCCAGAATTCACCAAATCCAGCAATCTTTAGTCATAAAGGTTTGTCAATTACTGTAACACCTGAAAAGAAACAGAGGGTTTGTTGCACCCGGTCCCATTTACAGGGGCAGAAAAGGACATTTCACAAATGTAACCAAAAATTATCCTGCAAAACATGTACCACAAATGAGGCTCTAAAACCAGGGTGAGAAAACAGAGGGAAAATCTATTACTTCCTGTAAACAGGAAAAACACCGAGGCATGATATGATTGTTGCTACTGTGGCCAGCAGTTATTCCGCTGCTCCACTATCTGCAAAATACATGGCTCATGCCATCCTGAAATTGTGGCTTTGTGATTTTTACAATAACACTTTTAGTAACACAGGAGCCTCAAATATGTAGGAATAAATCAATACCAAATCAGCACCCTGCAGAAACACCAATTGCACAAAGCCCAATTTCAGGATAGATACCTCAAGCATTTCAAAAACTTGAGGAAAAATTTCTTCAAAACATCTTGAAGACTTTCCTTACAATAAATGTTCAAGTTCACATTTATTGTCACATGCACCAATTGAGGTACAGTGATATTTGAGTTACCAAACAGCCATGCAAGTAAAAAGAACGCAATACACACTAGAATTTAACATAAACATCCACCACAGTGGAATCAGCAATCTTCACTGTGATGGGAGGTAATAAAGTTCAGTCATCTTCCTCCTTTGTGCACCAGTCGCCACTACAGATGTTCACGCCTCAATTTAGTTTAAAAAATATCAAGAATGATGTGGAAATTAACACCAATCCGCACAGTCCTTTTAGCGCCAAATGACTTCAACTTTGTCAACAATGATTCCACCGGGTGGCGCCGTCAGCGATGGCAGCCTCTCCAACAGTCTGTCTATCTTTTTGTCCTTTTTAAAATTTTTAGTGAGTTTTAAAAGTTTGTGTTAATGTTCTCTGGTTTGTTTTATATGGGAGGGGGGGGTAACTATTTTTTCAATCTCTTACCTTGCTGGAGATGCGATTGTTTTCCGGATCGTATCTCCGGTCGCTCTGCGGCCTAACATCATGGAGCTGGAGGCCTTGCTCGGGACAGACTTTGAGCCCCACCGCGAGGCTGTGGACTTACCATCGGAGCCGATCCCTGGCCTGGGATCAACGCTCTAACCGCGGCCTACGGATTTCACCATCGAGGAGCTCGCAGTCACGGGTAGAGACCGATGTCAGGAAGCTCCAAATGACGCAGAAGGTTTCGACCAGCCCCGACCCGGGGTCAGATCCCCCGGAGCGGGGGAGCTGAGATTCCCCCCGATGCAGGGGCTGGATCATCCCGACGCGAGGGTCCAAACGCCGCCGGCTACGGGAGCCAAGATCGTCCTGTCAACGGAAGGCTCAAGACCTCCGACCACACAAGAACAAAGAAGGAAAGAGATTGAACTTTTTTTTGCCTTCCATCACAGTGAGGAATGTGGAGGAGTCACTATGGTGGATGTTTATGTTAAAATGTATTTTGTTTGCCTTGGTGTTTTTTTATTGGTATGACTGTATGGCAAATCAAATTCCTCGTGTGTTGCAAAACATACTTGGCTAATAAAGTATGATTATGATTATTATGATGGAAAATCCTTCTCAAATTTTGCTGACCTTATTTGTTGCTGTTCAATATCTGCTGCAATCTTAACTAACAGATTCTCCGCACACTCAAATCGCAAACTGGAGAAAGCTGGCATTGGTCTACCATGTCGGAGGATTTTGTGGTGACAATTCTGTTCCATTGCTTTTGTGGCACCTTGTGTGGATAGTCCACGAGCAAGGATTGAGGTTTTGGTCTCTGGACACTTTTCTTCAGTGAGAAGGTGGAGTCCATTTTTTCAAGAGAGAGTTAGGTTTAGCTCTTAGGGCTAAGGGAATCAAGGGATTATGGGGGAAAAAGCCAGAACGAAGTACTGATTTTGGATGATCAGCCATGAGGGGCTGACAAATTGGGAGTGTAATGATGGAATTAAAGGGGAAGAGAGTACAGGAAATGTTACGAAAGACACCCAAATTAATGGGACGGAAAGTTCCAGAAGGGATAAGAGAGTAAGGTCAGGTGAAATAGGAACCTGAAATAGGTGTGAGAGGGGAGGTGAATACCGAATTTAAAGTGTTGTATATGAATACACGAAGTATAAGAAATAAAGTGGATGAGCTTGAAGCTCAGTTAGAAATTGGTAAGTATGATGTTGTGGGAATTACAGAGACATGGCTGCAAGAGGAGATGGGAACTGAATATTCAGGGTTATACATCCTATCGAAAAGACAGACAGATGGGCAGAGGGGGTGGGGTGACTCTGTTGGTAAGGAATAAAATTCAGTCCCTTGCGAGGGGTGACATAGAATCAGAAGACATAGAGTCATTGTGGATAGAACTGAGAAATTGTAAGAGTAAAAATACCCTAATGGGAGTTATCTACAGGCCCTCAAACAGTAGCCTGGATATAGGGTGCAAGTTGCATCAGCAGTTAAAACTAGCGTGTAACAAAGGTAATGCTACAATGGTTATGGGAGATTTCAACATGCAGGTAGACTGGAAAACTTGGTACTGGACCCCAAGAAAGAGTGCCTCTGAGATGGATTCTTAGAGCAGCTTGTTCTGGATCCTAACAGGGAGAAGGCAATTCTGGATTTAGTGTTGTGTAATGAGCCGGATTTGGTAAAGGAACAAGGTAAAGGAACCTTTAGGAGGTAGTGACCATAATATGATAAGTTTTAAGCACAGTCTGCAAGGGAGAAGGTAAAATCGGAAGTGGCAGTATTGCAGTTGAACAAAGGGGACTATAATAATAATAATAATACATTTTATTTATGGGCGCCTTTCAAGAGTCTCAAGGACACCGTACAAAAATTTAGCAGGTAGACGAAAAACATGTAAGGGGAATGAAATAAATAGTAGAGACATGACTAGTACACAAAGTAAAGACAGAATTCAATTCAAAACACAATATGAGGCAATTAATGCACAGATGAAAAGGGAGGGGGATGTGGGCTAAGGATAGGCAGAGGTGAAGAGATGGGTCTTGAGGCGGGACTGGAAGATGGTGAGGGACATGGAATTGCGGATCAGTTGGGGGAGGGAGTTCCAGAGCCTGGGAACTGGCCTGGAGAAGGCTCTGTCCCCAAAACTGCGGAGGTTGGACTTGTGGATGGAGAGGAGACCGGCTGATGTGGATCTGAGGGACCGTGAGGGTTAATAGGGGGAGAGGAGGTCAGTGAGATATGGAGGGGCCAGATGGTGGAGGGCTTTGTAGGTGAGGACCAGAATTTTGTAGGTGATGGAGCCATGAGGGAGGAGCTGGCCAAAGTTGACTGGAAAGGGACCCTGGTTCTCTGGATACTTTCAAGAGAGAGCTAGATAGGGCTCTTAAAGATAGCGTAATCAGGAGATATGGGGAGAAGGCAGGAACGGGGTATTGATTGTGGATGAACAGCCATGATCACATTGAATGACGGTGCTGGCTCAAGGGGGCCGAATGGTGTACATCCTGCACCTATTGTCCATTTTCTATTGTCAAAGAGGAAGAAAGATTCTAAAGCGATTAAGAGGCGACCGTGGCTGACAAGGGAAGTCAAGGACAGTATAAAAATAAAAGAGAAGACGTATAACATACTAAAGATGAGCGGGAAGCCAGAGGATTGGGCAACTTTTAAAGATCAACAGAAGGTGACCAAAAAGGCAATACGGGGATAAAAGATGAAGTACGAAGAATATAAAGAAGGATAGTAAAAGCTTCTTTAGGTATGTGAAGAGGAAAAGATTAGGTAAGACAAATGTGGGTCCCTTGAAGACAGAAACAGGTGAATATATTATGGGGAACAAGGAAATGGCAGACGAGTTGGACAGGTACTTTGGTTCTGTCTTCACTAAGGAAGACACAAACAATCTCCCAGATGTACTAGGGGACAGGGGACCTAGGGTGATGGAGGAACTGAAGGAAATCCACATTTGGCAGGAAATGGTGTTGGTTGGACTGAAGGGACTGAAGGCTGATAAATCCGCAGGTCTGATGGTCTGCATCCCAGGGTACGCAGGGAGGTGGCTCTGGAAATCGTGGACGTATTGGTGATCATTTTCCAATGTTGTATAGATTCTGGATCAGTTCCTCTGGATTGGAGGGTAGCTAATGTTATCCCACTTTTCAAGAAAGGAGGGAGAGAGAAGGCAGGTAATTATAAACCAGTTAGCCGGACATCGGTGGTGGGGAAAATGCTGGAGTCGATTATCAAAGATGTAATAGCAGAGCATTTGGATAGCAGTAACAGGAACAGTCCAAGTCAGCATGGATTTACGAAGAGGAAATCATGCTTGACAAATCTTCTGGAATTTTTTGAGGATGTAACAAGTAAAATGGACGGGGGAGAGCCAGTAGATGTAGTGTACCTGGACTTTCAGAAAGCTTTTTATAAGGTCCCACACAGGAGATTAGTGAGAAAAATTAGAGCACACGGTATTGGGGGTAGAGTGCTGACATGGATAGAGAAGTGGTTGGCAGACGGGAAACAAAGAGTAGGGATTAACGGGTCCCTTTCAGAATGGCAGGCAGTTACTAGTGGGGAACCGCAAGGCTCGGTGCTGGGATCGCAGCTATTTACAATAAACATTAATGATTTAGATGAAGGGATTCAAAGTAACATTAGCAAATTTACAGATGACACAAAGCTGGGTGGCAGTGTGAACTGTGAGGAGGATGCTATGAGGATGCAGAGTGACTTGGACAGGTTGGTTGAGTGGGCAGATGCATGACAGATGCAGTATGATGTGAATAAATGTGAGGTTATCCACTTTGGAGGCAAGAACGGGAAGGCAGATTATCTGAATGGTGTCAGGTTAGCAAAACTGAAAGTACAATGAGATCTGAGTGGCCTTGTACATCAGTCACTGAAAGTACAGGGACTGTCCCACTTGGGTGACCTAATTGGCGAGTTTAGAAGAGCTTAGAAGAGTTTGAAAAATGTCATGTTGAAGAGCTCCTTCGACTATGTAGAAGACCTTCTTCGACTATGTTGAAGACTAGGTTCGACTAGATACAACTAGCTACGACTAACTTTGGGAAAATTGGTCACCGAATAGTTCACCGAATAGTGGAGAGTGAAGACGACCCCCTTAGATCTCCTTCGACCTCCCTTCGATTATGATGAAGACTATCTTCGACTATCCTCGATTACCTACGACTAACATGCCGACCTACTACGACCTACTACGACTAAACCTACAAGTAAAATCGATTTTTTCCATGGCGACCTTTTTTTACTCGCGAGCATTTATCAACATGTTGAAAAATACGCCGCGACCTAGCTAAGGCCTCGAGTACACGGGGACTACTCTTGAGCATGAAGGAGAGTTACAAAGACCTCCTACGACCTCGTGTCGACCATGCTGTGAGTATAAGTCGAGGGCAAACTCGCCAGGACTCGCGGATTAGGTCGCCCAAGCGGGACAGCCCCTTAAGTATACAGGTATAGCAGGCAATGAAGAAAGCTGGCCTTCATAATGAGAAGAGTTGAGTGTAGGAGCAAAGAGGTCCTTCCGCAGTTGTACAGGGCCCCGGTGAGACCGCACCTGGCATATAGTGTGTAGTTTTGGTCTCCTAATTTGAGGAAGGACATTCTTGCTATTGAGGGTGTTTAGCATAGGTTCACCCGGTTAATTCCCGGGAATGGCCTACTCCTGCACCTATTGTCTTTGTTTCTACCTTTCTATCTTTTGGGGGTTGGTGGGCTTATGGTGGACATTGGTAGTTACATTATCCCCTGAGATTGGGATGATGGAGAAGTTGAGGGAAAAAACAGACAAAACTAATAAATTGTAACATGTTCTACAAAGGATGAAACAATTAAAAATCAGAATAAATAATCATACCCATGTTGTCTAATGACTTCCCCAATGATCAGCTGCAATGGTCATGGCAGCATTATCAGCACTGATACCTGTAATAGGTGGTAGCTGAAGATAGACACAAAATGCCGGAGTAACTCAGCGGGACAGGGAGCATCTCTGGAGAGAAGGAATGGGTGTCGTTTCGAGTCGAGCCCTCTTTTCAGGCTAGGTCAGGGGAGAGGGAGACTATGAGAGATATGGAAGGGGCAGGTGTGAAAACAACAGATCAAAGCAGACGCTGATCGAGGAAATGTAGAATGGTTCATTGTTAGCCGAGGGGAAGTTGACAACGAGGCCGGGGAACTAGGGTGGCGCAGGGACGGAGAGAGGGGGAAAGCAAGGGTTACCTGTATTTAGAGAAGTCAATATTCAAAGCGATGGGTTGGGAACGGCCCAAGCGAAATATGACGTGGCAGCTGAAAATTGAATCAATTACAGCAACCCTCAATTTACAGCAAGAGCTAAATACGCTTATTCACAATGTTTAATGCTCTTTTTGAAATCTAACAACATTGCCCTCATTTATGTACCCAAAGGTTACAGATGCACAACAACATAGAGAATAGGTGCAGGAGTAGGCTATTCGGCCCTTCGAGCCAGCACCGCCATTCAATATGATCATGGCTGATTAGTAGCCTGTTCCTGCATTCTCCCCATATCACTTGATTCCATTAGCCCTAAGAGCTATATCTAACTCTCTTGAAAACATCCAGTGAATTGGCCTCCACTGCCTTCTGTGGCAGAGAATTCCACAAATTCACAACTCTCTGGGTGAAAACGTTTTTGCCTCATTTCATTCCTAAATGGCCTACCCCGTATTCTTAAACTGTAACCCCTGGTTCTGGACTCCCCCAACATCGGTAACATTCTTCCTGCTTTGAGTTTGTCCAAACCCTTAATAATTTTATATGTTTTTATAGGATCCCCTCTCGTCCTTCTAAATTCCAGTGAATATAAGGCTAGTCGATCCATTCTTTCATCATATGTCAGTCCCATCATCCAGGGAATTAACCTGGTGAACCTACGCTGCACTCCCTCAATAGCAAGAATGTCCTTCCTCAAATTAGGAGACCAAAACTGCACACAATAGTCCAGGTGTGCTCTCCCCAAGGCCTTGTATAACGGCAGTAGGACCTCTTTGCACCTATACTCAAATCCTCTCACTATAAAGGCCAACATGCCATTAGCTTTCTTCACTGACTGCTGTACCTGCATGCTTACTTTCAGTGACTAATGTACAAGGACACTCAGGTCTCATTGCACCTCCCCTTTTCCTAATCTGACACCATTCAGATAATAATCTGCTTTATTGTTCCATTTATCCACATTATACTGCATCTGCCATGCATCTGACCACTCACTGACCACTATCCAAGTCACCCTGCAGCCTCATAGTATCCTCATCACAGCTCACACTGTCACCCAGCTTTTTGTCATCCGCAAACTTGGAGATGTTACATTTAATTCCATCGTCTAAATCGTTAATGTATATTGTAAATAACTTGGGTCCCAACACTGAGCCGTGCAGCACCCCACTAGTCACTGCCTGCCATTCTGAAAAGGACCCGTTAATTTGCTTCCTGTCTGCCAGCCAGTTCTCTATCCATGTCAATACCCTACCCCCAATACCATGTGCTCTAATGTTGCCCACTAATCTCTTGTGTGGGACCTTGTCAAAGGCAACGTTTCAAAATTCACATCTAAACGTCTATTTGGACTTTCTGGAAAATGTTTCCCAATTATTAATTAGCCAGAAAAACAAGGAATGAAATAATGAACAATATTGATTTGCTCAAATAATGCTTCTGGTATCATAATTGCAGATTTGAAAGATGAGATGCTCCACGGAACCTTGAGGAGGAGGAATCCATTGCAGTTCCGCACATGGATCAATTCTTGGGAAGGACAAATTAAATTAAAACTGATGTTTTGGAGAAGATGGCGATATTACTTCAGAGAATAAATAAGACGGTTACCTGCATAGCTTCTTCCAGTGCTCATACATTGTGGTAGAAGTATCCATTTATCTAATGCTGGGTTGTAATATTCCACTGATGCAAGGTTACATGAGCCATCATCTCCACCAGCAACATACAATAGACCATTTACAGCACAAACACCTGTCAGGGGTAATGGGCAGAAGAAAAAAAACTTGGATCGTTCATGAATCTCGTGCACAAAAACCTTCAAACTGTTGTTGAACCAATCCCACCTGCATTCCTCCTGCACATATTCATGTCGGCAACCTGCTTCCAGGTGTTTGAGGACACCTCATACATTTCTACACTTTTCCTCACCAGTGGGCCGTCGTGGCCTCCAACAGCATAGAGTGAACCGCTTAAAACTCCCACACCTGTAGCAAAACAGACAAGATCAAAATGCCATTGAAACGCTTAAAAATAGTGGTCACTTTAGTTTAGTTTAGAGATACAGCATAGAAACAGGCCCTTCGGCCCACCGAGTCCGTGCCGACGAGCGATATCTGCACATTAACACTATCCTACACCCACTAGGGACAATTTTTACATTTACCAAGCCAATTAACCTCCAAACCAGTACGTCTTTGGAGTGTGGGAGGAAAGCGAAGATCTCGGAGAAAACCCACGCAGGTCACGGGGAGAATGTACAAACTCGGTACTGACAGCACCCACAGTCGGGATCGAACCCGGGTCTCCCGCGCTGCATTCGCTGTAAGGCAGCAACTCTACCGCTGCACCACCGTGACTGCAGACCATTGGTCACTTGTTTCTTCCCTTGCCCGACTTTGAGTTAACAAAGACAGCCATGAATTAGGCTTTAGACGCAAAGAACCAAAGCCATGGTGGAAATGGAAAGCAAGAGCACCCCCCAAGAATCCTTCTGCCACCACTCCCACATGTTAAGCTGCTTTTAATCATTAGTGACAAAATCACAGTAGCAAATTTGTCATCCTTTGGCTGAATAAAGTTCAGATGATAAGATGATTGTGATTAGGGGTAGAGATAGGGTAAATGCATAGTCTTTTTCCCCAAATTAGGGAAATCAAAAATCAGAGGACATGGGTTTAAGGCTACAGAGGAATGGTACAGAAGGGACACGAGTCAACACTGTCCACTCTAAGAGTGGTGGTATATGGAACAAGGTGCCAGAGGAGGTAATTGAGGCAGACATAATAAAAACATGTTAAAGTCATTTGGACAGGCAAATGAGACAAGCTTAATTGGGGTATCTTGGCTGGCATTGTCAACTTGGGCTGAAGGGCCGGTTTCCGTGCGGTAAGACTCCGTCATATGTTCAACACCAATGCTTTTGAAATGTCTTCCCTTTATCCTGGCTTACTCCCATTCATGAGAGACAGGATTCTCAACTGCATCTATTTGGGAAATTCAACAATGGCGGTATATATGAATTTCCAAAAGGCATTGATAAAGTGCATCATAATAGGCATATTCGAGATGAATTAAAAAGCCTGTAGCAGTTAAGATAAAAGGTTGGTTAAAAGCAAACAGTAGAAAACGGAAGGTTATTGCTCAGATTGAAGCAAGGTTTATTCTCCTGAGTCTGTACATTGATGGAGAAAAACACTTGTAATGATCCATCTTAGCCACCAAAAGCAAACAGCACATCTGACAAAGAAATTCAATATTTGATTCAAGAGCTCTCTTTTTTTTTTAAACTGTTTGTCTACACCTGAGGAACACGTATGCATGAAATAATATAAATTAGAAAATCGATTTCACAGTTTTTCTTTCTAAATGCTAGTGAAGATGATCTGAAATGATGTTGAATATTCTTAGAAAGAACCAGGGGTCACAGTTCCATGAACCAGAGGTCACAGTTTAATAAGGGGTAGGCCATTTAGGACTGAGATAAGTGAAACTTTTTCACCCAGAGAGTTGTGAATCTGTGCAATTCTCTGCCACGGAAAGCAGTGGAGGCCAATTCACTGGATGTTTTCAAGAGAGTTAGGTTTAGCTCTTAGGGCCAATTGAATCAAGGGATATGGGGAGAAAGCAGGAACGGGGTACTGATTTTGGATGGTGAGCCATGATCATATTGAATGGTGGTGCTGGCTCGAAGGGCCGAATGGCCTACTCCAGCACCTTTTTTCTGTTTCTTTGACAGCATAAATCTTAACCCCAGTAAATCATGTATTGGGCTGGACGGTGCAGAATCATCCTATTACCCACACTTGTCCCTTGCAATTACCCATGCCTACTCTTCTTGCAGTTTCACATGGCACCACTGTTTTTCTTCATATAGGTGAATGACATGGGCTTGCCAACACATGCCATAATTTCCAAATCTGCAGTGAACACATCTTCAATGTTTAAGAAAGAACTGCAGATGCTGGAAAAATCGCAGGTAGACAAAAATGCTGGAGAAACTCAGCGGGTGATGCAGCATCTATGGAGCGAAGGAATAGGCGACGTTTCAGGCCGAGACCCTTCTTCAGTGTACATCTTCAATGTAGTCCTTTTCTAACTTGTGTATCCATAACGCAAATGAGATACAACACAATTGATGAATTGTGGAATATTATTTATTTCACATCAACCAAATTGTTTATGACGTGATTCAGATTGGGAACTAGAGAACCATTTAAACGTTACTTTGGGAATTGACAAGCAGAAAAAAAAGCTGTCATGGGGAAAAAAAAAATCAACCACTGAAAAAAATAGTTTCAAGGTGACCTCTCCACAGCAATCTGCCACCATTGTCTTTAACAACATAGTGTCAGTTTCTCAGCTGGTGATCATTGAAATTGACAAGCAATTGTTTCTGTTGACACTTATGTAATAATACTAATAATACTATTAGACCAATAGTATTTTGAAAATCCTGCAGAGAATTATTGCAAGTCTGAAACTTGCTTATCCTTAACCCCCTTATCCCCATTGACAGTAGTTTTTCTAACACTATATTCTATAATGATTTTATAGAAACACAATTGTCGTGTAATAGCAAATCTACCTGTATGGGGATCTGAGAGGAACAGATAAAGACTTCAATGGCAGGCTGGTGTATTGAGAAAATACATGGTAGATTAAATTTACCGCTGTGAAATGTCAATTGTTGTATTTTGTCAGGAAGAACAATAATATAAACTAAAAGGCGCATTTATAAAAAGAGTAGATGGATGTTGGTTACGTGTGATTAGCCCATTGGGAATGGTAAGGCAGTTTAATAAAGTGGTTACATGACAAACAGAATCTTGGTCCCTTTAAATAAAGTGCAACAGCAAGGAAGTCACAATGACCTTTTATAAGTTTGACTTATACCAACTGTGTTATTGTATCTAGTTCTGAGCACCACAACATAGAAAGGTGTAGGCTTCTGAGAAGGTGCAGAAGCATTTTCCCCATTGATTTGAGGGACAAGGAACCAATAAGATACTCTGGCATCTCCCTTGAAGGGGGAGGTGTCTGAGCGAGACATTTAAAATCAGAAAGGATATAAACAGAATAGACAAACTATTTCCATTGGATAAAGAATCAAGAACCAAGGACCAAGTAATGGCTGTGATTGAAAAAAATATGTAAGTGATACAAAGAGAAACATTTAAATGCAGGGAATGGATATGGTCTGAAATGTGCTAGTATCAGATTCAATTGTCGTGTTCAAAATGGAGATAGAGAAGGATATGTAATGAAATAATTTCCTGGACACGGGAAAAGGAGCCAGAGGGTTAAGTTTGGCCAGACTGGTCTTTTACAGAAAATATACAGATGCAACAAACTGGAAAGTAAGCATGCAGGTACAGCAGGCAGTGAAAAAAGCTAATGCCATGTTGGCCTTCATGAGAGGCGTTGAGTATAGGAGCAAAGAGGTTCTTCTGCAGTTGTACAGGGCCCTGGTGAGACCACACCTGGAGTACCGTGTGCAGTTTTGGTCTCCTAATTTGAGACAGGACATTCTTGCTATTGAGGGAGTGCAGAGTAGGTTTACCAGGTTAATTCCCGGGATGGCGGCACAGAGATATAATGAAAGAATGGAACGACTGGGATTGTATTCACTGGAATTTAGGATGAGCGGGGATCTCATAGAAACATATCAAATTATTAAAGCGATTGGACACACTAGAGGCAGGAAACATGTTCCCGATGTAGGGGGTCCAGAGCCAGGGGTCACATTTTAAGAATAAGGGGTAGGCCATTTAGAACTGAGATGAAGAAAAACTTTTTCACTCGGAGAGTTGTGAATTTGTGGAATTCTCTGCCTCAGAAGGCATTGGAGGCCGATTCACTGGATGCATTCAAAAGAGATACTCTTAGGGCTAGCGGAATCAAGGGATATGGGGAGAAGGCAGGAACGGGGTACTGATTGTGGATGATCAGCCATAATCACACTGAGTGGCGGTGCTGGCTCGAAGAGCCGAATGGCCAAACCTGCACCTATTGTCTATGTATCTATGGAACAGGTTCTTCCACACTGTTATCAGGTGACAGAAAGATCTTTCCGTAAACTAGGATGGAACAATCTCTCAACTCACAACATTGAAGACGATGCCTTTCTCCTGTGTACTTGCCCTGTGTCTATGTTGTAACACTGTATTCTTCACTGTAGTATTTCTCACTTTACACTACACGTTATATTTGCGTATGGCTTAATTGTACACGTGTGATTTGACTGGATTGCAAGCCACAGTTTTTCCACTATATTTCGGTGCACGCGGCAGTACAAAACCAATACCAATGGTCTGCTTCCACGCTGTAGCCATTCTGTAATATCATGAAGACATTTCTTCATTGTAGTGCTACAGAAGTAACAAAAAGGAGCAACTTTCTGCCCTTAATGGATTTGAAATGAAATAACAGAAATGTTTCACTCCATTACGTTTGTGCGTGTTTTCCAAAGTGCCCAGTTCCCCAGCTGCCTACCTACTCTTCTGCATTTTTTCTCCTTATAAAAAATGTTTAAAAAAAACACTAATACGCCATTTGTATTTTCCGGTTTCCCACCTGCTCCACTGCGTCGGGTGCTCATCTCTGCAATATAAGCCCATTCATTTTTGGCAGAGTTGTAGGCCTCCACAGAGCTGAGACATTGCCGCGATGCTCCATCATAGCCACCAACAGCATACAGCACACCTAACAAAAATGAGAACCCAATAACCTGGTTAAAGCTATGCATATATTGTAACAGTGCCAAAGAAAAGCAAGACAGTGCGCCTTAATGACGATCATCCTGTTGATCTGACATCGACCATCACAAGAGACACAAAATGCTGGAGTAACTCAATGGGACAGGCAGCATCTCTGGAGCGAAGGAATGGGTGACGTTTTGAGTCGAGACCCTTCTTCAGACTGAGACTTTATGCTGCCTGTCCCGCTGAGTTACTCAATTTTGTGTCTACCTTCGTGTGTCTGTGTCATGGGTGGAAATCCTGGGGGGTGAAAGGGGGGGACGCGTTCCCCCCCCCCCCCAAAGTTTTGAAAAGTGGGAAACAAACCCCCCATGTTTTGTAATGCGGATATTTTAATTCGGTGAACAAAAACCTATTAAAAATTTCCGCTTTCCGCGAGACACGGCCGAACCCTCCGAAGTCGTGCATGTGTCTGTGTGTGTGTGCGCGCGCGGCCACCAATAAATTGTGTCCCCCCCCCCACGTTTTGACTAGCGATTTCCGCCCCTCAACTGTGTCTTCTGCATTTTGTGTCTATTTTTGGTGTAAACCAGCATCTGCAGTTCCTTCCTAAACATTACAACCATCACGAAGTGTCCTGAGAGGCACACATTAATTCCAGCCTCCTGGACAACATAAATCCACTGCTTAGTAAATTCAACTTAGTAACTAGCAAAACAAAATCTAAGAGATTCCAGGCAGGGCCGGCGTTAAGCCGATTTGACCGATTGCTCCCAATTGGGCCCCGCGCCTAAGCGGGGCCCCGCACTAATGTTCAGTATTTCGTACGGAAATACGGATTCTCTTTGTTAAATAAAGATTTTTTTTAATTCGCCATTCGGATTTTTTTTAAACGAACATGTATAACAACCGCTGCACGGCCATCATACACAAACGATTTGTTAACTAGTGCTGTTAGCACTTCTTAACGGTTAGTACTTAACACCTTGTTATGCAATTCATGAATCTGCATCTATCCGCATTCCTCAGTAAATGTTATAGTGTTTTGAACAAGTATTAATGACGCCGTGTTTGAATAAAATTCACGCGGCGTCATTAATACTTGTTTAAAACACAATTACATTTACTGAGGAATGTAGATGGATGACACGTTGAGAATTTCATTTAACTCACCATCATGAGTGAGGGCCCCGGACCGCGAGAAGGGGCTTCTTCCTGGTGTGCAGGTTAGTCATTCACCTACCGACCCACGTTGTGTCTCTCTGTCTTTTGCTCACTCCCTCCCTCCCTCTTTCTCTCGCGCTCTCTCTCCCGCTCCCCATATTGTCTCTCTCTAGCTCTCCCACTCCCTCTCTATCACCCTGTCCCCTCAGCATTCCCGGAATCATTGACGTTTTGCAGTAGACAAAAATGCTGGAGAAATCCAGCGGGTGAGGCAGCCGCCTGGCCCGCTGAGTTCCTCCAGCACGGCTCTGAAGTTGAAGTTGGCTCAGCGGGACGGGCAGCGGCTCTGGGGAGAGGGTTGTGTTTCTGGTCGAGACCCTTCTTCAGACAATCACAAGTATTCTCATCGACGCGAGTTCAGTTCGGTCTGAAGAAGGGTCTTCTCTCCAGAGTCGCTGCGCTGCCTGTCCTGCTGAGTTACTCCAGCTTCATGTCTATCTTCAATTTCAGAGAATTACAATTTCTCACGGGGGGCTTATAACGTCTCTAAACCCCTCTGGGACCCTCTGAACACGTCTAAACCCCCTCTAGCCCCCCCTATTTCCCTCTATTCCCCTCTAAACAATTGAAAACACACCTGAACCCATCTGAAGCCCTCTAAACCATTTAAACTAGGAGGCTGCAAGGTGATTTGGATAGGCTGGGCGAGTGGGCAAATGCATGGGAGATGCAGTATAATGTGGATAAATGTGAGGTTATCCACTTTGGTGGCAAAAACAGGAAAGTAGACTATTATCTGAATTGTGGCCGATTAGGAAAAGGGGAGATGCAACGAAAAATGCTCACGGCAGACCAAACGTGTTAAACAGAAATTGGTCAGATATTGAGCTTTACACAGTGAGAAATCATGTGAAATAATCACTGAATTTAATTTTAAATGAATGTACCTGCACGTTATACTGTTTAGTTTGGAGATACCACCAGATAGTCTGGTTGATACAACCAGATTAGTTTGGAGATACAACCAGATTAGTTTGGAGATACAACCAGATAGTCCACTGAGTTCGCACCGACCAGCGATTTTTGTTACAGATTTCACAAATTTATTTGGCGGCCAATCAAACGCTGTCTCTAAGGGGGTTGCATCCAATCACCAACCAGCTTGCCTTAAAATTCCCGAAACTACACGAAATATAAACATACATAAATGTTTACTTTTCTAGAGTAGGGGCCCCGCCATCAGTTTTCTAATTGGGCCCCGCAATTCCTAGCACCGGCCCTGATTCCAGGTAAAAATCTGAAAGAAAACCAGGAAATGCTGCCTGGCAAAATGTTTCCAGCATTTTCTGCTTTTTTTTAAATTATTCCACAAATACACCAACCTACATTATTCATCATAATCGTGCAAACTGTGAAGGGCATGTACAACAGGTTTTGCAGTACACTGTACAAAATAGTTTCAGCAGTACTTACCACCTACAACACCTACACCTACACTGCTTCTCCTGGTGTTCATTGGTGCTACATGAAACCACTCATTCACTTTGGCATTATACACCTCCACAGATGATAAACCTGGAAAACACAGCAAAATTATGTGCTTGTACGATAGGTGTTCAGAATATTTACTTCAGAATTATCCTTTGAACATAATTACAGGGCAATGTGAACCAACTTAGCCAAATAGAAAATCTATGTCTGAAAAGGCAGCCGAGAATGCAAGCAACCTAGAAGTTATAACATAGTAAATTGTGCAATGGAATTGAATAAATCATTACTTTTAATTAGGAGGGGGAAAAATGAAGAGATCTTCATCAAGAGATCTTCCAGATTGCCATTAAATCCAAGCTAGGTCACTAATGTGGTATTTTAATTTCCATCTTAATTCTCAACTTGACCTTTAACTGATTTCCCCATTTTTAGAAAATATTCCCTTTTGTACTCAGTTCTTTTAAGGATATTAACATTGCAGGGTAGGGCAACCTCTAGTTCAATTAGTGGATATTCCAGAGAATCAGTACAAGCAAACTGTTTTGCAGCAGGGAATAGATGTCACCTTTTCATTGCATTCCCACATGCTGCCTGACGTGCCGTGATCCTCCAGCACTTTGTGCTTTTCTCAATGCCTTCAGTTATTCACATTCATACCCTTTCTAAAAGGATGTGACTGGATGGTTTGCAGCAATTTAGATCAACTTTCCTAACCTTGACCCATTAAGTTCATCTTTTTAAGTTTAGTTTAGTTTTAGAGAAACAGGCCCTTCGGCCCACCGCATCCGTACTGACCAGCGATCCCCGCACATTAACACTATCCTACACACACTAGGGATCATTTATATTTTTGTATCAAGCCAAACAACCAATAAATGTGGACGTCGTTGGAGTGTGAGAGGAAACCGAAGATCTTGGAAAAAACATACGCAGTCACGGGGAGAATGTACAAACTCCACACAGACAGCACCCGTAGTCGGGATCGAACCCGGGTCTCTGGTGCTGCAAGACAGCAACTTGACCGCTCCACCACTGTGCCGCCCACAAAACTGGTGAAAGTTAATTCAGTACAATCTGTGAATCACTGTGGTTTGTATTGCTTAGTTTTTAACGAGTTGACAAATCCTCGCATGTTTTTGTTCACTATTAAACTACCATTAACGTTTCCATAACAAGCAGCTAAATTACAACGTGATCTGGAGTGCAGATCAGATCAAAACCAGAATAAATAATCCAATGAACATCTTGAAGTAATATATTTATACAACTAGTAGGCGTTTATACAATATTTAGCCACCTTTATTTTTTTTCCTGTTTATAATCTGTAGAGGCCAATTTTCTGGATTCTTTCAAGAGAGAGTTAGATAGAGCTCTTAAAGATAGCGGAGTCAGGGGATACGGTGAGAAGGTAGGAACAGGGTACTGATTGTGGATGATCAGCCATGATCACAGTGAATGGAGGTGCTGGCTTGAATGACCTATTCCTGCACCTATTGTCTATTGACTTGCTCCCAATTCTAATATTTCTGATCACCATCTTTACTCTCTTTTTAAAATCCTCCTTCACTCTCACCCTCCCGCCCCAACCTAAATCAACTTTTATCCCCACAACACTTATATTTTAAAAGGCATCAATCAAATGTGCGGCTAAAGTTGTTTATTTTGAATGTAATGTATTCTTGCAGTTGGGGAGTGTGATTTAATAATATATATGTGTGGGAAGGAACTGCAGATGCTGGTTTCAATCGAAGATAGACACAAAAAGCTGGAGTAACTCAGCAGGACAGGCAGCATCTCTGGAGAGAAGGAATGGGTGAAGTTTCGGGTCGAGACCCTTCTTCAGACCAGTCAGGGGGAAGGGAAACAAGAGATAGAGATGCTGATGTGGGGAGATGAAGAACGATGAATGAAAGATATGCAAACAAGTAACGTTGATAAAGGAAGCAGGCCGTTGTTAGCTGTATGTTGGGTGAAAATGAGAAGCTGGTGCGACTTGGGTGGGGGAGGGATGGAGAGAGAGGGAATGCCGGGGTGACTTGACAGAAAAGTTGAGGCTTGCAGTTAAATAATCCAGACATGAAAAAACAATATTTGCAGTACACTTGTTTAAAAAAAGGCAGATCTTTAACTAATAACTGTAATAAGCTTTTAAGTTACAAATAAGTTGAAAATGCACCCATTCATTAATACACAACATGAAAGACCAGTATTCACAATTTCAACGTACCTGTACTCCCGTCAAATCCTCCAACTGCATAGAGCATTCCATTCAGCACTGCCGCTCCCAGCGTGCTGCGTCTGTCCTGCATGTTAGCATTGTTGAACCACTGGTCTTTGACTGGGTCATAAGAATCAACTGTTCTCACCCTTAAAGATCCATTAAAACCGCCAACAGCATAGACTAACCCGCCCATACACATCACACCTGCAGAAAATAAGGATAAAAATGTCATTCGTCAGGGATCCAAAGTCCACTAAAGAAAATGTAGCTCTCCAAATAAGAGGTTCTTCGCTGCTCTACATGGGATGGCTGGATAAAAACATTAGTTTTGGTACTATTTAATTAATTTATTATTTCCCCACTGCACAGACATTACTGGTATTGATGATAAAAACTTGTGTTACCAGTTGTGATATAGGGATGGTTTGTGGTCAGCTTTAAACTCTTTGGGCCCAAATACTTGCTTCTGTGCTGTCTCTCGGACTTTTTATGTCGGCTGAGGTACAAATATGGGCATGTGTAAGAAGGGACTGCAGATGCTGGTTTAAACTGAAAATTGAACAAAAAGCTGGAGTAAATCAGTTGGACCGGCAGCATCTCTGGGGAAAAGGAATAGGTGACATAGATGGGTAGGTTGAAAAGTTAATCAACTTTGACCTTTTCATTCTGAAGTGTTTTGTGAACAGAAAATTAAATTAGGGACAGAGTGGAGCTGCACACTAAATCTCGTTGCACTGACGTGCAATGACAATAAAAGATATATTATTATTATTATAAAAAAATATTATTATTATTATTATTATTTCAGTATTTCTTATTTCAGTAGTGTACCAACTCGTGTGCACCAATGCTTAGTTTAGTTTGGTTTAGGAAAACAGGCTCTTCGGCTCACCAAGTCCGCGCCAACCAGCGATCCCCGCACATTAACACTGTACTACACACACAAGGGGCAATTTTACATTCATACCAAGCCAATTGACCTGCAAACCTGTATGTCTTTGTAGTGTGAGAGGAAACCGAAGATCTTGGAGAAAACCCACGAGGTCACGGGGAGAACATACAAACACCGTACTGACAGAACCCATAGTTGGGATCAAGCCAGGGTCTCCGGTGCTGCAAGCACTGTAAAGGGCCTGTCCAACCTGGGCGTTATTTGCGCGTCATTTACGCGACATCATTTACGCGTCACGACACACGAAGCGACATCATTTACGCGCGGCACGCACGTGATGCTCGCATGGCGCATGGTGAGATATGGTGGCATAGGCAGTGACGCACGACGCCCCAGGATTTTTGGATTCACAAAATCTTCACCGACAGGCCTTTAAGGCAGTAACTCTACTGCTGAGCCACCGCGTCGCCCTGGAATAACCTAATTTTGTATTGCAGATTCAAATAAGTCTGATGAGTATAGGAAGCCTGATTATTTCTTTGTCTCAAAATCCAAGAACAGTGTATTGAAAGGAACACTGCAGGACAGATCTCACTTTTTCCATGTTTATCCTTGCATCTATGTTTCAATAATGCAATATATGTAGGAAGGAACTGTGGACGCTGGTTTAAACTGAAGATAGACACAAAATGCTGGAGTAACTCAGCGGGACAGGCAGCATCTCTGGAGAGAAGGAATGGGTGACGTTTTGGGTCGAGACCCTTCTTCAATAATGCAAGTTATACTAAAAACAGTCTTGTCTATAACTATTGACTATGCCACACTCAAAAAAAGGTTAAAAAAAAGTTATAGAACTTATGGCAACATTTACATTTAATTTGTGCATTGATGTATCCTTTTTACAATATTTAAAGCACCCAGCTAATCTGAGAGAAGATATATCCTATGTTGCAAATTATCTCAAATTGCTTTAATATTTGTTCGGTTCTGCCATTAGTTTGATAAAAAAAATATTTCTCCACCAAACTCTATTAGCTTCAAGAAATCCTTGATGCAAATGCAGCAGTAATTACAATTTGATGCAGAGAGTTAGGGCTCAGAAAGGAATAGCTGCGATTAAGAGATTTATAAAATGTAATATTTTTCTAATGCTTCCTTTCAATGTCTATTTCTCTTTCAGTGCAGAATTTGATTTCAATTTGCCCCATTTTAATTTAGAGTTAACTTTCCTTCTTTATTGGTCTTTTGAATATTTTCAATTGTTAAATGTTGCCATTTACTGTTGATCATGATACTTCAGTTTTAGCAGCACAGATTTGCATTGATATGAATTTGCATTGATACGAATCTTGACCCAAAATGTCACCCATTCCTTCTCTCCAGAGATGCTGCCTGTCCCGCTGAGTTACTCCAGCATTTTTTTGTCTACCTTTGATTTAAACCAGCATCTGCAGTTCTTTCCTACACGATATGAATTTGGAGCTGAAGTCTAACAGGACAGGTTTCTGCAAGATCTAGCTCTATATTTGTTCACTGAACTTTGGTTCCAAACAATGTCTTTATCCACACCCTAACACCAGGTTTTAGAATGTACTACAATAATAATCAGTTGGATTCACCAAAAAATTCCACTGCACACTACATAAATATAATACCAAACATGATGAATATTTCTACCATAAAACCTTATGGTAAAAATTACCAAAGCTCTTAGCCTGGCACATTCATTTCGCTTCGGCAGCTTGCAGCCCAGTGGAATTAACATTGATTTCTCTAACTCCAAGTAACCCTGGCATTCCCTCTCTCACGATTCCTCCCCCACCCAAGTCGCACCAGCCTCTCGTTTTCACCCAACAGTTAACATTAGCCCGTTTCCTTTATCATTGTTACTTTTTTGCATATCTTTCATTCATTGTTCTTTATCTCTCTACATCATCTCTCGTGTATATCTCTCGTTTCCCTTTCCCGTGTCTTTCAGTCTGAAGAAGAGTCTCGACCCGAAACGTCACCCATTCCCTCTCTCCAGAGATGCTGCCTGTCCCGCTGAGTTACTCCAGCTTTTTGTGTCTATCTTCGGTTTAAACCAGCATCTGCAGTTCCTTCCAACACATTCATTTAATGCTCCAAAGCCATCCTCCACATACGTTATTGTGTTGGTGTCTCCTAATCAAAGCAGAGTCGCATTACACAGATGGTTCTAAACCATTTTAGAGTCAACGTACATCTGAAGTGTAATCACTGTGTAATGCGGCTAATGAGGCAATTAATTTGTACATGCAAACTATTGTCATACAAACAGCAATGAGATAATGACTGTCTCAGTGATCTTGGAAAAGGGAGAAATATTGGCGAGGAAACCCTTCCTGTTCATCACAAGAGTGCAATGGGATTTTAAACAGGCTTCCGATAGCATTAGAGGAAACAAATATGGCAATAGCAACAGTACAGCACAGGGGCGGCCACGGTGGTGCAGCGGTAGAGTTATTGCCTTACAGCAAATGCAGTGCCGGAGACCCGGGTTCGAACCCGACTACGGGTGCTGTCTGTACGGAGTTTGTACGTTTTTCCCCGTGACCCACGTGGGTTTTCTCCGTGATCTTCGGTTTCCTCCCACACTCCAAAGATGTACAGGTTTGTAGGTTAATTGGCTTGATAAATGTACAATATAGTGGGTGTAGGATAGTGTTAATGTGCGGGGATCGCTGGTGGTCCAAAGCGCCTGTTTCCGCGCTGTATCTCTAAACCAAACTAGACTAAAAGTACAGTGCTCCCTCAGTACTGTACTGAGTTTGTAATCTTCAGAGTAAAACGATACTGTGAATGGCTCATTTGCAATCATGTAGAAACAAAAAGCTGGAGTAACTCAGCGGGACAGGCAGCGGGAAAGGAATGGGTGTCGTTTCAGGTCGAGACTCTTTTTCAGACCATGTATTGCCTTTCCGCTTACTGGTGAGTGCGCAACAAATGCTTTTAGGATGATATTTCAGCTCATGACCCTTTTTCATTCATTCCTTCTCACCAGAGATGCCGCTTGCCGCTTGCTGAGTTACTCTGGCATTTTGTGTCTATCAACTGATTTATAGCTTGGTCACACAAGATGCTGGAATCTGGAACAATAAACAATCTGCTGGGAAAATTCAGTGTGTTGAGCAGCATGAGTGGGGGAGAAGGAATGATCGATGTTTTGGGTTGAAACCCTGCATTAAGATGAAGTGTGGAAAGTGAAGATAGCCAGCAGTAAGAAAAGGACATGACGAAACAGGTGGCTTGAGCAAGCAGCTAGCAGAAATACTGCCGTACAGCTCCAATCATCTAGGTTCAATCCTGACCTCTATGTAAATCTCCATCAACCTCATCTATTGCATCCGCTGCTCTACATCGGTGAGACCAAGCACAGGCTTGGCAATCGCTTCGCCCAACACCTCCGCACAGTTCACATTTTTTTTTTTTTAATTTCAAAATAGTCTTTATTCAGGTAATAAATATATGCAATACATGAACCGTGCAAAAAATGCATCCGACATTTTCAGAGGCTATACAAATTGTTCAATAGTCTACATACATTGCTCAAATTTCACAAATTTATCCCCCACCCTTGCCACTCCTGTGGTCCACTGGTGTGAAATCCCTTCCCTTATTTTGAGGGGCATCTCCACCACACCCTGCCCCCCATGTCCAGCAGCGGAATGACCCTAGACTGTGGTCCTCCCCCACCGAGCCTTGGCGTTGGCTGCACCGAGCTTCAGTGCGTCCCTCAGCACGTACTCCTGCAGTCTGCAGCGGGCCATTCGGCAACATTCCCCGACGGACGCCTCACTCTGCTGGGTGGTGAACAGCACTCGGGCAGACCAAAGAGCATTTTTCGCCGACTTGATGACCTTCCAGCAGTCAGTCTCGATGTCAGTCTCTGAATGCGTCCCTGGGAACAGTCCGTAAATCACAGAGTCCTCTGTGACGGAGCTGTTCGGAATAAACCGTGACAGGGACCCCTACAGTTCACGTTAACCAACCTGATCTCCTGGTGGCTCAGCACTTCAACTCCCCCTCCCATTCCGAATCCGACCTTTCTGTCCTGGGTCTCCTCCATGGCCAGAGTGAGTCCCACCGCAAATTGGAGGCGAGTCCATTTCGCTTGGGTAGTTTACACCCCAGCAGTATGAACATTGACCTCTCCAATTTCAGGTAGTCCCTGCTTTCTCCCTCCTTCCCCTCCCCTTCCCAGCTCTCCCACAGCCTACTGTCTCCACCTCTTCCTTTCTTCTTCCCGCCCCCCGCACATCAGTCTGAAGAAGGGACTCAACCCAAAACGACACCTATTCCTTTGGTCCATAGATGCTGCCTCACCCGCTGAGTTTCTCCAGCATTTTTGTCTACCTTCTGTGTAAACCTTGTCATTTACTGCAGATCACAATACTTCACCATTTCATCGCCTTAGATTTGCATCAATATGAATATCGAGCTAAAGTCTAACAGGACAGGTTTCTGCAAGATCCAGCATGATGTTTGTTCACTGAACCTTGGTTCCAAGCGATGTTTTTATCCACACCCTATCACCTTGTTCTAAAACATACTACAATAATAATCAGGGAAACACACCGAGATCCTCCACTGCAACACCATATATATATATATATAATACAAAATATGATTAATGTTTCCACGACACTTGATTCTTGCTGTGGGCAGATAATAGACTCTCCCGGTGACCATAAGGGCTCCACCCACATCTCAAATACATGATAGGCAGTAGGTTAATTGCCGCAATAAATTGCCCCTGATGTGTAAATCTATCAACGACCCTCATTTTCAACCACACAGTTCAGTTTATTGTGATGTATACCAAGCTTTTCACTGTACCTCGGCACACGTGACAATAAGCAGAACTGAACTGAGAGGTTGAAAATAGGGAAAGTTGGTATGTAGGGAGAATAAAATAGTGCTAGTATATAGTGTCAATGGGTTTTAGATGTTTGGACACAGACTAGATGGGCTGAAGGGCCTGTTTCTATAGTGTACGACTCCATAACCCATCAGGTATCCACGACCAGCAGTCACGGTGGGCAGCGGTAGAGTTGCTGCCTTACAGCGAATGCAGCGCCGGAGACTCGGGTTTGATCCCGATTATGGGTGCTGTCTGTACGGAGTTTGTACGTTCTTACCATGATCTGCGTGGGTTTTCTCCGAGATCTTTGGTTTCCTCCCACATTCCAAAGATGTACAGGTTTTTAGGTTAATTGGTTTGGTAAATGTAAAAATTGTCCCTAGTGGGTGTAGGATAATGTTCATGTGCGGGGATCGCAGGTCGGCGCGGAACCGGTGGGCCGAAGGGCCTGTTTCCATGCTGTATCTCTAAACTAAACTATAAACTACAAGACTTGGCTATGCCACAATCTGTAAACCTACAATAGTATTATCTATCTATCTATCTATCTATCTATCTATTCATCTATCCATCCATCCATCCATCCATCCATCCATCCATCCATCCATCCATCCATCCATCCATCCATCCATCCATCCATCCATCCATCCATCCATCCATCTATCTATCTATACATAACTAAAACTCTCATCTTGTTATCTTCCGGTTTGCGTTGTTTTTACATTTGCACAAACCCGGTACTCGATAGCGCTACGAGTGGGGAAGGTAGGGAGGGAAGTGGGGGTTATAGGGGGAGGTGAGGAGTGTGGGGACAGAGGGATAGGAGGGGGGTAGGGAGGGGAGGGGAGTTATGGAGAGAGGGAGTGATGGAGGGTAGGGGAAAGAAGAGTGAGGGAGAGGTGAGGGAGGGGAGGTAGAGACGGGGAAAAGGAGGGAGGGTGAAGAGGAAGTGGAGAGAGTGCTGGGGGATGAGGGGAAATGAGCCGCACCTGCGCAGTTGGGGGCTATGGGTGAGTCGTGGAATATTGTGTTGGGGGATCGGGTTGGTTGGGGTCCAAGCCTCCCATTTGACATGGAACCAACGGGTCCCATTTAGCATTGTACTGTTTAGAATGTAGAAACAAAGAAATGCAGATGCTGATTTATAACAAAAGGACAAAGTGCTGGAGTAATTCAGCGGATCAGGCAGTATCTATGGAAAACATGGATAGGCGACGTTTCGGTTTGGGACCCTTGGGGGGGGGGAAGAGAGGGAGGCCAAAGAAAATAATGTTCACGACACAATTGCAGAATCCAGAAGGACATTCCAGTGCAGGATTGAAGATGTCATCATTGTAAAGTAGTGTTAGGTTGAAGTCCCTGCCTGAAGTCCCTGCCTACTGTCTTGATCATTCCTTCCCTCCAGAGATGCTGCCTGTCTCGCTGAGTGACTCCAGTTGTGCAGTTCCTTCCAACACAGAGATATTACTGGAGTTCCTTAATCAACGTCAATAGAAAGAATTGCATTGTTCCATTCCAATAAAACATGCTTGACTTGACTCTTAAAACAGATAAACCTGCCATAGTGTTGCCAGGAGATTGCTGTACACAAATTGGTAGTTCCTTCCTTAGATTATAACAACATCAATATTTATTCAGCTGGCAAAAGTATCACTGCAGTTGTCAAGTTTACAGTTCTGTGCCTTGCAAAGATGGGACCACCATCCTCGGAACATGGCCTCGTGACTAAACAACAACTTTATAACAATATACATAAGAAATCGGAACAGAAGTTCACTGTGCAGTCCTTTAGGCATGCTGTGGTCTGAAGAAGGGTCTCGACCTGAAATGTCACCCATTCCTTCTCTCCAGAAATGGTGCCCGGCCCGCTGAGTTACTCCAGCAACAGCAGTTCCTTCCTACACATGCTATTTTATATGACAGGCGATCTAATTTTTGGCCTCAATTGCACTCTTCTGGCCGATCTCAATTAAGCTTGGCTCGCTGACATGATTTACACAGAGGTCAGGATTGAACCTGGAGCTGTACAGCAGTTCACTTCATCTCAACCACACTTAAATGACTTGCGTTTAGTTTATTGTCATGTGAAATCAAAGTTACAGTGAAAAGCTTTTGTTGCGTGCTAACCAGTCAGCAGAAAGGCAATACATGATTACAATCGATCCATTTACAGTGTATAGATACATGTTAAGGGAATAACGTATAATCAGGCCTCGAAATTAACAGTTGCCCGGGTGCCACTGACCACTCAAAGTGCCACCGGGCAACCTAAACGGCGAGCTATTTTACCTGGCTTGGCAACTTGGTTTATACCGTCTACCGAAGTGTGGCGTGACGGAGGGTCGGAACGAATGACGGGCACCACGCGGCAGCGGCTCCATCTCCTCCTCCTGCTCCTGCACCCCGCCCGGCCTGATAACGGCCGCTGCTGCCACTCCGCTTTCAAAGCAAACCCTTGGAGGAGGGAGGTGTCGGTCAGAGGCGGAAGCAGAGTGGAGGGGGGGGGGGGGGGGGGTGAGGATAGAGCGCGTTGATTGGACGAGGGAGACGTGCCAAAACACTCTCGGCAGACCTGCACCGCAGCTAGGATCGATCCCGGTCTCCGGCGCTGCAATCGCTGCTGAACCGCCACTGGACCATCCCCGTCCCCCACGCCCGCGGGTGGCCAGAGGCGTCGGGAGTCAGACTGGAGTGGTGCCCCTAGGCCCACAGCCAGCGCAGAGAAGCAGCGCTAAACCCAGCTCACTCTGCTTGTCCCTGTCTGGATTGAGACGGGACTGTAGGCGAGACAGGCAGAGTTCAGCTGCATTTAGCGCTGGATTGAGCTGAAATTACCGTTCACAGAAGCCTCCAAATCCTCGCGCGTTAGTGTGAGTGTGCTCATGCGCGCGCGGCTGATATGTAATTCTGTCCCCGGTCCCCTCTACATTTTGATAGCGATTTCCGTGCCTGACAGGGATGCCCAAGGCAGCGACGATGCCGGTGCTGTCCGAGGAGCGCTGGCCTTCCTTCCCACATCCTCTGCCCCTTCCTCTCTCTCCCTTGTACGCCCCCCTCCACTCCCCTTATCCTGAGATACCCCCTCTCCATCCCGCACTGATCCCCATTTCTGCCTCTATTCAGTCCTCACTGACAACCCCTGTGCTCCCCTCCTCATCTACTCCCCCCCCCCCCATCTATTCATCCTGCACTGATCTCCCTATCCACCTTGCATTGATTCTCCTGCCACTCCCCATCAATCTTACACTGGTCCCCCCAATTCATCCTGTACTGACCCCCCTTCCCATCCATCCTGCACTGCTCCTCCCCTTCACCCAGCACTGCTCCCCCATCCATCCTGCACAGATTCCCCCCCCCCCCCAATTCAACCCACTGTCATCCCCGCGCTCTCCCCTCACAATTTTACCTACTCCAACCAACACGCACTAATTCCCCTGCCTCAATCCATCCATTCCTCACCGATTGCCTTCTCAAGCCCCCCACCACCATCTATCCATCCTGCACTGATTCACACGCACACACACCCCCCTCCCGACCCTATTGTGCTGGAAATGTCTTCAGAGCTAACATCGACTATGTTTGATAACGGAATGCGATCAAATATGTTTTCATTCCCAATGTTATTATTTGTTTTAATCCATAAAGATGGATTAATTAAATTGTGAACATGTGAAACATTAAAACCGCAGTGTTCGATTGTCTCTGCTACCGTTGACACGTTATTACAGAATTCATTTTAATGGCGAATCAATGCTCTTAATATGGAGTATCAGTACTGTAGTTATTTACTGAGCAACATTCACAACTATATGTTGGATTTATCCAGGTTTTACTTCTACAGTCAGTCATATACATCACAAATTTGATCAGGAGTTATTTCAGTTGAAATTTTTAAGTTAATTCTGAAGTGGGAATGATGGAAAAAGCGTTTATCAACAATTTTTTTTAAATTATTGCTTACAAACTGGGTATCTTCATTGCTGTTCACAACACATACATCTAATCTGAATGTCCGGTAATGTGGCGTCTTGACACCTTTAAATATATTACCAAAAGAACATTTGCTGCATTTATGTCCTTTGGCCATCTCTTGTTAGTTAGTGTAATGTTTAACCTGTCAGATGGGTATAGTCAGATTTAACAGCCATTATCATAAAATGCCTTTAGAAAATTCCTTGCAACCTGTATATTTTGTTGTGGATAAATTATGTGGGAAGCGAGAGTGTTTCTGTACCAATAGCAATAACGACCCATGCTATGGCCATGTCATGATAATTTTCGGTCCTTCACAAAAAACATGCTTGCATCAATCTGTAGTGTGCATGGTTAAGCATATATGTTATCAAGGTCCAGGATTTATTAACACAGGTTGATCATACGCTGAATAATCCAACCACATTTTTGTTTGGAAGTGGAAAGAAATAATAAAAATTGCATTAATTGCAATGTGTAAAAAGAGTTGAGATACTGTATTATAATTTTGCTGCATGTCATTGTGGTATATATCATGTCTTGATTGGTGAATTTGTTAGTTTGTGACTATATTTGAAGCAGAAATAATATGTGGATGCTTAATTTAGCATAATTCCGACTGGTAACGTCATGCAAGCCATCTTAAATGACCACCTAAACTGTCATTTGGCAACCTAAAAAGCTGCCAAGGTTGCCCGGCTGGCAACAGGGAAAAAAAGTTAAGCGAGAGCCCTGATAATGGGTGACGTTGCGGGTCTAAAAAAGGGTCTCAGCCCGAAACGTCATCCATTACTTCTCCTTCTTTCTAAACTTCTCCTTCTAAAGCCAGCAAAGTTCGATCAAGGATAGTCCGAGAGTCCGAGATTAACATCAGTGGTTGGAAGGTTACTAGACAGTATCCTGAGGGATAGGATTTCTACGCTTTAGATGGACAAGGGCTGATTTGTGATAGTCAGCGTGGTATTGTACGTGGGAGGTCGCGTCTCATGAACAATTATTGCGATTTTTGAGGATGTGACCAAAGAGGTTGATGTAGACATTGCATATGGACTTCAGCAAGGCATTTGTCAAGGTTCCGCATGGTAGGCTGCTCTGGATGGTTAGATCGCAAGGGATCCAAGGGGAGTTAGTTGAATGGATAGAAAATTAGCTCCATGGAAGGAAGCAGAGTGTGAAGATGGAAGGTTACTTTTTGCATTGGAAGCCTGTGATCAGTGGTGATTCTCAGGGTTCAGTGTAGGGCCAATTAATGTTTTTCATCTATATCAATGATTTGGATGAGAGCGTACAAGGTATATTTAATGTTTCCAAATGACACTAAAATGGGTGGTATTGTAGATAGTGAAGATAGTTGTCAAATATTACAGCAAGATCTTGATCGATTGGCCAGGTGGGCTGAGAAATGGAGGATGCAATTTAATTCAGAGAAACATGAGGTGTTGCATTTTGGGAAGACTAGCATGGGCAGGACCAACAGTGAATGGTAGGTCTCTGGGGAGTGTTATAGAGCAGGTACATAATTCATTGAAAGTGGCATCACAGGTAGATAGGCTGGTCAAAAAGGTTTTTGGCATATTGGCCTTCAACAGTCAGAATATTGGGAGACCATGTTGCAGTTTATACAAGACATTGGTGAGGCCGGCAGTTAGAGTATTGTGTTCAGTTCTGGGCGCGATGTTATAGGTATGTTACAATACTTACCTTCAGCGGGGCTGCAATTCTGCCACTGACCGTGTGCGCGACTTTGGCGCCTTTGAGGGGGGGGGTTAAAATGCGGTTATTCTCCTACCTGTCCTGAATATATTTTCTCGGAGTGCAAGCTTTTGCTGAAGAATTGTTCCGACGGTTGTTCTGTGAATTTATTTTTTATTTTTTATTTTTTATTTTTTTAAATCGCCCGACTCGTTCAGCGCTGGAGTAATTTAGAAATCAGCTTCTAAAGGCGTCAACGCCGACAACGGGGACGGATTTCACATACGGGACAGGTAAAGGAAAGCCGTTTATTTTATGTATAAACTTGCTTCTTAGGATGCCTTTAATCCACATTTTACGTTGCAAAATGGTGATTTTGGACCCGTACGAACCGGCAGTATTTTTCCTGCCGATATGGGGTTTAAATTCACCACAACCGCAACGTTCCAAACGATCGCATTCCAGAAAAACCCACTCGCAAGATGATTTAAAGGCCATTAATTTATGGAAACTAAACACTAAATTCCTTCCATTTGGCCTATAAATCCATGACAATGAGATTTAAAAATCATGTTATATTGTGAATTCTTGTGTGAATGTTATTTGAACACAGGCTATTTAAAAATGTTAATCTTTTTTTAAGAAATGGATAGATGTTTAGATCTAGTAATTGAATTTTGTAATTAGCTACAATTGGGTAACTAACTAATTATATGCTTTAATTTCAGGTCATCCAAGTAAGATTGTTTCATATTTGTTTCAGAATGCTTCAAACTAAAATAACTGAAAATTTCTTTCAGCTCTTAATTTTTAAGTAAGTTATGGGCTTTCGACTGTCCTTGATCACAGCTTTTGTGTTAAGTCAATGGAAAAGCAATAGGGAACAAGATGCTAATTTCCGAGCATGAAAATGTCCATAACCTTTTTAATACTGAAGATATGAAAGTGAATTAGGTCAAATTAAACTTCTTTTTATGCTTTATCTGTTGGGATGAATTGCAGACTTGATTTTTAAAATCTCAAAATTTTGTAACATTGCTACATGTTATAGGAAAGATGTTGTGAAGCTGGAAAGGGTGCAGAGAACATTACAAGGATGTTGCCAGGACTCGAGGGCCTGAGCTATAGGGAGACGTTAAGCAGGCTAGGACTCTATTCCTTGGCGCGCAGGAGGACGAGGAGTGATCTTATAAAGGTGTACAAAATCATGAGAGGAATACATGGGGGATATGCAGAGTCTCTTGCCCAGAATATGGTAATCAAGAATCAGAGGACATGGATATAAGGTGAGGGGAGAAAGATTTAATAGGAACCCGAGGCGGAACTTTCTCACACAGAGGGTGGTGGGTGTATGGAACGAGCTGCCATAGGAGGTAGTTGAGGCAGGTACTATCGCAACGTTTAAGAAACAATAACACAAGTACATTGATATGACAGGTTTGGAGGCATATGGGCCAAACGTAGGCAGGTAGGACTAATGTAGATGGGACATGTTGGTTGGTGCGGGCATGTTGGGCCGAAGGGCCTGTTTCCACACTGTATGATTGTGATGCATTTTTGGAAGTTTAACCAGGGCAAGGTGTACACAGTGAAAGAGAGGAACCTGGGGAGTGTTGTTGAACAGCAACATCTTGGGGCACAAGTATATAGTTCCTGAAAATGGGGACCCAGGTAGAGAAGATAGAGAGGAAGGTAAGTGGCTTGCTTGTCTTCATCAGCCAAGAGACGAAAGGGCGTGTTCCACTTGGCGATTTTTTTCGGCGACTGCCGGCGTCATATCAGTGTCGCCAAAAGATTTTGAACATCTCAAAATCCAGCGGCAACAAAAAAATTGTTGCGACACTAGTAAAAAACACAGCGCGCCAAACGTCATCACGCCGCGTCACGCCGCAATTTTTTTTAGTGGCCTGATATGTCTGTCAATGATGCCAGCAGTCACCAAAAAAAATCGGCAAGTGGGACAGGCCCTTAAGTTTAAGAGTTGGATTGCTATGTTACCGTTGGACAAAACATTGGTTAGATCACACTTGGAGTTCTGTGTATACTTGATTGGATCTATTAAAACAGTCGTCCCATAGTCCCAAACATCTGTCTAGCCATGTGTAAGAAAGAACTGCAGATGCTGGTTTAAATCGAAAGGTCGACACAAAATGCTGGAGTAACTCAGCGGGTGAGGCAGCATCTCTGGAGAGAAGGAATGAGCGACGTTTCGAGTCGAGACCCTTCTTCAGCATTTGTGTCTATCTGCTAGCCATTCGGCACCATCACTTACAGTATTTTAAATTCCCGGCACCCCTGTACAGAGTATTTTTGGCATGCTTGTAACGCCTTCTACCATGAAGGCAGATAAAGTAGCTGCATTTAAAATCTACTATTTTATTATTTCACATCATTAAATTCTCTCAGCTTTTTAGAAACCAGCATTTTTATTCTACCTTACAAGCTCTGTAAACTTTTCTCATATGCCTTGTTACCATTCACTAAACTTCAGAAATACTTAATGTGGTTTGAGATACCCTGGTAGGAATGGAAAAGCATTACATAAACGCATATCTTTTAATTACTCTTATTAAATAAACATGAACAGATAATTCAAGAGATAAATTGATGAAGCCGTGTAAATAAACATTAATTGGCGACAATTTGTACTACAGGTGCACAACCTTTTATCCGATGTTCCAAATAACGAAAAGCTCCGAATAGCGGACATTTTTTCGGTCCTTGAAGAAAGGTCCTTGAAGACGTTCACCGAGGGCGGCCCGCAGAGGTGACAGCGGAACCTCCGGTCGGTCCTCGAAGAAAAGGGAACTAAATCCGCATTCATAAAAGAGAAGGTGAGGGTATATTGCGCGGGAGGGTTAATAATTGACAATCTGCTGCTGCCTGCCTGCTGAGTTAAAAAGTTCCCACGGTAGACTCACGATACACAGTGTATCGTGAGTCTTGCGTGGGAACTTTTTAACTCAGCGGGCAGGCAGCAGCAGATTGTCGCTCCCTTCAGTTTCACCTCACCTACACCCCTCTGCTTCCCGGCCATGTGTGTGACCCCTTCCCTCCCTTCTCCAGCTCCCCGCCCATTGCACCGGCGCGGGGGCTTTGCACTGTCTTAACGTCGGCGATGCCAGCAGGTCAGTGCCAGTCACCGGAGATGTCAGGACCAACGGGACACCGACCCCCAGGCCCACTACAAGCACGGAGATCCCAGAGACCCACAGCTAGCAGCAGCCCAGCCCCGTTCCAACTCCAGAGGAACACGCTCCCCGTAGGGACAGAAGCTGATGGTGTGCAAGGTACGTCTTGTTCTTGGGGTTGCGGATGAGGGGGCGCAGCTCGGGCTGTGACGTCTCCGGCCACCCCCCTGTACAGGAGCTGAGACTGGGAACTGTGGGGTTGTTTGCAGTTGCAGAGGGAGGGGGCAAGGGCGGTACAGTTCCCAGTCTCAGCTCCAGTCCAGGGGGGTGGCCGGAGACGTCAGGACCAATGGGACACCGACTGCAAGCACGGAGATCCCAGAGACTCACAGCCAGCAGCAACTCTAGCCCAGCCTCGCTCCAACTCCAGAGGAACCCGGGTTGCGGATGAGGGGGCGCAGCTCGGGCTGTGGGCGAACTGCCACTTGTCGCTGTAGCGGCCCATCGGGGAGCGGGTTCCTGTTGGTCCTGACGTCTCCGGCCACCCCCTGTACAGGAGCTGAGAGACGTCAGGACCACCAGAAGCCGCTCCCCGATGGGCCGCTACGGCGACAAGTGGCAGTTCGCCCACAGCCCGAGCTGCTCCCCCTCATCGGGACACCGACCCCCAGGCCCACTGCAAGCACGGAGATCCCAGATCAGCAACTCCAGCCCAGCCCCGCTCCAACTCCAGAGGAACACGCTCCCCGTAGGGGCAGAAGCTGATGGTGTACAAGGTACGTCTTGTTCTTGGGGTGGCGCAGCTCGGGCTGTGGGCGAACTGCCATTTGTCACCGTAGCGGCCCATCGGGGAGCGGATTCCTCTGGAGTTGGAGGGACAGGGAGACACAGCGGCTTTTGAGAATGGTGGGCAATCACTTCCAAAGTTCTGCCCACACAGTCAGTACACCTCTCCTACACTTGTCTCCCGCACTAAGATCATCTCGCAGAGAATGATCCCAGCCTAACCCTCCCTATTCTCTCCTATTCTGCAAGAAAAAACTACATAGAAGACTCAAACTCGCGATCGAGTAACTGCCGGGATCGAGGCGCAAACTCGCGACCTTGCGGATATCAGCCGAGCACTCTACCACTGAGCCAGCCGTTAAAATCTACACTAAAAATCTTTCATTCCGAAAGCCAAAACATTCCGAATTACGAAAAGTGTCTGGTCCCAAGGCTTTCGGATAAAAGGTTGTGCACCTGTACAAGAGAATGAAAGCAACACATTACAAACAGCAGTGACAAGGCTCTGGATAGAAATTATAACCAGGCTTTCCATTATTCGAATAATCCCAATTAATTTCAGCTCGTTAAAGATCCCAGTGACAGAAATTAGGAGAACTGAATTTTGCCTTTAATTTTATCCTCATGAAAAATAATATATATTTCCACTTCCATCAACCAGTATCAAGCACTTCCAGCTCAGGTCGAAACTTTCTGATCGGCAGATCTCAATCCATTAAGGGCCTGTCCTACTTACGCGATATTTTCGGCGACTTGCCAGCACCCGTCATAGTCGCAGCAGGTAGCCGAAAATGTTCAACATGTTGAAAATCCAGCGGCCACCAGAAAAATGGTACGAATCTTTGGGCGACTACTCACAGCCATACAGGCGTCACCCCACGACATGCCGCCTGTATGGTCGTGGTGACGCGTGTTTGGTCGTGTGTAGTCGCCCAAAGAGTCGTACCTTTTTCTGGTCGCCAGTGGATTTTCAACATGTTGAACATTTTCGGCGACCTGCTGCGACTATATGGGTGCCGGCAGTCGCCGAAAAAAATTGCGTAAGTGGGACAGGCCCTTTAGAACTGGTCACAACAACGATTCCATCCTGACCCTTGGATGGTGGTCCTCAAGGTTGTATGCTCAATCCCCTGCTCCACTTCCAATACATACACGAGTGTGCGGTCATGTACAATATCAATTCAATCTTTAAGACCTATTATTTAGTTTAGTTTATTTACACGTGTACCTACTGTATGTACAGTGAAAAGCTTTTGTTGCGTGCTATCCAGTCAGTGGAAAGACTATTCATGATTACAACTGAGCCATTTACAGTGTATAGATACATGCTAAAGGAATACATTTCAGTACAAGGTAAAGCCAGTAAAGTCCGATCAAAGATAGTCCAAGAGTCACCAATGAGGTAGATAGTATTTCAGATATTATGGTCTGGTTACCTCACATTATTCTTAATTTATTGTATTATTTATTATTTTATATACATTTGTGGTGCTTGTAAAGCTGCACAAAGTAAAACAATTCTGAAGAAGGGCCTCGACCCAAAACGTCACCCATTCCTTCTCTCCAGAGATGTTGCCTGTCCCGCTGAGTTACTCCAGCTTTTTGGGTCTATCTTCAGTTTAAACCAGCATCTACATAAATAAATTAATGGTTCTGTTCCCAGTGCATATGATCAATAAACACTCAGAATATATGCGCTGTGAGCCTCTCCTAAACCGGTGATACCACTGTTGCTGGCCAGATCAGTGATGAGAAGTACAGGAATCAGTTTGGAAGCCTTGTACCAAGGTGGCATAACAACAAACTAGCCCTTTACGTTAGCAAGAAGATAGACTTGGTTGCTGGCCTGAGGAAGCAAGAGGGCTAACACAAATTTGTCCTCATCACCAGAGCTGCTGCAGAGATGATAGACAACTTCAAGTCTTCAAGCATCCATGCTACCAGCAACCTAATCTGGTCCCTTCACACTGATGAGGTGATTGATCAAGAAAGTGCTTACTTTCATGTTTACTTTCTGAGGCGTTTGAGAAGATTCAGCACAACAATGAGATTTCTCTCAAATTTCTACAAATGTGCTCTAGAAAGTTCCACCAGGGGGCGCCAATGATGGCAGCCTGCCTTATCTTTTCTTTTTGTTATTTTTATAGTGTTTTAAATGTTTGTGTTAATGTTCTCAGGTTTGTTTTATGTGGGGGGTGGGGGAGGGGGAAATTATTTTTCAATCTCTTACCTTGCCGGAGATGCAATTGTTTTCCGGATCGTATCTCCGGTCGCTCTGCGGCCTAACATCATGGAGCTGGCAGCCTTACTCGGGACTGACTTTGAGCCCCACCGCGCGGACGTGGACTTACCATTGCAGCTGATCCCTTGCCTGGGATCGGTGCTCCAACCACGGCCTGCAGATTTCACCATCAAGGAGCTCGCAGTCTTGGGTAGAGACCGATGTCAGGAAGCTCCAAACGACACAGAAGGTTTCGACCAGCCCCGACCTGGGGTCCGATCTCCTGGCGCGGGGGAGCTGAGATTCCCCCCCGATGCAGGAGCTTAATCGCCCCCGACGCGGAGGGCTCGACCGTCGGATATGGGAGCCACTATGGTCCCATCAACGGAAAGCTCGAGGCCCCCGACCATGGGAGAATAAAGAAGGGAAGAGATTGAACTTTTTTTCGCCTTCCATCACAGTGAGGAATGTGGAGGAGTCACTGTGGTGGATATTTATGTTAAAATATACTTTGTGTGTTGTTGCTTTTTATTGGTATGACTCTATGGCAAATGAAATTCCTCATATGTTGCAAAACTTACTTGGCTAATAAAATATGATTATGATTATTATAATTATGATTATGAAAGTATTTGGATGGAATGCATCACAGCCTGGTTTCGCAACTGCTATACCCTTGTCCACCTGAACCTGCAAAGGGTGGTGACCTCTGCCTAGTCCAAGACAGGCTCTTCACTTTCTTCTGCCCTGTATGCAGTTACGGTCACCCAGCTAGAGAAACTATGTCATTATTTTATAATGTGTGTGGAAGAGATTCATTAGGATGTAACTTGGGGTTGAGTCATAGAGAGGTTGGATAGACTGGAACTTTTTTCTTTGGAACTTAGGATGCTGAGGGGTGAACAGGCCCTTCAGCCCATCAAGTATTCACTGACCATCGATCACCCATTCACACTAGTTCCATGTAATCCTATTTTTGCATTCACTCTCTACATACAAAGGACAATTTGCAGAGGCCAATTAGCATGAATAGGCCAAATAAAATGAAACAAAAACATATCCATGAATTTGATAAGCAGTAGGGACAGCAATAATACATCATTCGGAGAGAGAGCAACGGCAGCTAATCGCGCCAGCGTTCACTCTCACTTCCAGCAGCCATCTTTTAGACACAACATTAAAGAATAATTTAACATCAAACATAAAAACATGCCCCCACAAAGGTTCCCACTGTGAGGGAAAGCAACAAAGTCCAGTCCTCTTCCTCTTGTTCACCTCGTGGTCGGGGCCTATTTGAGGCCTATTAAAAAACTTTTTAACATACTAAAAATAAAAAAAGGGTGAAAGGATGGACAGCTGCAGGCTGGGCAGCCATACTCGACGGCGCCCTCCAATTGATGTGGGAGCAAACTGAAGCATCCAGGGAAAATCCATGCAATCACAACAGGGAAAACCTACAAACTCCACACAGGCAGCGCCCGAGGTCAGGATCGATTCTAGGTCTCTGGCGCTGTGAGGCAGCATCTCTATCGGCTGCGCTACGCACACATATTGACGTACAGGATCACGAGGGACATGGAGAAAGTGAACACTCAGCCTTTTTTCCCCAGGGTGGAGGGTTCTAGAACGAAAGGGTATGGGCTTAAGGATGGGAAAGATTTAAGAGGGACCTGCAGTGGAACTTTTCACTCATAAGGTTGTCTGTATCTGGATTGAGCTGCCAGAAGAATGTATAGAAACTGATCCAATTGCAACTTAAGACATTTGTCAGATATATGGAAGGAAAGGTTTAGAGGGATATGGGCCACATGCAGTTAAATGGGAGTAGCCCTGTATGCCAACTTTGTTGCATTGTAAAAAGTGGGTCTAGGGGAGTGTTTCCGTGCTGCCCTGCTCTATGACCCCATCTTCCACAGTGCGTTGTATCGGTTCGGCTGGAAACTTCCTCAAAGATGGCGCGCAAAGATTTTGTACATCACGAAATCCTGCGACGCCGCGCGTCACTACCTATGTCACCACGCACCATGCGCGCCTAATGCGCACCATGCGCCCCTAATGCGCACCATGCGCTAATCACGTGTCACGACGCGCGCGTCTTGCATCGTAACGCATAAATTATGTTGCGTAAATTACGCGCAAATTACAGTAATAGCAGATCCATTACCACTGCTATCAGACACCTAAGGAGAAAATCACCCCACATCAGTCTGAAGAAGGGTCTCGGCCCCAAACGTCACCTATTCCTTCGCTCCATAGATGCTGCCTCACCCGCTGAGTTTCTATAGCATTTTTGTCTACCTTTGATTGTCCCACACCCTCTTTATTTTAGTTTAGTTTAGAGATACAGCGCGGAAACAGGCCCTACGGCCCACCGGGTCAACGCCGATCAGTGATCCCCGCACATTAACACTATCCTACGCACACTAGGGACAATTTTTACATTTACACCAAGCCAATTAACCTACATACCTGTACGTCTGTGTACGTGGTTTCCTCCCACACGGGTCCCAGAGATGTTGTCACCTACTCTTAAATGGCCTGTCCCGCTTATGCTATTTTTTTTACGGAAAAATATTATTTTATCATGTCGCAAGGTGACGCTTGTATAGTCGTGTGTAGTCGGCCAAAGAGTCGTACCTTATTCTGGTCGCCGCTGGATTTTCAACATTTTGAAACATTTCAGCAACCTGCTGCGAATTTGACGGGTGCCATCAAGTCGCCAAAAAAAATCGCCTAAGTGGGACAGATCCTTAACTCTAACTCACTTAGTTTTTCAGTTATTGTACTTTAATATATATATTTTTTCATTACCTCAAAATGTATTAAAATCTTTGCACCATTCTGCTGTTCTGCATTTGGCATTGTATTTATTGTTGTATCTATCAGTATACTGTTTTCTCCACAAGCCTCATTTGTACAAGGATTTTCATTACAACCTGGTGTATAGCGCAACAAAACTAATCTGAATCTGATTAATCTATTGTAACCTTAAGACTGTCTATACAAACTGCCTTAAAACCTGGTTTTGAGTACCATTCTGAAGTGCATGTTATAGGTTCAATTTAAAGCATGATCTACTGTACATAAATACTTCAGTTTGTTACGAAATATACATTGTTACCGGAGATGCTGTCTTTCCAACATCCTGTGAGATATGATAAACCATGCATATCTCTATACAAAATGTTTTGGAATATTTGATGTGATGAGACATCATGCAAATACAAACATTTCTTGAGGTTTATTATTCCATTATCATGTATCTCCACACTCAATTGTAATCGTGTATTGTCTTTCAGTTGACTGGTTAGCACGCAACAAAGGCTTTTCACTGTACCTCGGTACATGTGATAATAAATAAACTAAAACAAAACTTAAACCACAACCTAAGCCAAATATCTTGTTTCAAAACTTCATCTCGGAAGCCAAAAGATGCGTCAGCTCTCAAGACACCACTGACAACTGCTCCAATATCCACAACTTAGATTTATATTACATACTGTAAAAATGCCCCAAGATACATTCCAGACATCAGTGCTAAACATTAAGCCACAGAAGATTATAATTGGACTGGGAAACGTAAACTTGGTCAGGGGTCAATCACTTCTTTGCGGCATCATTAGATGCAGTTTATAGCTGAAGAGAAGGCCATGCAAGGCAGGGGATTAATTTATATATATTTACCTGCTCTGCATCTTCGAGAGGGAAGCTCAGAAACTTGGTACCAACGCTCCTCAGCAAAATCATAACACTCCACACTGCGAATAGCTTTTGGTGCCTGACCACCAACCACCACCAGCACCTGAAATTGTAAACACACCCATTGAAGGTTCTGCATCACTTCCCAAGTTGTAGGAGAAGTAATTAGCATCCTTAAATTACATTTGTAAGGAAAAACAATGCACCCACACTGTGCAGATGTGCTCTTTCCTCAACTGAACATGCAGTTATTCAAAACGCAAAGGAGTGGAAAAAAGAGAGAAAAAAAATACTCCCAGTCAACTGTTAGAATGAGGAAAACATAAAATGTTACATTATTTGGATATGTAGTCTAAATGGGTATTAATGAAACTTGCCTTAATATCCTGCCTGATTTGTCACAAAAATTTACATGGCTTTCTGTAATAGAAGATGCAAGCAGTTATATTATCAATTTACCCAATCAGGCAATCTACAATATTACTATTTAATTCACTCCTAAATAAATTCCTATGTATCATACTCAAAGAAGATGGCAATTTGTCTGACACACTTATGGCTAGCGTAAATATAAAGGGACTTAGAAGCAAGAATGTTACAACATCTGGTCAGACGAGTGTGGATATGGCAATAGTTGATGTGTGTGAGATTGCACAGCATCGATGATGAGAATCTTTTTACCTTTGGGACACTGGCTGGTGTTCTTAACCTTGTCCTGGTGGTTTTCATCAATGCGCGCTGGTCAGCGGGAAGCAGATGATACTTCATAGCTTCAATTAGATAATCTTTGCATGCATTATTATTTTTGACCAGGCTTTCCTCTTCCACTCTCTGTTAAATAAAATCAACAACAGTGAAAATCACAGGGAGACAATTTATAACATTTGGCATATTCATTACTTTTATTGATGTTGATATTGATTATTATTGGTATCTGAATAAAGGTAATTTTGTCAATAAACAAAACTAAATCTGATCAAAGTCAACATTCCAGCCCGACAAAGAATTAGAACACAATAATACTGCTGCAGTACAAACTTTCTAACTTGCTAATTCTTATTTAAATACAAGTCATTTGTAACTTTGGGCATCCTTGTGGACTGTCAGCAGCAGCAGCAGCAGCAACATAAATATATTGAAACCCGATCTGTTACTGCAGTGGACTCTTTCAAAAATCTGCGGATTGCTAGGCTATTACAGAGGAATGTCACAGTGGCGCAGCGGTAGAGTTGCTGCCTTACAGCGAATGCAGTGCCGGAGAAACAGGTTCGATCCCCGAGTACGGGTACTGTCTGTGCGGAGTTTGTACGTTCTCCCCGTGACCAGCGTGGGTTTTCTCCGGGATCTTCGGTTTCCTCCCACACTCCAAAGACGTACAGGTTAATTAGCTTGGTGTAAGTTTCAATTGTGTAGGATTGTGTTAATGTGCGGGGATCGCTGTTCGGTGCGGACCCGGTGGGTCAAAGGGCCTGTTTCCAAGCAGTATCTTTAAAACTAAAACTAAAGACTGATTGCTAGGCTATTACAGAGGGCAGCAAATGGTGATCCATGTGACTCTGCTGATTACAATGACTTTACAGATCTAAATCTACAATGATCCGAGTCTCCCACCACAGCTTAGCTTTAATTCTGCAACATTACCTGCACCAGATATTCACGTGTAAGAAGGGGTAGTCGGACATGCTCCATTAGTCGTGCCACGTGCTCCTGTCGAGGCTCCTTATCATGCTTTACCCAGGCAATGGCCGCTTCAAACACCTGATTGAATTAATAACAATTGTGTGACAATGCGGCCTTTTCTGCATTTGCTTCATTTTTTCTTCCAAGGCAATATTTTCGGTGACCCAGGTCAGATCACCTCAAGTGGGGTTACTGCAGCGAATGCTTTGAAAATTCCAGAACTGCTACTGCCAAACTCAGTGATCAGGCAACTGAATCATCCTACCACAACCAGAGAGCAGTGCTGTACTACTATCTACCTCATTGATGACCCTCGGACTATCCTTGATCGGACTTTGCTGGCTTTACCTTGCACTAAACGTTGTTCTATTATCATGTATCTATACACTGTAAATCGATCGATTGTAATTGTGTATTGTCTTTCTGCTGACTGGTTGACACGCAACAAAAAGCTTTTTAGTACACCTCAGTACACGTGACAATAAACCAAACTGAAACAGTCATGGCAATCCACTGCTGCAGAAATTGTTTATCGCATGTCATGACAACTTGGTTTTAGTAACTATCCTGTGCATCTTACCAGCCCACACCCATCACTTTCCAAACCAGGTGGAATGGCCAATGGTGGAGGAAGACTTCAATCCATCAGGACAAAGTCATTGTTCTTCCGTTATCCTTTTAAAAGTTTAAAGTGCAGAAATCAGTCCATGGACAAGTCACCTGCAAAGGGCAAGTGGTGTTTCATTCATATACCAAGTCATAATCTCATCATTCAATTAAGAATAAGGATTGGGCCATTTAGCACAGAGATGAGGAAACACTTTTTCCCCCACAGAGAGTTGTGAGTGTGGAATTATCTGCCTCAGAGGGCAGTGGAGGCCGGTTCTCTGGATACTTTCAAGAGAGAGCTAGATAGGGCTCTTAAAGATAGCGGAGTCAGGGGATATGGGGAGAAGGCAAGAACGGGGTACTGATTGTGGATGATCAGCCATGATCACATTGAATGGCGATGCTGGCTCAAAGGGCCGAATGGCCTACTCCTGCACCTATTGTCTATAATCAGCTTATAGCATAATTTAATTTTAACAGCAAGTGAGGGGAAACTGAGGCAAATTGACTGCAAGTCAATCGCTGGGCAAAAACCATATTGTTTAATAATTGGTTGGAAGGTAGGGGAGAGATGTAAAGATGGTAATGCTCCTTTTATTTTGTATTAAAAATCAAAACATTTATATAATTATGATCACGATACAAAACCAAACCGCGGTGACACAACCTCCACCTACTACAAAATCACCAAATTATCTCAACACAAAATTTTCAAACAACTATTCCAATCCTTAAAAATATACTAAATAACTACTATACAACAATATCCCTCTCTAACACCACCCAGACGCGGACGTATCCCTGGAAAAGGGGCAAGCATCTGGCCCTCTTCCCGCCTGGCACCGTGACTCATGGATGGCCAGCTTGGCCTGGCCTAGGAGCAACCCAACCAGGACATCTTCGGCCCTGCCCACTCCCTAGATCCCGTCACCAGTCCTCTGGTCGCTGACAGCAGAGCTGCTCCTCCCCCTACGGCCTCTAGGTGGAGTGGCGGTGCTCCTTGCTTGCCGGACCCTGGCTGCAAGGGACGTTCCACTGGCCCTTAAGGTAATCTCCTTGGTGGGCAGGTTGTGGCATGTACTGAGCCCTGCTTTTGGTAATACCGACAAATATGTATCCCGGTTTGTGTTGTAAAGAGAAGATGGTAAACCCATCATATCAAGCATTGCAAAGACAGCAAAGCATATTTTTGTGCTAAACAAACTCTTTCCGCATGGCAGCAGCAATTGGCTTTAGTTCAACCAAACACCGCCTCCAATGCATCTACAGAACAGTTATTGTCTTACCATAGCTGCTGTTTTTATGATCAAAAACCATCATGCTAACTAAAATATCTTGTGCTGGTGACATGGGTCACCAGGTACCTCGAACATTTCACAGTAAATTTGGAAGTGATGGGAGGATTTATTGGAACAGATATCCAGAATCTCTTCTTCAATTGAAGACGTTAAAACCACGTACGTAGGCCTCAGGCCATGGAAATGGCATCCAATGTGAAGATTATTTCTTTTTTTATTCACAGGCAAGAAACTATTCTCATTTTCTCCAACAGTGGCCCATGAAAGATCAGTCATTGCACACATTAAAAGCTTAGCAATTAGTGTGTACAAAGGAATGATAAGGTCAGTTAGGTCATGTTAAGGTCAAAATCTCTGCCCACAAATATGTTTGTGTCTGTTTGCTCCATCCTTGATTGTTAAGTTTCTAGTGCATTAAATGTGCAGATTTGTTTACTCGCTCATTGAACATAAATGTACCTCAGGTTTATCAAAACAGAATAAAATAATGGGCAGCTTACAACCCAGTGGTATGAATATTGACATCTCTAACTTCAAGTAACCCTTGCTTTTCCTCTCTCTCCGTCCCTCCCCCACCCTAGTTCTCCAACTAGTTTCACTGTCCTCCTGATTAATTTTACTGTTTTTATGGCTCGTGTCACCTTCCCCTCAGTCAGCGATGAACCATAGATAGACACAAAAAGCTGGAGTAACTCAGCGGGTCAGACAGCATCTCTGAGAAAAGGAATAGGTGACGTTTTGGGTTAGGACCCTTCTTCAGAATCAGGGGAAAGGGAAATTAAAGATATAGGCAGTGATTTAGGGAGATATAGAACAAATATATGATAAACAAAAAACTGGCGATGATTAAGGAAACATGTTATTGTTAGCTGGGGGCTAGGTGCAAATGAGTTAGTCAATGAGACTCTGAAGAAGGGTCTCGACCCGAAACGTCACCTATTCCTTTGCTCCAGAGATGCTATGTTTCTCCAGCATTTTTGTCTACCATGAGACTCAATAAAACAACTTTGAAATTAGACTTGGGTGGGGGAAGGATCGAAAAGAGAAGGGAATGCAAGGGTTACTTGAAGTTAGAGAAATCAATATTCATATCACTGGGGTGTAAGATACCAAAGCAAAATATGAGGCGCTGTTCCTCCAATTTGCGCTGGGCCTCACTCTGACAATGGAGGAGGCTCAGAACAGAAAGGTCAGTGTAGGAATGGGAAGGGGAATTAAAATGTTTGGCAATCGAGAGATTAGGTAGGTTCAGGCGGACTGAGCGAAGGTGTTCAGCGAAATGATCACCCAGTCTACGTTTGGTCTCGCCGATGTATAAGAGTTTACACGTTGATACAGCAGATGAGGTTGGAGGATGTGCAAGTGAATCTCTGCCTAACCTGAAAGGGCTTTTTGGGGTCCCTGGACAGAGTCGAGGGAGGAGGTATAGGGACATCTCCTGTTGCATCTCCTGCGGTTGCAAGGGAATGTACCCGAGGAGGGGGTGGGAAAGGAGGAGTTAACCAGGGAGTTGAGGATGGAACAGTCTCTGCAGAAGGCAGAAAGGGGTGAAGATGGGAAGATGTAAATAGTGGTGGGATCCTGTTGGATGTGGCGAAAATGTTGGAGGATTATGTGTTGTATGCAACAGCTGATGAAGTGAAAGGTGAGGACTCGGGGGACTCTATCCTTGTTGCTACCAGGATGGAGGGGGAGCAAGGGCGGAGCTGCGGGGGTCATTGTACTAGTTTCAAAGTTGTCTTGTTGAGTCTCATTGTCTGTAACTTGTTTTCTCCTAGCTCACAACTAACAATAGCCTGTTTCCTTTACCATCATTACTTTTTTGCATATCTTTCATTCATTTGTTCTATATCTCTCTATATCACCGCCCATTACCCTTTCCCCCCTGATTTCAGTCTGAAGAAGGGTCTCGATCCGAAACGTCACCCATTCCTTCTCTCCAGAGATGCTGCCTGTCCTGCTGAGTTACTCCAGCATTTTGTGTCTACCTTTGGCAAGAATTGCGTTAACTTACCGTATTTGGAATACACCAGATGTCAAAAAGTATTTAATTTCTTTTTAATATCAATGTAAAAATAAAATTACTCTAGTTTGCATATCTAGGCAGTGGTATTTAAAAAAATAAATCAAACGAAGGTTTTGAAATTTGTTCAAATGTACACAAAAAAATGAGCATCGAAATATACAAATAATATCACATTTCATGCGAAGCTGAATTTCATGATCTATGCTACAATGAGTAACAGCGTGATCTCTTGTACCTGGAGGTCAGAATTGTATGTTTACAAACCGATACCAAATAGAAAGATTCCTTTACCACTTATACAAAAGAAAAAGAACAATAGTCAATTTAATTGTGCCTCCAAATGAACTGATAAATTACCATTGCAATTAGTGTCCTTTTGAATACCAAGTTAAATTGATAAATAGATTCAACCTTTTCTAGCTGAGTCGGTAAATGTACTACAGAGCATTAATATTCTGACAGCCACTGTGTTGCTATAGCAACTTCAGCCGACAACAAAATTACTAATTAGCAGCGCTGCATGACAACCAACCTGCACTGCACTTCATAAAACTACGCTTGCAAAACAAAGGCAAATTATTCACGAAACAGCCTCTGCTAGATTGTTGTAGGATATTCAACCCCATATGCTGATCTTTCATTTCAGTTTAAGATTATATTTAATGCTGCAAAAATAGTTCATATGGACATGCATGTTCCACTTGCGAGCAAATTGCAGAATTGCTAATGCATTGACAATTTGACAGCCATCATTGTGCAACCAGAAAATTTACGTTTAATACTTTAGCTACCATTTTAATGCTGCCATTTTAAGTCATAAATGGACAGATCACTCAATGGATAGATCACACCTGAGCCAATGTTCACATCTACATTGTTAAATTGGCATCTGGTAAACCTGTCATTTTTTTCCCAAAACCTGTCATTTTGTTCCCCAATCGCAAAACATCAGGCTTCGCTCTGCATGTGATTATGAATGACTTTTCAGTTAATTGGTAAATTACAGTTTGTGCAGAAATGAGTGTTATTAACAGTACTGAAATCCAAAGATATAAAATACAGAGTATTCCACGCCATTCTGCATAAATTTGTTCTCATAAGTACTTCATCTCAGTCAGTTGCATAAATACCACAGAAATGTAACATGAGCCACGATTTAAAATGCACACCCTACAAATCCTTGCATTTTAAATTCACAGCATGAAATATATTTAGGAAGGTGAAGCATAATCCGAGGCTACATATATCCTCATTTGTATATATTGTCTTAATCAGCACTTTACTACTTTGCACCCTGGTTAGATGCAAAACTGTATTTCGTTGTACTGTACTTGTACTATGTGCAATGACAATAAAGTTGAATCTAATCTAATCTAATCTAATATTTCATTGCCAGAGCTGGATTCATACAAACGCATCTTTAGCCGATATCATTTCTGATACACTCTAGATTTGCTTAACTCCATGCGTTCTAAACCAAAAGGTATTTTGAAGAGGTGATGACCAAATAGTTGCTACCATTTTGAAATCATTAACAGGAGAGTTACTTCAAACTAGAATACAAACTAAAATATGAATATAGACACAAAATGCTAGAGTAACTCAGTGGGTCAGGCAGCATCTCTTGAAAAATGGATAGCTGACATTTTGGGTTGGGACCATTCTTCAAACTGAAACATCACCTATCTATTTTCTCCAGAGATGCAGAGATGAGGTGTCAGGGGTTATGGGGAGAAGGCGGGAGAATGGGGTTTGGAGGGAGAGATAGATCAGCCATGATTGAATGGCCGAATGGGCTAATTCTGCTCCTATTACTTATGACCTATATGCTGCGTGACCCGCTGAGTTAATGCTTCAGTTTGTGTCTATCTTTGCAGCATCTGCAGTTCCATTATAATCCAATTGGAATACTAATATGCAAGGACAGCCTGAGATCAAAGAGGAAGAGGTGTTGGGACTCTTAGAACAATAAAATGTTTCAATTGCCAAGAGCTGATGGGATTTATCCCAGGATATTGACAGAGGCAAGAGAGCATTTTACGAGATCATCAATGTAGATCTTTATGTCTTCTCTAATCATAGGCAAGTTCTCGGAGGACAGGAGAGTAGCTCAGGTCATTCCTTTATTTAGTTCAGTTCAGTTTAGTTTATTGTCACGTGTAGAGGGAAAAGCTTTTGTTGCGTGCTAACCAGCCAGCGGAAAGTCAATACATGATTACAAGCAAGTCATTCAAAGTGTACAGATACATAAGGGAATAATGTTTAGTGCAAGGTAAAGCCAGTAAAGTCTGATCAAATAATGAATGGCATGACCATTCACAGCATTGACATAGAGAGCAACCTTGGGGTCCAAGCCCATAACCCCCTGCAAGGTAACAGAAGTAGATAGAGTGGTAAAGCAGACATACAGTAGGCTTGCTTTCATTGTTGGGGCATTGAGTGCAAGTCAGGAAGTCATGATGCAATTTTACAGGAATTTGGTTGGACTGCATTTGGAATATTGTGCACAGTTCTGGTTGCCATTACAGGACGGATGTAGGAGGTTTGGAAGGGTGCAGAGCAAGTAAACCTGAATGATGTCTGGATCAGGGGCATTAGCTCGAGAGAGGTTGGATAGACTTGGATTGTTTTTTCTGGAACGTCAGAGGTTGAGGGGAGACCCGACAGAAATATATAACAATGATGTGTTCCAAAAACAGGGAAGATAGCCAGAACATTTTTCCAATTGTAGAAAAAATTAAATACTAGAGGGAAGGGCTTTAAGCTGAGAGAGTCAAAGTTTAAAGATGTGCAGGTCAACTTATTTTTTTGAAATTTAGAAAATGGGTGCAGGAGGAGGCCATTAGGCCCTTCGACCATTCATTGTGATCATGGCTGATCGTCCCCTATCAATAACCCGTGCCTGCCATCTCCCCATATACCTTGACTCCATTAGCCCCTAGAGCTCTATCTAACTCTCTCTTAAATCCATCCAGTGATTTGGCCTCCACTGCCCTCTGTGGCAGGGAATTCCATAAATTCACAACTCTCTGGGTGAAAATGTTTTTTCTCACCTCAGTCTTAAATGACCTCCTCTTTATTCTAAGACTGGGGCCCCTGGTTCTGGACTCTCCCCACATTGGGAACATCTTTCCTGCATCTAGCTTGTCCACTCCTTTTATAATTTTATATGTTTCTATAAGATCCCCCTCATCCTTCTAAACTCCAGTGAATACAAGCCTAGTCTTTTCAATCTTTCCTCATATGACAGTCCAGCCATCCCAGGGATCAATCTCGTGAACCTACGCTGCACTGCCTCAATCACAAGGATGTCCTTCCTCAAATTAGGAGACCAAAACTGTACACAATACTCCAGATGTGGTCTCACCAGAGCCCTGTACAACTGCAGAAGAACCTCTTTACTCCTATACTGAAATCCTCTTGTTATGAAGGCCAACATTCCATTAGCTTTCTTCACTGCCTGCTGTACCTGTAAGCTAACTTTCAGTGACCGGTATACAAGGATGTCCAGGTCTCGCTGCACCTCCCCCTTACCCAACCTAACCCCATTGAGATAATAATCTGCCCCCTTGTTTTTGCCACCAAAGTGGATAACCTCACATTTATCTATATTACACTGCATCTGGCGTTGTGGGTCGAAGGACCTGTTCCTGTGCTGTACTGTTCTATGTTCAAACAGGAATGACCAATAAAAGTACAATTACTTTCAATGAAGATATTGTTCTTTGGTATTTAAGATGCAAGACTGAACACCCAGATTAGATGCAAGAGCAGCAATTCTGCAGTTGGATATCCAAGAGAACAAAAATAGAAAATGCTGGAAGTGTTCAGGTCAGTAAGCAACTGTGGAGCGAAAAATAGAGTTAACTTTCAGGTCAATGATTTCACAAGAATTAGGAATTATTAGAAAGCAAACATACAATAGGCAGCCTGACCAATAGAACATTTCCTGCATTGTCTGTTTTTACTTCTAGATTAGATGGTGTGGGTTTTTTTTTGTTTCTACTTCAAAGTTGAAAATGGTATGATCTTTATTTCCGACTTAAATTGTTAGCATAGCTGTAGTCTTTTATCAACACATGTATGGTGTTTCAGTCAGCCAATGGAAATGGGATGCATTTTCCTAATAACACACAGCACTCTTGTTCTAGAATCACACACATAGGCCATACGATAGTATTTCCAAATGCAAAATTGCTGAGAGTACATTGAAAATAGTGCAAAATAAGCAACGTTTTATTCTTATATTTTCAACTTATTTTAAAATGAAGTATTTTTGAGCTTTAGGACATTTTGTTAGATGGCGCAGCAGTAGAGTTGCTGCCTTACAGTGCCAGAGGCCCGGGTTAGATCCTGACCACGAGTGCTGTCTGTACGGAGTTTGTACCTTCTTCCCGTGACCTGCGTAGGTTTTCTCCGGGTGCTCCGGTTTCCTCCCACATCCCAAAGACTTACAGGTTTGTAGGTGAATTGGCTTGGTATAAATGTAAATTGACAATTAGTGTGTGTAGGGGAGTGTTAATGTGCGGGGATCGCTGGTCAGTGCGGACTCGAAGGGCCTGTTTCCGCGGTGTATTTCTAAACTAAACTAAGCTCCCAAAGCCCTTTAATCCCCCAATCCATACTGAACCGTCGGTTTGGTAGACCAGCCAGATTATACAGTAAAATATAATGACTCATAGATTATTTTTTGAGGAACTGCAATTAACACTGCATTTTCACAAAGATCTATTTCTGCATCTCTCCAATGATAATACATCACATTCAACCTCAAGCAAAAAAACCCACACAATTTTATTAAAGTAATAATGAACCAGAAAATGTGCAGCATTCACAGGGTTTGTTTTTATGTTTACTTCAGCTGGCATGATTTTTGCTCATAGATTTCTAACATTTTTTGCTTTTTTTCTTAATTTAGATATCCAACTAGATTTTCTGCTCTTTTTTTCTGGGTATACAATCTTGCATCTTAAATAAAAATAAACAATTAACTCCATTAAGCATAATCAAGGACAAGTCTCAGCCCGGTTATTCCCTCTTAGTTTAGTTTAGTTTAGAGATACAGCGGGGAAATGTGCCCATCAAGTCCGCACCGACCAGCGATCCCCGCACATTAACACTATCTTACCTAACCCCACTAGGGACAATTTACATTTATCCCAAGCCAATTAACCTACATACCTGTATGTCTTTGGAATGTGGGATGAAACCAAAGATCTCGGGGAAAACCTGCGCGGTCACGGGGAGAACGTGCAAACTCCGTACAGACAGCACCCATAGTCTGGATCGAAACCAGGTCTCCGGCGCTGTTAAAGGCAGCAATGTACCGCAAGGCTCGGTGCTGAGACCGCAGCTATTTACAATATACATCAATTTGGATGAAGGGATTCAAAGAAACATTAGCAAATTTGCAGATGATACAAAGCTGGGTGGCAGTGTGAACTATGAGGAGGATGCTATGAGGATGCAGGGTGACTTGGACAGGTTGGGGGAGTGGGCAGATGCAAGGCAGATGAAGTTTAATGTGGATAAATGTGAGGTTATCAACTTTGGTATCAAAAACAGGAAGGCAGATTACTATCTAAATGGTGTCAAGTTGGGAAAAGGGGAAGTACAACGGGATCTGGGGGTCCTTGTTCATCAGTCTATGAAAGTAAGCATGCAGGTACAGCAGGCAGTGAAGAAAGCGAATGACATGTTGGCCTTCATAATGAGAGGTGTTGAGTATAGGAGCAAAAAGGTCCTTCTGCAGTTGTACAGGGCCCTAATGAGACCACACCTGGAGTATTGTGTGCAGTTTTGGTCCCCTAATTTGAGGAAGGACACTCTTGCTATTGAGGGAGTGCAGCATAAGTTTACAAGGTTAATTCCCGGGATGGCGGGACTGTCATATGCTGAGAGAATGGAGCAGCTGGGCTTGTACACTCTGGAATTGAGAAGGATGAGAGGCGATCTTATTGAAACATATAAGATTGTTAAGGGTTTGGACACGCTAGAGGCAGGAAACATGTTCCCGATGTTGGGGGAGTCCAGAACCAGGGGCCACAGTTTAAGAATAAGGGGTAAGCCATTTAGAACGGAGATGAGGAAACACTTTTTCTCACATAAAGTTGTGAGTCTGTGGAATTCTCTGCCTCAGAGGGCGGTGGAGGCAGGTTCTCTGGACACTTTCAAGAAAGAGCTAGATAGGGCTCTTAAAGATAGCGGAGTCAGGGGATATGGGGAGAAGGCAGGAACAGGGTACTGATTGGGTATGATCAGCCATGATCACATTGAATGGCGGTGCAGGCTCGAAGGGCCGAATGGCCTACTCCTGCATCTATTGTCGATTGTCTACCGCTTCACCACCGTGCCACCCTCTTCTCTCCTCTCTCATCAGACAAGAGGTACAGAAGTGTGAAAACGCACAACTCCATATTCAGGACATGTTCTTCCCAACTGTTATCAGACAACTGTACCATCCCATCACCAACTCGAGAGCAATCCTGACCTACCTTCTACCTTATTGGAGGTCCTCGGACTATCTTTAATCAGACTTTACTTGCACTAACCATTTTACCTTTTATCCTTTCTCTGTAAACGGTCAACCATGGATGGGTTGATTTTAGCTTCAGTTTAGTTTATTGTCACGTGTACCGAGATACAGTGAAAAGCTTTTGTTGCGTGCTAACCAGTCAGCAGAAAGACAATACATGATTACAATCGATCCATTTACAGTGTATAGATACATGTTAAAGTAATAACGTATAATGGGTGACGTTTCAAGTCTAAAGAAAGGTCTCAACCCGAAACGTCACCCATTCCTTCCCCTTTTTTCTAAACTTCTCCTTCTAAAGCCAGCAAAGTCTGATCAAGGATAGTCCGAGGGTCATCAAAGAGGTAGATGGTACTTTAATTGTATTTATGTCGTTTTTCCACTGACTGGATAGTAGGTGACAAAAAAGCTTTTCACTGTACCCGAGTACACATGACAATAAACAAAACTCATTGTCAAACTCGTCTGAAGAAGGGTTTCGGCCCGAAACGGTGCCTATTTCCTTTTCTCCATAGATGCTGCTGCACCCACTGAGTTTCTCCAGCATTTTTGTGTACCTTAAACTCATTCTTTCTTGCTTGGTTTGTGCATATTTCTCCACATCATTCATTTTCCCATAATAACGAGCATGATCATTTCCACGCAAGCTGCTTTCTCTGGGTCAGCTCTGTCCCAATTATATTTAAATGCATGTTTACTCAATTTGTAGTTGTCAAAAGTCAAGGCTGTTTAATTGCCATATGTACCGAAATGGAACAATTGCACTTGCTTGCAGCAACATAACAGGTATGTAATCTCAGTACTAAATACATAAAATAACCAAACAGAAAAAAATTCAAGAAATTTAAAAAAACAATATTAGTTCAAAACAAAACCAGAACCCGAAATCCCTAGTGCAACCAAGAAAGTTTGTAGTTCGAAGTTTAGTTGGTGTTTAGAGTGTTCAAAACCTGGTTGTTGTTGGGGCGATGCTGTTCCTGAACCTGTGAAAAGTAATGTTTAAATGACCAACTTACTCACATTCTCCACAAAAGATATCTGCTATGCATTTTCTGCTGAGGCACTAGTGTGGAAATACAGAAGTTATCCCCAGGGTCCTGGCCAATATTTATCCCTCAAATTAACATTTCGAAGAACAGTTATTAAGTCATTGTCATATTGTGGGAGCTTGCCAAATGAAGGTTAGTCACATTCTAACAGTAACCATAACTCTAAAGCAGTTCACTGAGTGTGAAGCACTTTTGTCGGTCATGTAAATTCCAGAATGACAGATGTGTAGGAAGGAACTGCAGATGCTGGTTTAAACTGAAGATAGACACAAAAAGCTGAAGTAACTCAGAGGGACAGGCAGCATCTCAGGAAAGAAAGAATGGGTGACATTTCGGGTCTGAAGAAGGGTCTCAACCCGAAACGTCACCCATTCCTTCTCCTTCTTTGTGTCTATCTCCAGAATGACAGATGTTTCTTTTCTACCCAACTTCAAGGAGAAACAGGTCACGTCCATTTGTTAATAATGAATCCAAGTCCCAATTTTCTTTTATTCTCGACTTAATCCCGCATTTCTTCCTCTTTCCTTCGTGCAGACATAAAAATAGCTAACTGTTTCTAAAATAAGCATCAAATCTTAAAAAATGCTTCACCAAAAAGAAAAAAAAAAAAATCTATTTTTACATCTTGTATATTCCCATGGCTTGACTGTCAGTGGTAATTTGTAGGAATTGCACGAAAGACAAATCGGACACGAGACATCGGTTAGTTTCCTTGCCAAGATCTGCACATTTATCTGCCCAGAGGTTATGAAAGAGATAATCAAACCTTTCCGACACAGCAGTGTTTTTACAGTACAGACTCAAATGTGGTTACAATTTTACCCAATTCCACTCTTTAAAATAAGCATATATGCTGGCACCGCAATATTAAGATTCAACATTAGGCTTGTATTCACTAAGACTAGGTGTGTATTCACTGGAGTTTAGAAGGATGAGGGGGCATCTTATAGAAACATATAAAATTATAAAAGGACTGGACAAGCTAGATGCAGGAAAAATATTCCCAATGTTGGGCGAGTCCAGAACCAGGGTCCACAGTCTTAGAATAAACGGGAGGCCATTTAAGACTGAGGTGAGAAAAAACTTTTTCACCCAGTGATTTGTGAATTTGTGGGATTCCCTGCCACAGAGGGCAGTGGAGGCCAAATCACTGGATGGATTCAAGAGATAGTTAGATAGAGCTAGGGCTAGTGGAATCAAGGGATATGGGGAGAAGGCAGGCATGGGTTATTGATTGGGGACGATCAGCCATGATCACAATGAATGGCGGTGCTGGCTTGAAGGGCTGAATAGCCTCCTCCTGCACCTATTTTCTATGTTTCTATGTTTCTCATTCAAGACATGAGGCCGTAGATGCAGGAATACTGAGCAAGAGAAAAAAAAAAAGTGCTGGAGCAACTCAATGGATTAGGTAGCACATGTGGAGAAAAATAAACCAATTTCAATTGAACACGGACCAAAAGTAAAGTTGTGCATAAGGTTTCCGCTCTTCATTCCTTCCTTCCATAACATCATCCGACACCTGGACAATCTGACTAAAAAACACTGTTAATAAAAGTCACTTGATGCCAAGGAAAAGCGCAGTACTGTGCTTTTTAAATAATGTATTCACTACATAAATAATAGTTATTTCATAAAAATACTATTTTGGCACAAAATGCTCAATGGATTTTTGACTTGGGGGGGGGGGGTGCGAGGGGGGGGAAAAGAGTAGGGAAGAATCTTCTCTTCAGATCACTACAATTCTGAGGAAGGGTCTCGACCCACAACGTCACCCATTCCTTCCCACCAGAGATGCTGCCTGTCCTGCTGAGTTACTCCGGCATTTTGTGTCTATCTTTGACGTAAACCAGCATCTGCAGTTCCTTCCTACACTCCAATTTTACCGGTCATTTTGAACAGAAAGAGGCTCGAAAATATGTGGCATTTACCCATGTCCGACAACTACAAATTCGACCACTGGACAAATAACATTCATGTCGTTAGTGGCACTCTGCCCAAGAAGTCTCAATTGCTGGGAAAGAGGTGTTGCTGCTGAAATAACTGAGGACTCACTGCTGTTGTGCATTGCATAGGCTGCAAGATGCACCAAGAACTACACCATGATCACATCTCCCATCAGGAACATTTGCAATGTCACCACTGACCAGAAACCAACCGCACAAGCAGCATGAAATGAATATCAAATCCACTAACCAAGGTATTCGTTCAAGTTACATATATTGCCACATGCACCAATTGGTACAGTGAAATTTGAGTTACCATGCAGCCATTCGAATAAAAAGAACACAATACACAATAGAGTTTATCATAAACATCTACCATAGGTGAATAATAATAATAATATGTTTTATTGACGTTCCAACGTTATCAACATTCCTCACTGTGAGGGAAGGCAATAAAGTTCAGTCATCTTCCTCTCTGTTCACCCGTGGTCGGGGCCTTTAATAATAATAATAATAATGGATGGGATTTATATAGCGCCTTTCTAATACTCAAGGCGCTTTACATCGCATTATCCATTCACTCCTCAGTCACACTCGGTGGTGGTAAGCTACTTCTGTAGCCACAGCTGCCCTGGGGCAGACTGACGGAAGCGTGGCTGCCATTCTGCGCCTACGGCCCCTCCGACCACCACCACCACCACCACCAATCATTCACACTCATTCACACACAGGCAAAGGTGGGTGAAGTGTCTTGCCCAAGGACACAACGACAGTATGCACTCCAAGCGGGATTCGAACCGGCCACCTTCCGGTCGCCAGCCGAACACTTAGCCCATTGTGCCATCTGTCGTCCCATCTGTCGGGCCTTTGAACCCTCCGCAGTCGCCGCTACGGACGGCCCGAATTTAGAACTGCCGAATCAAGTCGAAGATATTCCAAGACACTTCATATGAGTTCTGCCGAGAACACCACGAACAAGGCACCATTGCAGGATATTCAGCCTCTGTCCCACACTTTTATACACAGTGCCATGTTAGAGACAAGGCATTGCATTTATACAGCACAAAGAATGACCTGAATGTGTTCCAAAACACTTTACAGCTTTCCAAGTTGTGTGCCTGCAAGAAGGTACATTGGTAACAGGAACATTTGTGGTCCAGTATGATAAAGATAAAATCATTTATTTAATTTGTGTTTCTCCAGTGGTATTGGTGGAGCAACAGAGATGAATTCCCCTATTCTTCTGCAAAATAATTGTGATGCAGTCCTTTATTCTCACTCATTCATCATCATCGGCGGTCACTCGAAATGAGTATGACTGTCCTCTCATGGAGGACGCCTGTGCGTGACTTTGTTTAACGTGGGGAGACTGGTACACAGACAGCCACCCCACGGTCCTTGACAGATCTGGGTCAGCATCCAGTGGCATGGAGTCCAAGACGACCGGAGACCCTTTTATGCTGCAGCCTTCATCCGCCTTCCCAGCCATTGTGACACTCCACTAAAGTCAGCCATCGTCCCCCGCCTGACGCACCGTTGAGGTCTTGGTTGGATTGCTCTTTGTCAGAGACCTCCCCCTCGACCTTACCGCCATGGGTGGTCCTACCAGGAGCATAGCTCCAGACGGCATCGCTCTCAGGATCTCAGGACCACACAAGCTTCTCCACCACTACAAGGTGACAATCCATCAAGGGTAAACAAGTCTGAGGTATCAACTTTGAGAATGTTGTATTCAACTATTTGCAACACTTGTATGTTACTGCCAAGAACAGGCAAGTAGATAGCTACTTCCCATCAGCTTCATTTACAGGTACAGCATTGAAACAGGCCCTTCAGCCCACCGAGTCTGACCAACGATCACCCGTACAGGAATACTATCCTACACCTTGGGGACAATTTACAGAAGTTAATTAACCTACAAACCTGCACATCGTAGGAATGTGGGAGACAACCAGAGCACCCAGAGAAAACCCACCCGATCACAGGGAGAGCGTAGTAACTCTGTACAAAACATCACCCATAGTCAGGATTGAACCCAAGTGTCTGACACTGTAAAGCAACAACTCTGCCGCTGCACCACTGTGCCACCCTTGTTCGTGAAACAATAAAATCAGTCCGCTAGAGGCAGACATAAGTGCTCTCACAAAACTCTCTTATTCCACCATCGACTTGAGAATCCACTAATTAATTAGTGAGTCACCTCAAGGATGGTGGAGCCCTGTAATTGAGATGAAGCTGAATGCAAGAAGCTGAGCAGGTAAGGATGGTGAACCGACAGCATTGATAAGAAAATGGGAATACACTATTATTGCATTTATGGAAACTGTTGAAAGAGCAGGGCAAGCAGTTCAACATTGCAGAGTATAGAAGTTTCAGGTGTGATAGGAGTGATGATAGGGGAGAGGGCAATGCAATATTGATTAGTGAGAACATCACTGCAGTGCTCTTGAGATGTCCAGGAGAGCTCTATTTGCTGGTGTTACACTGCATCGCTTCCCTTCCCCCACCACGCCCCCTCCCTCCCACGCACTCAAAGAGGGAGCTAGACGAGCAGATACAGTGCATTCAGAAAGTATTCAGGCCCCTTCACATATTCCACATTTTGTTACGTTACAGCCTTATTTTAGCATGGATTAAATTAAAACATTTTATCATCAACCTACACACAATACCCCAGAATGAAGAAGCGTAAACAAGTGTTTAGAATTTTTTGCAAAGTAATTAAAAAGAAATAACTGAAATATCACATTTACGTAAGTATTCAGACCCTTTGCTATGACACTCATAATTGAGCTTCGGTTCATCCTGTTTCCATTGATTATCCTTGAGATGTTTCTACATCTTGATTGGAGTCCACCAGTGGAAAATTATATTGTTTAGACATGATTTGGAAAGGCACACACCTGTCTATATAAGGTCCCACAGTTGACAGTGCATGTCAGAGCAAAAACCAAGCCATGAAGACGAAGGAATTGTCCATAGACCTCCGCTACAGGATTGTGTCTAGACACAGATCTGGGGAAGGGTATAAAACAATTTCTGCAGCATTGCAGGTCCCGAAGAGCACAGTGGCCTCCGTCCTTCTTAAATGGAAGAACTTTGGAACCACCAGGACCATTCATAGAGTTGGCAGCCTGACCAAACTGAGCAATCGGGGGAGAAGGGCCTTGGTCAGGGAGGTGACCAAGTACCCAATGGTCACTCTGACAGAGCTCCAGAGTTCCTCTGTGAAGATGGAAGAAACTTCCAGAAGGACAACTATATCTGCAGCACTCCACCAATCAGGCCTTTATGGTAGAGTGGCCAGACTGAAGCTACTCCTCAGTAAAAGGCACATGACAGCCTGCTTGGTGTTTGCCAAAAGGCATGAGAAACAAGATTCTCTGGTCTGATTAAACCAAGATTGAACTCTTTGGCCTGAATGCCAAGCGTCACGTCTGGAGGAAACCAGGCACCGCTCATCACCTGGCCAATACCATACGTACGGTGAAGCATGGTGGTGGTAGCATCATGCTGTGGGGATGTGTTTCAGCGGCAGGAACTGGGAGACTAGTCAGGATCAAGGGAAAGATGAACGGAGCAAAGTACAGAGAGATTCTTGATGAAAACCTGCTCCAGAGCGTTGAGAACCTCAGTCTGGGGCGGAGGTTCACCTTCCAACAGGACAACGACCCAAAGCACACAGCCAAGACAACGCAGGAGTGGCTTAGTGACAAGTCTGTGAATGGTTTCTGGCTGGGCCACTCAAGGACAGACTTGAACCCGATCGAACTTTTCTGGAGGGACCTGAAAATAGCTGTGCATCGACGCTCCCCATCCAACCTGACAGGGCTTGAGGATCTACAGAGAAGAATGGGAGAAATTACCCAAATACAGGTGTGCCAAGCTTGTAGCATCGTACCCAAGAAGACTTGAGGCTGTGATCGTTTCCAAAGGTGCCTCAACAATGTACTGCATAAAGGGTCTGAATATTTGTGTAAATGTGATATTTCAGTTATTTCTTTTTAATTACTTTGCAAAAATGTCTGAACACCTGTTTTCACTTTTCTATTGTGGGGTGTTATATGTAGATTGATGATTAAAACAATGAATTTAATCAATTTTTAGAAAATGTAGAAAAAGTGAAGGGGTCGGAATACTTTCTGCATGCAGCGTAGTGGAGCTAATAGGACTTGATATTTCAATCCCTGTAATGTCGGTACTCTTGCTATTTACAGTGGGATTGGAGTGGTGAAAGGTAGGGTAGGTACGTCATCGGGGTCATCAGGTGGGCATCCTCCTTCTTTGAATTCAGCAAATCTGATACTTGATTATTAACATATTGGCTGTGTGAACCAAATGTGCACATTTACAACCTCTCAAAGGAAAAAGTAAAGGAACGTATCCAAGGAACATCAGTTTGTAATGGATATCAAAATAATACTTTCAATGCATAAATATTGTATCATTATTAAATTGTAATTTTGAAATCATGAGTTTCAGTTTAGTTTATTGTCACATGTATCGAGATACAGTGAAAAGCTTTTGTTGCGTGCTAACCAGCAGAAAAACAATACATGATTACAAGCAAGCCATTCACAGATGTTATAAGGGAAAACTTTTAGTGTAAGGTAAAGCCAGCAAGGATAGTCCGAGGGTCATCAAAGAGGTAGATAGTAGTTCAGCATTGCTCTCTGATCATGGTAGGATGATTCAGTTGCCTGATAACAGCTGGGAAGAAACTGTTCCAGAATCTGGAGGTGTGCTTTTTCACACTTCTATACATTTTGCCCGACGGGAGAGGGGAGAAGAGGGAGTGGCCAGTGTGCAACTCGTCCTTGATTATGCTGCTGGCCTTGCCGAGGCAGCGTGAGGTATAAATGGAGTCAATGGAAGGGAGGTTGGTTTGCGTGATGGTCTGGGCTGCGTCCACAATTAGTTGCAATTTCTCGCGGTCTTGGATGGAGCTGTTCCCAAACCAAGCTGTGATGCATCCTGATAAAATGCTTTGTATGGCGCATCTGTAGAAGTTGGTGAGAGTTGTATTCACAACAGAGCCCTGAACATATCGCATCAAATATTCTGGGAGGCAACAATTATGCTGTTGTGACGGTGGAAGGAGAAGAATGTGAAACTAGACTCTGCCTTCTCCCTAGAACCCCCGATGGTCTTACTCATCAAGAACTTTGTCATTTTGTAAATGACTGCTGGTTATCCAGGTGCTCACAATTCACATCGCTAACCTAAATCTGTGTTCTTCTCTGCCACATACTTTCTACTTTGCAGTTAAACTTATGACAGCCTTGGTTGTTCTCCTTCACTCATTGCCTCTGCAATAGAGGTTATCGGCTCTCTCAAATTAGCCCTAAATCCTTCACTTTCATTATTATTGCCACTGTTTTTTTATTCAACCTTCATTCCCTTCTAGATGGAGATTCAACGTACGAGTTAAATGAAGAAGAATTCAACATCTTTATGGATGCCATTGATGTGATGTGCACTGGTTTTCTTGGATCATATGGAAGGAAAAGTGGGAAGACAACACAGATTCCAAGAAGGGAATTCTATAACAAACCGTAGAGTAATTACAGTATGTACTAACAAGGAACTGCAGCTGCTGCTTTACCAAAGAGAGACACAAAATGCTGAGGAAATTCTGCGGGTCAGGCAGCATCTCTGAAGGACATGGATGGGCGATATTTCGGGTCAGGACCGTTCTTCAGTCCGAAGATGGGTCCCGATTTGAAGCATCACCTATCCATGTTCTGCAGAGATGCTGCCTGATCCACTGAGTTACTCCAGAGTTTTGTGTATTTCTCCAGAGAGTTACAGATAGATAGGTGATTTAAATGGTTCAGAGGATAGAAGGTTTGTCTTCACTCTTTGGTTTAAATATAATCCGAATACATTGACTGGCTGCCTGTTACCCAAGGTGACAACCCAGCAGAGTGGGCAGATGTAGATCATTGAGGTACAGTGATGCTAGCTGATCAATCATATGTTTGTTTGCATGACAAATTCTGCCGGTCTTGACTTCTTGGGGTTTCATATAAAATGACCAGGAAACAGCCAAACAAAACATTTCAATCCTATTCAGTAAATAACCTGAAAACCTTCACAAAATAATAGAAGAGAAACTGTGTTTTTCTTCAATATGGGATCTGCGCCATATTTTGTTGCAAACAAGCAATATGACAAATAACTAGCCAAAGTTTCTGCCATTCTCCATATACCAAGAGTCAAGAGAGTTTATTGTCATGTGTCCCAGATAGGACAATGAAATTCTTGCTTGCTGCAGCACAACAGAATATTGTAGCCATAAATACAGATCAGATCAGTGTGTCCATATACCATAGAATATATATATACACACACACACATCAGTAAACAGATAAAGTGCAATAGGTTGTTATAGTTCATAGTTCTGGAACATACGCCACAATAAGAATAAATTCCTATGACTCAACCCTCCTTGCAAACACGGACATGGCTTTCAACATTGAATTCTCATTCTAATATAATTTCTTGTCGTTTTACCTTTTCTTCGGAAGAGATGGTGAGCATATCGCTGGCGATCAGGCCGCATACTTGATCTATACCAAGGTTGAGAAATTCCTCTCCCGACACGACCTCCGAGAAGTGCTGCTCTGTTCAAAAAAACAATGCCAAAAGGAAAAAAAATGTCACTGTTCATGTTATTTTAGTTTTAAAACAATCAGGTGGTATGCAAACTCAGATTATCTCAACAGAACCAAATTCTTCTTAGGACTCCTAAGAAGGGGCAACAAAAAAACAGGGGGGTGGGGTGGGGGGGGGGGGGGGAGGAGGGTAGTCCGTCTCAGCCTCAGTCTCCCTCATGACAGAAGGAGGAGGAGTTGTACAGTTTGATAGCCACAGGGAAGAAGGATCTCCTGTGGTGTTCTGTCCTGCATCTTGGTGGAACCAGTCTGTTGGTGAAGGTGTTCCTCAGGTTGACCAGTGTGTCATGGAGGGGGTGAGCTGTATTGTCCAGGATACTCCCCAGTTTGAGGAGCATCCTCCCCTCCTAGACCACCTCCCATGAATCCAACTCCGCCCCCAGGACGGAGACAGCCTTCCTGATGAGTTTGTCGATCTTATTGGTGTCCGCGGCCTACGCCCTGCTGCCCCAGCACACAGCAGCGAAGACGATGGCACTGGCTACCACCGATTGGTAAAACATCTGCAGCATCTTGACGTTACTTCAAAGAATGCCTGCATAAAAATGTTTTACAATTTGGTTTATACAAATGAAGCGGGGGCCTATACTGTTTATTCCACAAAACAAAAAACAAAGCATTAGATCTTATTTGCACAAGATTTCTAACTGCACACAGCTTTGAACTTCGACTTTCACGAAACAAGACGGGTCTACTTGACGTAGCATTTCCTTCCTCCAACCAATTCAAATATGCTAAAACCTCAGGGATGCACTATGAAGCATTTTGGTCAAAACAGCTTCTTGACAAATTCTATTTATCTCAATTACTTGGAAAAAATATTAATTCAAGAAGAACAATGGAAAGAGAAGCCAAATCAACAGCAACAATTACCATTTACAAATCGATATATCGCAAAAATACTTCAGAGAAGCAAAGACAACAAAAAAAAAAAAGATTTTTGCTGCAATTGATATTGGGATTGATGAAGACAAAACACTTAGTCGAAGGCAAATTAAAAAGGATAAAAAACAGATTTATATTGCAAACAAGAAGAAGCAGACCTTATATTCTGCCTGTATAGTCGACAACACAATGGTACAAATAATGAACTTTCCAATAGACAATAGGTGCAGGAGTAGGCCATTCGGCCCTTCGAGCCAGCACCGCCATTCAATGTGATCATGGCTGATCATCCCCAATCAGTACCCCGTTCCTGCCTTCTCCAATGTTCGGACCCTTCTTGATTCACAAAATCCACAGGATTCTTGATTAGTACAGGTGTCAGAGCTTATGGTTAGAAGGCAGGAGAATGGGGTTAGGATGAAGAGATACATCAGCCAAGATTCAATGGCGAACTAGACTTGAAGGGCCGAACAGCCTAATTCTATTCCTATCGCTGATGACCTTATGACCCCCCACTTTCCAGTGGGTCCCCTTCCCCCACCCCCACCTCTCAATCCTTCCCTGTCCGACCTATTTTTGCCACCTTTCCCCCTTTTACCTCCTGCCCACCACGCATTTTAACTCCCTCCACACCCTGGCCAATGTTCATACCGCTGGAGTGTAAACTACCCAAGCGAAAATTGACTTTGAACATTGAAAATTGAACATTATCCTCCAATTTCAGGTAGTCCCTGCTTTCTCCATCTTTCCCCTCCCCTTCAAAGCTCTCCCACAGCCCACTGTCTCCGCCACTTCCTTTCTTCTTCCCCCCCACATCAGTCTGAAGAAGGGTCTCGACCCGAAACGCCGCCTATTTCCTTCGCTCCATAGATGCTGCCCCACCCGCTGGGTTTCTCCAGCTTTTTTGTCTACCTTCAATTTTGCAGCACCTGCAGTTCCTTCTTAAACATTTTTAGTTTAGTTTAGAGATACAGCAGAGAAACTGGCCCTTCGGCCCACAGGGTCTGCACTGACCAGCGATCCCCGCACATTAACACTATCCTACATCCAGTAGGGACAATTTTTACATTTACCAAGCCAATTAACCTACAAACCTGTACGTCTTTGGATTGTGGGAGAAAACCAAAGATCTTGGAGAAAACCCACACAGGTCATGGGGATAACGTACAAACTCGAAACCACCCATAGTCAGGATTGAACCCGGGTCTCCGGCGCTGCATTCGCTGTAAGGCAGCAACTCTACCGCTGCACCACCACGCTGCCGTGACTGTATGATTCTAGGTTTATCATCACCTTGTACTGCCTCCTTTTACCCTTCAACTTGTCTCCATCCATCGCAGTCCTGCCTCTGCTGCCCAACTCCACCTATCCCCTTGTCCTACCTGGCTCAATATGCCCACCATCCTACACCCTTCCTTGGACATACAGTGCATTGAGAAAGTATTCTGACCCCTTCACTTTTTCCACATTTTGTTACATTACAGTCTTATTCTAAAATTGGTTACAGTTTTATCATCAATCTACGCACAATACCTCATAATATAAAAGCGAAAACAGGTGTTTAGTAATTATTGCAAAATAATTAAAAATAAATAACTGAAATATCACATTTACGTAAGTATTCAGACCCTTTGCTGTGACTCTCAAAATTGAGCTTCGGTGCATCGTGTTTCCATTGATTATCCTTGAGATGTTTCTACAACTTGATAGGAGTCTACAAGCGGTAAATTAAATTGATTGTACATGATTTGGAAAGGAACATACCTGTCTATATAAAGTCCCACCGTTGACAGTGCATGTCAGAGCAAAAAACAAGCCATGAAGATGAAGGAATTGTCTGTAGACCTCCGAGACAGGATTGTGTTGAGACACAGATCTGGGGTAGGGTATAAAACATTTTTTGGAGCATTGCAGGTCCTGAAGAGCACAGTGGCCTCCGTCATTCTTAAATAAAACTTTGAAACCACCAGGACTCTTCATAGAGCCTGGCCAAACTGAGCAATCGGGGGAGACGGGCCTTAGGATAGAGACTTACTAACATATTCAGGGAGGTGACCAAGCCCGATGGTCACTCTGACAGAGCTCCAGAGTTCCTCTGTGGAGATGGGAGAAACTTCCAGAAGGACAACTATATCTGCAGCACTCCACCAATCAGGCCTTTATTGTAGAGTGGCCAGACAGCAGCCACTCCTCAGTTAAAGGCACATGACAGCCCGCTTGGAGTTTGCCAAAAGGCACCTAAACAAAATTCCCTGGCGTGATGAAACCAAGACTGAACTCTTTAGCCTGAATGCCAAGTGTCACGTCTGGAGGAAAACAGGCACCGCTCATCACCTGGCCAATACCATATCTACGGTGAAGCATGGTGGTGGCAGCATCATGCTGTGGGGATGTTTTTCAGCGGTAGGAACTGGGAGACCAGTCAGGATCGAGGTAAAGATGAACGGAGCAAAGTATAGAGAGATCCTTGATGAAAACCTGCTCCAGAGCGTTCAGGACCTCGGACTGGGGCAGACGTTTACCTTCCAACAGGACAATGACCTAAAGCTCACGTCCAAGACAACGCAGGAGTGGCTTTGTGACAAGTCTGTGAATGTCCGTAAGTGGCCTGGCCAGAGCCCGGACTTGAACCCGATCGAACATCTCTGGAGGGACCTGAAAATAGCTGGACATCGACGCTCCCCATCCAACCTGACAGAGCTTGAGAAGATCTGCAGAGAAGAATGGGATAAATTACCCAAATACAGGTGTGCCAAGCTTGTAGCGTGATACCCAAGAAGACTTGAGGTTATAATCACTGCCAAAGGTGCCTCAATAAAGTACTGAGTGAAGGGTCTGAATACTTATGTAAATGTGATATTTCAGTTATTTATTTTTAATTATTTTGCAAAAATTTCTAAACACCTGTTTTCACTTATTTTATTGTGGGCTATTGTGTGTAGATTGCTGATAAAAACAATGAATTTAATCCATTTTAGAATAAGGCTGTAACGTAACAAAATGTGGAAAAAGTGAAGGGGTCTGAATACTTTCTGAATGCACTGTAACCGCTGCAGCACAGTGGCGCAGCGGGAGAGTTGCTGTTTACAGCGCCAGAGTCCCGGGTTAGATCACAACTGCGGGTGCTGCCTGTACGGAGAGTTTGTACGTTCACCTCATGACTGCGTGGGATTCCTCCGGTAGCTCCGGCTTCCTCCCACACTCCAAAGACATACAGGTTTGTAGGCTAATTGGCTTGGTAAAATTGTAAATTGTCCCTACTGTGTGTAGGACAGTGTTAGTGTGCGGGGATCACTGGTCGGTGGGAACTCGGTGGGCTGAAGGGCCATTTTCAGCACTGTACCTCTAAATTAAACTATCCCGAAACCAGTCACCTATATCTCTGGTTTCCCTTATCCCTAACCCGTCTGAAGAAGGGTCTCGACTCGAAACGTTATCCATTCCTTCTCTCCAGAGATGCTGCCCGTCCCGCTGAATTACTCCAGCATTTTGTGTCTATCTTTGGTTTAAACTAAATCAACCATCTTTTGCTTCTATCTCACCATTTTCCCTCTGCTTTCCATACTGGCCGTCTAATTTTCATTGCGAGGTTTTGAATGGATATGCTGCCTGTTTCTATCACCCATAGATGCTGCTTTATACACAAGAGTTCCTCAGCAAATTGTTTACTGCTCCAGATTCCAAAGTCCACAGTCTCATGTGTTCCAAATTGCAGATCTTTGTTCTGTGATGATTATAAACAACCCCGATGGCAGAGTTGAGTTGAGTTGAGTTGAGTTGTGTTTAGAGACTAAACTAAACTCTGCCACCAGAGGAATTAAATTTGGGAATGAACAAGTTCCAACTTAAAGTACAGGTAGCTCTAAAGATTATGCTTCTGGAAGATATACCAGGGGTGCACAAGGCCAGAACAATGGACTAAAGGGCCTGTCCCACTTTCACGACCTAATTCACGACCTCTGCCGAGTTTGCCCTCGACTCATACTCGCAGCATGGTCGTCATGAGGTCGTAGGGGGCCGTGATGCTAGACGTAGGTACTCGTGGCATCAAGTAGGTCGGGGCGTTATTTCCAGCATGATGAAAAATGTCCACGAGTAAAAGAGGTCGCAAAACAAATAGAGGAGAATTTTTAAAAATGGTGCTGTTAATCAGGATCCAATGTAGGTTAGTAGCACGAGATGACAGTCAAGGGAACTTGGCACGTTTTAAACAAAGGCGGCAGAGGACTGCGCGACTTTTAATATCATGG